>NC_136065.1:741256046-741693036 GCF_964261635.1 Lissotriton helveticus | reverse complement strand
TCCACAGGTCCGGGGTCATCGTTTTTCATCAGAAAATGGATTTTTTTGCACTCTACCAAAAATGATTAAAAATGTCATTTGGATCGGGCCTCATGTTGAATAACTTCTTTTTAAACCCTCACAGTGACCAAAATTGCCATTTTTACAGAGTTTTGCTTACTCAGAAGCTTCAATTTTGACCAATTTCGGGCACAGAAATGACTTTAAACACACTTATTTTAGTTGAAAAAGTAATATTTCACATCCAACAGTCATTTAATGTCAAAAGATTAAATGGTAACATTTCATCAATATTGACCACTTTTTTGGACGTTCGACAGGTCCGGGGTCTTCGTTTTTCATCAGAAAATTGATTTTTTGGACTCTACCAAAAATGATTCAAAATGTCATTTGGATCGGGCCTCATGTTGAATTACCACTTTTTAAACCCTCACAGTGACCAAAATTGCCATTTTTACAGAGTTTTGATTACTCAGAAGCTTCAATTTTGATCAATTTCAGGCACAGAAATCACTTTAAACACACTTATTTTAGTTGAAAAAGTAATAATTCACATCCAACAGTCATTTAAAGTCAAAAGATTAAAGGTTAAAATTTCATCAATGTTGACCACTTTTTTGAACGTTCGACTGGTCCGGGGTCATCGTTTTTCATCATAAAATTGATTTTTTGGACTCTACCAAAAATGATTCAAAATGTCATTTGGATCGGGCCTCATGTTGAATAACCACTTTTTAAACCCTTACAGTGACCAAAATTGCCATTTTTACAGAGTTTTGCTTACTCAGAAGCTTCAATTTTGACCAATTTCAGGCACAGAAATGACTTTAAACACACTTATTTTAGTTGAAAAAGTAATATTTCACATCCAACAGTCATTTAATGTCAAAAGATTAAATGGTAACATTTCATCAATATTGACCACTTTTTTGGAAGTTCGACAGGTCCGGGGTCTTCGTTTTTCATCAGAAAATTGATTTTTTGGACTCTACCAAAAATGATTCAAAATGTCATTTGGATCGGGCCTCATGTTGAATTACCACTTTTTAAACCCTCACAGTGACCAAAATTGCCATTTTTACAGAGTTTTGATTACTCAGAAGCTTCAATTTTTATCAATTTCAGGCACAGAAATCACTTTAAACACACTTATTTTAGTTGAAAAAGTAATAATTCACATCCAACAGTCATTTAAAGTCAAAAGATTAAATGTTAAAATTTCATCAATATTGACCACTTTTTTGAACCTTCGACTGGTCCGGAGTCATCGTTTTTCATCATAAAATTGATTTTTTGGACTCTACCAAATATGATTCAAAATGTCATTTGGATCGGGCCTCATGTTGTATAACCACTTTTTAAACCCTCACAGTGACCAAAATTGCCATTTACACAGAGTTTTCGCTTACTCAAAAGCTTCAAATTTGAACAATTTCAGGCACAGAAATGACTTTAAACACACTTATTTTAGTTGAAAAAGTAATAATTCACATCCAACGGTCATTTAAAGTCAAAAGATTAAATGTTAAAATTTCATCAATATTGACCACTTTTTTGAACCTTCGACTGGTCCGGGGTCATCGTTTTTCATCATAAAATTGATTTTTTGGACTCTACCAAAAATGATTCAAAATGTCATTTGGATCGGGCCTCATGTTGAATAACCACTTTTTAAACCCTCACAGTGACCAAAATTGCCATTTTTACAGAGTTTTGCTTACTCAGAAGCTTCAATTTTGACCAATTTCAGGCACAGAAATCACTTTAAACACACTTATTTTAGTTGAAAAAGTTATATTTCACATCCAACAGTCATTTAAAGTCAAAAGATTAAATGATAAAATTTCATCAATATTGATCACTTTTTTGAACGTTCGACTGGTCCGAGGTCATCGTTTTTCATCATAAAGTTGATATTTTGGACTCTACCAAAAATGATTTAAAATGTCATTTGGATCGGGCCTCATGTTGAATAACCATTTTTTTAAACCCTCACAGTGACCAAAATTGCCATTTTTAGAGAGTTTTTGTTTACTCAAAAGCTTCAATTTTGACCAATTTCAGGCACAGAAATGATTTTAAACACACTTATTTTAGTTGAAAAAGTAATAATTCACATCCAACAGTCATTTAAAGTCAAAAGATTAAATGTTAAAATGTCATCAATGTTGACCACTTTTTTGAACGTTCGACTGGTCCGGGGTCATCGTTTTTCATCATAAAATTGATTTTTTTGGACTCTACCAAAAATGATTCAAAACGTCATTTGTATCGGACCTCATGTTGAATAACCACTTTTTAAACCCTCACAGTGACCAAAATTGCCATTTTTACAGAGTTTGTTTTACTCAGAAGCTTCAATTTTGACCAATTTCAGGCACAGAAATGATTTTAAACACACTTATTTTAGTTGAAAAAGTAATATTTCACATCCAACCGTCATTTAAAGTCAAAAGATTAAATGTTAAAATTTCATCAATATTGACCACTTTTTTGAACGTTCCACAGGTCCGGGGTCATCGTTTTTCATCAGAAAATTGATTTTTTGCACTCTACCAAAAATGATTCAAAATGTCATTTGGATCGGGCCTCATGTTGAATAACCACTTTTTAAACCCTCACAGTGACCAAAATTGCCATTTTTACAGAGTTTTGCTTACTCAGAAGCTTCAATTTTGACCAATTTCAGGCACAGAAATGACTTTAAACACACTTATTTTAGTTGAAAAAGTAATATTTCACATCCAACAGTCATTTAATGTCAAAAGATTAAATGGTAAAATTTCATCAATATTGACCACTTTTTTGGACGTTCGACAGGTCCGGGGTCATCGTTTTTCATCATAAAATTGATTTTTTGGACTCTACCAAAAATGGTTCAAAATGTCATTTGGATCGGGCCTCATGTTGAATAACCACTTTTTAAACCCTCACAGTGACCAAAATTGGCATTTTTACAGAGTTTTCGCTTACTCAAAAGCTTCAAATTTGACCAATTTCAGGCACAGAAATGACTTTAAACACACTTATTTTAGTTGAAAAAGTAATAATTCACATCCAACCGTCATTTAAAGTCAAAAGATTAAATGTTAAAATTTCATCAATATTGACCACTTTTTTGAACGTTCGACAGGTCCAGGGTCGCATTTTTTCATCAGAAAATTGATTTTTTGCACTCTACCAAAAATGATTTAAAATGTCATTTGGATCGGGCCTCATGTTGAATAACCACTTTTTAAACCCTCACAGTGACAAAAATTGCCATTTTTACAGAGTTTTGCTTACTCAGAAGCTTCAATTTTGACCAATTTCAGGCACAGAAATCACTTTAAACACACTTATTTTAGTTGAAAAAGTAATATTTCACATCCAACAGTCATTTAAAGTCAAAAGATTAAATGTTAAAATTTCATCAATATTGACCACTTTTTTGAACGTTCGATTGATCCGGGGTCATCGTTTTTCATCATAAAATTGATTTTTTGGACTCAAGCAAAAATGATTCAAAATGTCATGTGGATCGGGCCTCATGTTGAATAACCACTTTTTTAAACCCTCACAGTGACCAAAATTGCCATTTTTACAGAGTTTTTGCATACTCAAAAGCTTCAATTTTGACCAATTTCAGGCACAGAAATGACTAAGCACACTTATTTTAGTTGAAAAAGTAATAATTCACATCCAACAGTCATTTAAAGTCAAAAGATTAAATGTTAAAATGTCATCAATGTTGACCACTTTTTTGAACGTTCGACAGGTCCGGGGTCACATTTTTTCATCAGAAAATTGATTTTTTGCACTCTACCAAAAATGATTCAAAATGTCATTTGGATCGGGCCTCATGTTGAATAACCACTTTTTAAACCCTCACAGTGACAAAAATTGCCATTTTTACAGAGTTTTGCTTACTCAGAAGCTTCAATTTTGACCAATTTCAGGCACAGAAATCACTTTAAACACACTTATTTTAGTTGAAAAAGTAATATTTCACATCCAACAGTCATTTAAAGTCAAAAGATTAAATGTTAAAATTTCATCAATATTGACCACTTTTTTGAACGTTCGATTGATCCGGGGACATCGTTTTTCATCATAAAATTGATTTTTTGGACTCAAGCAAAAATGATTCAAAATGTCATGTGGATCGGGCCTCATGTTGAATAACCACTTTTTTAAACCCTCACAGTGACCAAAATTGCCATTTTTACAGAGTTTTTGCATACTCAAAAGCTTCAATTTTGACCAATTTCAGGCACAGAAATGACTTTAAGCACACTTATTTTAGTTGAAAAAGTAATAATTCACATCCAACAGTCATTTAAAGTCAAAAGATTAAATGTTTTTCATCAGAAAATGGATTTTTTGCACTCTACCAAAAATGATTAAAAATGTCATTTGGATCGGGCCTCATGTTGAATAACCACTTTTTAAACCCTCACAGTGACCAAAATTGCCATTTTTACAGAGTTTTGCTTACTCAGAAGTTTCAATTTTGACCAATTTCAGGCACAGAAATGACTTTAAACACACTTATTTTAGTTGAAAAAGTAATATTTCACATCCAACAGTCATTTAATGTCAAAAGATTAAATGGTAACATTTCATCAATATTGACCGCTTTTTTGGAAGTTCCACAGGTCCGGGGTCTTCGTTTTTCATCAGAAAATTGATTTTTTGGACTCTACCAAAAATGATTCAAAATGTCATTTGGATCGGGCCTCATGTTGAATAACCACTTTTTAAACCCTCACAGTGACCAAAATTGCCATTTACACAGAGTTTTCGCTTACTCAAAAGCTTCAAATTTGACCAATTTCAGGCACAGAAATGACTTTAAACACACTTATTTTAGTTGAAAAAGTAATAATTCACATCCAACGGTCATTTAAAGTCAAAAGATTAAATGTTAAAATTTCATCAATATTGACCACTTTTTTGAACGTTCGACAGGTCCGGGGTCACATTTTTTCATCATAAAATTGATTTTTTGGACTCAAGCAAAAATGCTTCAAAATGTCATTTGGATCGGGCCTCATGTTGAATAACCACTTTTTTAAACCCTCACAGTGACTAAAATTGCCATTTTTACAGAGTTTTCGCATACTCAAAAGCTTCAATTTTGACCAATTTCAGGCACAGAAATGATTTTAAACACACTTATTTTAGTTGAAAAAGTAATATTTCACATCCAACCGTCATTTAAAGTCAAAAGATTAAATGTTAAAATTTCATCAATATTGACCACTTTTTTGAACGTTCCACAGGTCCGGGGTCATCATTTTTCATCAGAAAATGGATTTTTTGCACTCTACCAAAAATGATTAAAAATGTCATTTGGATCGGGCCTCATATGGAATAACCACTTTTTAAACCCTCACAGTGACCAAAATTGCCATTTTTACAGAGTTTTGCTTACTCAGAAGTTTCAATTTTGACCAATTTCAGGCACAGAAATGACTTTAAACACACTTATTTTAGTTGAAAAAGTAATATTTCACATCCAACAGTCATTTAACCCCTTCAGCGCTAATGACAAGGGTAACTCGTCATGGAGTTTCCATTGATTTCAATGGAAAGTCAATATACAACAAAAAATGTGCTTAGCGTCCAAGTGGTTAATGTCAAAAGATTAAATGGTAACATTTCATCAATATTGACCGCTTTTTTGGAAGTTCGACAGGTCCGGGGTCTTCGTTTTTCATCAGAAAATTGATTTTTTGGACTCTACCAAAAATGACTCAAAATGTCATTTGGATCGGGCCTCATGTTGAATAACCACTTTTTAAACCCTTACAGTGACCAAAATTGCCATTTTTACAGAGTTTTTTTTTACTCAGAAGCTTCAATTTTGACCAATTTCAGGCACAGAAATGATTTTAAACACACTTATTTTAGTTGAAAAAGTAATATTTCACATCCATCCGTCATTTAAAGTCAAAAGATTAAATGTTAAAATTTCATCAATATTTACCACTTTTTTTAACGTTCCACAGGTCCGGGGTCATCGTTTTTCATCAGAAATTTGATTTTTTGGACTCTACCAAAAATGATTCAAAATGTCATTTGGATCGGGCCTCATGTTGAATTACCACTTTTTAAACCCTCACAGTGACCAAAATTGCCATTTTTACAGAGTTTTGATTACTCAGAAGCTTCAATTTTGACCAATTTCAGGCACAGAAATCACTTTAAACACACTTATTTTAGTTGAAAAAGTAATAATTCACATCCAACAGTTATTTAAAGTCAAAAGATTAAATGTTAAAATTTCATCAATATTGACCACTTTTTTAAACCTTCGACTGGTCCGGGGTCATCGTTTTTCATCATAAAATTGATTTTTTGGACTCCACCAAAAATGATTCAAAATGTCATTTGGATCGGGCCTCATGTTGAATAACCACTTTTTTAAACCCTCAAAGTGACTAAAATTGCCATTTTTACAGAGTTTTTGCATACTCAAAAGCTTAAATTTTGACCAATTTCAGGCACAGAAATGACTTTAGCACACTTATTTTAGTTGAAAAAGTAATAATTCACATCCAACAGTCATTTAAAGTCAAAAGATTAAATGTTAAAGTTTCATCAATGTTGACCACTTTTTTGAACGTTCGACTGGTCCGGGGTTATCGTTTTTCATCATAAAATTGATTTTTTGGACTCTACCAAAAATGATTCAAAATGTCATTTGGATCGGGCCTCATGTTGAATAACCACTTTTTAAACCCTTACAGTGACCAAAATTGCCATTTTTACAGAGTTTGTTTTACTCAGTAGCTTCAATTTTGACCAATTTCAGGCACAGAAATGATTTTAAACACACTTATTTTAGTTGAAAAAGTAATATTTCACATCCAACCGTCATTTAAAGTCAAAAGATTAAATGTTAAAATTTCATCAATATTGACCACTTTTTTTAACGTTCCACAGGTCCGGGGTCATCGTTTTTCATCAGAAAATGGATTTTTTGCACTCTACCAAAAATGATTAAAAATGTCATTTGGATCGGGCCTCATGTTGAATAACCACTTTTTAAACCCTCACAGTGACCAAAATTGCCATTTTTACAGAGTTTTGCTTACTCAGAAGCTTCAATTTTGACCAGTTTCAGGCACAGAAATGACTTTAAACACACTTATTTTAGTTGAGAAAGTAATATTTCACATCCAACAGTCATTTAATGTCAAAAGATTAAATGGTAACATTTCATCAATATTGACCACTTTTTTGGAAGTTCGACAGGGCCGGGGTCTTCGTTTTTCATCAGAAAATTGATTTGTTGAACTCTACCAAAAATGATTCAAAATGTCATTTGGATCGGGCCTCATGTTGAATTACCACTTTTTAAACCCTCACAGTGACCAAAATTGCCATTTTTACAGAGTTTTGATTACTCAGAAGCTTCAATTTTTATCAATTTCAGGCACAGAAATCACTTTAAACACACTTATTTTAGTTGAAAAAGTAATAATTCACATCCAACAGTCATTTAAAGTCAAAAGATTAAATGTTAAAATTTCATCAATATTGACCACTTTTTTGAACCTTCGACTGGTCCGGAGTCATCGTTTTTCATCATAAAATTGATTTTTTGGACTCTACCAAATATGATTCAAAATGTCATTTGGATCGGGCCTCATGTTGTATAACCACTTTTTAAACCCTCACAGTGACCAAAATTGCCATTTACACAGAGTTTTCGCTTACTCAAAAGCTTCAAATTTGACCAATTTCAGGCACAGAAATGACTTTAAACACACTTATTTTAGTTGAAAAAGTAATAATTCACATCCAACGGTCATTCAAAGTCAAAAGATTAAATGTTAAAATTTCATCAATATTGACCACTTTTTTGAACGTTCGACGGGTCCGGGGTCACATTTTTTCATCATAAAATTGATTTTTTGGACTCAAGCAAAAATGCTTCAAAATGTCATTTGGATCGGGCCTCATGTTGAATAACCACTTTTTTAAACCCTCACAGTGACTAAAATTGCCATTTTTACAGAGTTTTTGCATACTCAAAAGCTTCAATTTTGACCAATTTCAGGCACAGAAATGACTTTAAGCACACTTATTTTAGTTGAAAAAGTAATAATTCACATCCAACAGTCATTTAAAGTCAAAAGATTAAATGTTAAAATGTCATCAATGTTGACCACTTTTTTGAACGTTCGACAGGTCCGGGGTCACATTTTTTCATCAGAAAATTGATTTTTTGCACTCTACCAAAAATGATTCAAAATGTCATTTGGATCGGGCCTCATGTTGAATAACCACTTTTTAAACCCTCACAGTGACAAAAATTGCCATTTTTACAGAGTTTTGCTTACTCAGAAGCTTCAATTTTGACCAATTTCAGGCACAGAAATCACTTTAAACACACTTATTTTAGTTGAAAAAGTAATATTTCACATCCAACAGTCATTTAAAGTCAAAAGATTAAATGTTAAAATTTCATCAATATTGACCACTTTTTTGAACGTTCGATTGATCCGGGGACATCGTTTTTCATCATAAAATTGATTTTTTGGACTCAAGCAAAAATGATTCAAAATGTCATGTGGATCGGGCCTCATGTTGAATAACCACTTTTTTAAACCCTCACAGTGACCAAAATTGCCATTTTTACAGAGTTTTTGCATACTCAAAAGCTTCAATTTTGACCAATTTCAGGCACAGAAATGACTTTAAGCACACTTATTTTAGTTGAAAAAGTAATAATTCACATCCAACAGTCATTTAAAGTCAAAAGATTAAATGTTTTTCATCAGAAAATGGATTTTTTGCACTCTACCAAAAATGATTAAAAATGTCATTTGGATCGGGCCTCATGTTGAATAACCACTTTTTAAACCCTCACAGTGACCAAAATTGCCATTTTTACAGAGTTTTGCTTACTCAGAAGTTTCAATTTTGACCAATTTCAGGCACAGAAATGACTTTAAACACACTTATTTTAGTTGAAAAAGTAATATTTCACATCCAACAGTCATTTAATGTCAAAAGATTAAATGGTAACATTTCATCAATATTGACCGCTTTTTTGGAAGTTCCACAGGTCCGGGGTCTTCGTTTTTCATCAGAAAATTGATTTTTTGGACTCTACCAAAAATGATTCAAAATGTCATTTGGATCGGGCCTCATGTTGAATAACCACTTTTTAAACCCTCACAGTGACCAAAATTGCCATTTACACAGAGTTTTCGCTTACTCAAAAGCTTCAAATTTGACCAATTTCAGGCACAGAAATGACTTTAAACACACTTATTTTAGTTGAAAAAGTAATAATTCACATCCAACGGTCATTTAAAGTCAAAAGATTAAATGTTAAAATTTCATCAATATTGACCACTTTTTTGAACGTTCGACAGGTCCGGGGTCACATTTTTTCATCATAAAATTGATTTTTTGGACTCAAGCAAAAATGCTTCAAAATGTCATTTGGATCGGGCCTCATGTTGAATAACCACTTTTTTAAACCCTCACAGTGACTAAAATTGCCATTTTTACAGAGTTTTCGCATACTCAAAAGCTTCAATTTTGACCAATTTCAGGCACAGAAATGATTTTAAACACACTTATTTTAGTTGAAAAAGTAATATTTCACATCCAACCGTCATTTAAAGTCAAAAGATTAAATGTTAAAATTTCATCAATATTGACCACTTTTTTGAACGTTCCACAGGTCCGGGGTCATCATTTTTCATCAGAAAATGGATTTTTTGCACTCTACCAAAAATGATTAAAAATGTCATTTGGATCGGGCCTCATATGGAATAACCACTTTTTAAACCCTCACAGTGACCAAAATTGCCATTTTTACAGAGTTTTGCTTACTCAGAAGTTTCAATTTTGACCAATTTCAGGCACAGAAATGACTTTAAACACACTTATTTTAGTTGAAAAAGTAATATTTCACATCCAACAGTCATTTAACCCCTTCAGCGCTAATGACAAGGGTAACTCGTCATGGAGTTTCCATTGATTTCAATGGAAAGTCAATATACAACAAAAAATGTGCTTAGCGTCCAAGTGGTTAATGTCAAAAGATTAAATGGTAACATTTCATCAATATTGACCGCTTTTTTGGAAGTTCGACAGGTCCGGGGTCTTCGTTTTTCATCAGAAAATTGATTTTTTGGACTCTACCAAAAATGACTCAAAATGTCATTTGGATCGGGCCTCATGTTGAATAACCACTTTTTAAACCCTTACAGTGACCAAAATTGCCATTTTTACAGAGTTTTTTTTTACTCAGAAGCTTCAATTTTGACCAATTTCAGGCACAGAAATGATTTTAAACACACTTATTTTAGTTGAAAAAGTAATATTTCACATCCATCCGTCATTTAAAGTCAAAAGATTAAATGTTAAAATTTCATCAATATTTACCACTTTTTTTAACGTTCCACAGGTCCGGGGTCATCGTTTTTCATCAGAAATTTGATTTTTTGGACTCTACCAAAAATGATTCAAAATGTCATTTGGATCGGGCCTCATGTTGAATTACCACTTTTTAAACCCTCACAGTGACCAAAATTGCCATTTTTACAGAGTTTTGATTACTCAGAAGCTTCAATTTTGACCAATTTCAGGCACAGAAATCACTTTAAACACACTTATTTTAGTTGAAAAAGTAATAATTCACATCCAACAGTTATTTAAAGTCAAAAGATTAAATGTTAAAATTTCATCAATATTGACCACTTTTTTAAACCTTCGACTGGTCCGGGGTCATCGTTTTTCATCATAAAATTGATTTTTTGGACTCCACCAAAAATGATTCAAAATGTCATTTGGATCGGGCCTCATGTTGAATAACCACTTTTTTAAACCCTCAAAGTGACTAAAATTGCCATTTTTACAGAGTTTTTGCATACTCAAAAGCTTAAATTTTGACCAATTTCAGGCACAGAAATGACTTTAGCACACTTATTTTAGTTGAAAAAGTAATAATTCACATCCAACAGTCATTTAAAGTCAAAAGATTAAATGTTAAAGTTTCATCAATGTTGACCACTTTTTTGAACGTTCGACTGGTCCGGGGTTATCGTTTTTCATCATAAAATTGATTTTTTGGACTCTACCAAAAATGATTCAAAATGTCATTTGGATCGGGCCTCATGTTGAATAACCACTTTTTAAACCCTTACAGTGACCAAAATTGCCATTTTTACAGAGTTTGTTTTACTCAGTAGCTTCAATTTTGACCAATTTCAGGCACAGAAATGATTTTAAACACACTTATTTTAGTTGAAAAAGTAATATTTCACATCCAACCGTCATTTAAAGTCAAAAGATTAAATGTTAAAATTTCATCAATATTGACCACTTTTTTTAACGTTCCACAGGTCCGGGGTCATCGTTTTTCATCAGAAAATGGATTTTTTGCACTCTACCAAAAATGATTAAAAATGTCATTTGGATCGGGCCTCATGTTGAATAACCACTTTTTAAACCCTCACAGTGACCAAAATTGCCATTTTTACAGAGTTTTGCTTACTCAGAAGCTTCAATTTTGACCAGTTTCAGGCACAGAAATGACTTTAAACACACTTATTTTAGTTGAGAAAGTAATATTTCACATCCAACAGTCATTTAATGTCAAAAGATTAAATGGTAACATTTCATCAATATTGACCACTTTTTTGGAAGTTCGACAGGGCCGGGGTCTTCGTTTTTCATCAGAAAATTGATTTGTTGAACTCTACCAAAAATGATTCAAAATGTCATTTGGATCGGGCCTCATGTTGAATTACCACTTTTTAAACCCTCACAGTGACCAAAATTGCCATTTTTACAGAGTTTTGATTACTCAGAAGCTTCAATTTTTATCAATTTCAGGCACAGAAATCACTTTAAACACACTTATTTTAGTTGAAAAAGTAATAATTCACATCCAACAGTCATTTAAAGTCAAAAGATTAAATGTTAAAATTTCATCAATATTGACCACTTTTTTGAACCTTCGACTGGTCCGGAGTCATCGTTTTTCATCATAAAATTGATTTTTTGGACTCTACCAAATATGATTCAAAATGTCATTTGGATCGGGCCTCATGTTGTATAACCACTTTTTAAACCCTCACAGTGACCAAAATTGCCATTTACACAGAGTTTTCGCTTACTCAAAAGCTTCAAATTTGACCAATTTCAGGCACAGAAATGACTTTAAACACACTTATTTTAGTTGAAAAAGTAATAATTCACATCCAACGGTCATTCAAAGTCAAAAGATTAAATGTTAAAATTTCATCAATATTGACCACTTTTTTGAACGTTCGACGGGTCCGGGGTCACATTTTTTCATCATAAAATTGATTTTTTGGACTCAAGCAAAAATGCTTCAAAATGTCATTTGGATCGGGCCTCATGTTGAATAACCACTTTTTTAAACCCTCACAGTGACTAAAATTGCCATTTTTACAGAGTTTTTGCATACTCAAAAGCTTCAATTTTGACCAATTTCAGGCACAGAAATGACTTTAAGCACACTTATTTTAGTTGAAAAAGTAATAATTCACATCCAACAGTCATTTAAAGTCAAAAGATTAAATGTTAAAATGTCATCAATGTTGACCACTTTTTTGAACGTTCGACAGGTCCGGGGTCACATTTTTTCATCAGAAAATTGATTTTTTGCACTCTACCAAAAATGATTCAAAATGTCATTTGGATCGGGCCTCATGTTGAATAACCACTTTTTAAACCCTCACAGTGACAAAAATTGCCATTTTTACAGAGTTTTGCTTACTCAGAAGCTTCAATTTTGACCAATTTCAGGCACAGAAATCACTTTAAACACACTTATTTTAGTTGAAAAAGTAATATTTCACATCCAACAGTCATTTAAAGTCAAAAGATTAAATGTTAAAATTTCATCAATATTGACCACTTTTTTGAACGTTCGATTGATCCGGGGACATCGTTTTTCATCATAAAATTGATTTTTTGGACTCAAGCAAAAATGACTCAAAATGTCATGTGGATCGGGCCTCATGTTGAATAACCACTTTTTTAAACCCTCACAGTGACCAAAATTGCCATTTTTACAGAGTTTTTGCATACTCAAAAGCTTCAATTTTGACCAATTTCAGGCACAGAAATGACTTTAAGCACACTTATTTTAGTTGAAAAAGTAATAATTCACATCCAACAGTCATTTAAAGTCAAAAGATTAAATGTTTTTCATCAGAAAATGGATTTTTTGCACTCTACCAAAAATGATTAAAAATGTCATTTGGATCGGGCCTCATGTTGAATAACCACTTTTTAAACCCTCACAGTGACCAAAATTGCCATTTTTACAGAGTTTTGCTTACTCAGAAGTTTCAATTTTGACCAATTTCAGGCACAGAAATGACTTTAAACACACTTATTTTAGTTGAAAAAGTAATATTTCACATCCAACAGTCATTTAATGTCAAAAGATTAAATGGTAACATTTCATCAATATTGACCGCTTTTTTGGAAGTTCCACAGGTCCGGGGTCTTCGTTTTTCATCAGAAAATTGATTTTTTGGACTCTACCAAAAATGATTCAAAATGTCATTTGGATCGGGCCTCATGTTGAATAACCACTTTTTAAACCCTCACAGTGACCAAAATTGCCATTTACACAGAGTTTTCGCTTACTCAAAAGCTTCAAATTTGACCAATTTCAGGCACAGAAATGACTTTAAACACACTTATTTTAGTTGAAAAAGTAATAATTCACATCCAACGGTCATTTAAAGTCAAAAGATTAAATGTTAAAATTTCATCAATATTGACCACTTTTTTGAACGTTCGACAGGTCCGGGGTCACATTTTTTCATCATAAAATTGATTTTTTGGACTCAAGCAAAAATGCTTCAAAATGTCATTTGGATCGGGCCTCATGTTGAATAACCACTTTTTTAAACCCTCACAGTGACTAAAATTGCCATTTTTACAGAGTTTTCGCATACTCAAAAGCTTCAATTTTGACCAATTTCAGGCACAGAAATGATTTTAAACACACTTATTTTAGTTGAAAAAGTAATATTTCACATCCAACCGTCATTTAAAGTCAAAAGATTAAATGTTAAAATTTCATCAATATTGACCACTTTTTTGAACGTTCCACAGGTCCGGGGTCATCATTTTTCATCAGAAAATGGATTTTTTGCACTCTACCAAAAATGATTAAAAATGTCATTTGGATCGGGCCTCATATGGAATAACCACTTTTTAAACCCTCACAGTGACCAAAATTGCCATTTTTACAGAGTTTTGCTTACTCAGAAGTTTCAATTTTGACCAATTTCAGGCACAGAAATGACTTTAAACACACTTATTTTAGTTGAAAAAGTAATATTTCACATCCAACAGTCATTTAACCCCTTCAGCGCTAATGACAAGGGTAACTCGTCATGGAGTTTCCATTGATTTCAATGGAAAGTCAATATACAACAAAAAATGTGCTTAGCGTCCAAGTGGTTAATGTCAAAAGATTAAATGGTAACATTTCATCAATATTGACCGCTTTTTTGGAAGTTCGACAGGTCCGGGGTCTTCGTTTTTCATCAGAAAATTGATTTTTTGGACTCTACCAAAAATGACTCAAAATGTCATTTGGATCGGGCCTCATGTTGAATAACCACTTTTTAAACCCTTACAGTGACCAAAATTGCCATTTTTACAGAGTTTTTTTTTACTCAGAAGCTTCAATTTTGACCAATTTCAGGCACAGAAATGATTTTAAACACACTTATTTTAGTTGAAAAAGTAATATTTCACATCCATCCGTCATTTAAAGTCAAAAGATTAAATGTTAAAATTTCATCAATATTTACCACTTTTTTTAACGTTCCACAGGTCCGGGGTCATCGTTTTTCATCAGAAATTTGATTTTTTGGACTCTACCAAAAATGATTCAAAATGTCATTTGGATCGGGCCTCATGTTGAATTACCACTTTTTAAACCCTCACAGTGACCAAAATTGCCATTTTTACAGAGTTTTGATTACTCAGAAGCTTCAATTTTGACCAATTTCAGGCACAGAAATCACTTTAAACACACTTATTTTAGTTGAAAAAGTAATAATTCACATCCAACAGTTATTTAAAGTCAAAAGATTAAATGTTAAAATTTCATCAATATTGACCACTTTTTTAAACCTTCGACTGGTCCGGGGTCATCGTTTTTCATCATAAAATTGATTTTTTGGACTCCACCAAAAATGATTCAAAATGTCATTTGGATCGGGCCTCATGTTGAATAACCACTTTTTTAAACCCTCAAAGTGACTAAAATTGCCATTTTTACAGAGTTTTTGCATACTCAAAAGCTTAAATTTTGACCAATTTCAGGCACAGAAATGACTTTAGCACACTTATTTTAGTTGAAAAAGTAATAATTCACATCCAACAGTCATTTAAAGTCAAAAGATTAAATGTTAAAGTTTCATCAATGTTGACCACTTTTTTGAACGTTCGACTGGTCCGGGGTTATCGTTTTTCATCATAAAATTGATTTTTTGGACTCTACCAAAAATGATTCAAAATGTCATTTGGATCGGGCCTCATGTTGAATAACCACTTTTTAAACCCTTACAGTGACCAAAATTGCCATTTTTACAGAGTTTGTTTTACTCAGTAGCTTCAATTTTGACCAATTTCAGGCACAGAAATGATTTTAAACACACTTATTTTAGTTGAAAAAGTAATATTTCACATCCAACCGTCATTTAAAGTCAAAAGATTAAATGTTAAAATTTCATCAATATTGACCACTTTTTTTAACGTTCCACAGGTCCGGGGTCATCGTTTTTCATCAGAAAATGGATTTTTTGCACTCTACCAAAAATGATTAAAAATGTCATTTGGATCGGGCCTCATGTTGAATAACCACTTTTTAAACCCTCACAGTGACCAAAATTGCCATTTTTACAGAGTTTTGCTTACTCAGAAGCTTCAATTTTGACCAGTTTCAGGCACAGAAATGACTTTAAACACACTTATTTTAGTTGAGAAAGTAATATTTCACATCCAACAGTCATTTAATGTCAAAAGATTAAATGGTAACATTTCATCAATATTGACCACTTTTTTGGAAGTTCGACAGGGCCGGGGTCTTCGTTTTTCATCAGAAAATTGATTTGTTGAACTCTACCAAAAATGATTCAAAATGTCATTTGGATCGGGCCTCATGTTGAATTACCACTTTTTAAACCCTCACAGTGACCAAAATTGCCATTTTTACAGAGTTTTGATTACTCAGAAGCTTCAATTTTTATCAATTTCAGGCACAGAAATCACTTTAAACACACTTATTTTAGTTGAAAAAGTAATAATTCACATCCAACAGTCATTTAAAGTCAAAAGATTAAATGTTAAAATTTCATCAATATTGACCACTTTTTTGAACCTTCGACTGGTCCGGAGTCATCGTTTTTCATCATAAAATTGATTTTTTGGACTCTACCAAATATGATTCAAAATGTCATTTGGATCGGGCCTCATGTTGTATAACCACTTTTTAAACCCTCACAGTGACCAAAATTGCCATTTACACAGAGTTTTCGCTTACTCAAAAGCTTCAAATTTGACCAATTTCAGGCACAGAAATGACTTTAAACACACTTATTTTAGTTGAAAAAGTAATAATTCACATCCAACGGTCATTCAAAGTCAAAAGATTAAATGTTAAAATTTCATCAATATTGACCACTTTTTTGAACGTTCGACGGGTCCGGGGTCACATTTTTTCATCATAAAATTGATTTTTTGGACTCAAGCAAAAATGCTTCAAAATGTCATTTGGATCGGGCCTCATGTTGAATAACCACTTTTTTAAACCCTCACAGTGACTAAAATTGCCATTTTTACAGAGTTTTTGCATACTCAAAAGCTTCAATTTTGACCAATTTCAGGCACAGAAATGACTTTAAGCACACTTATTTTAGTTGAAAAAGTAATAATTCACATCCAACAGTCATTTAAAGTCAAAAGATTAAATGTTAAAATGTCATCAATGTTGACCACTTTTTTGAACGTTCGACAGGTCCGGGGTCACATTTTTTCATCAGAAAATTGATTTTTTGCACTCTACCAAAAATGATTCAAAATGTCATTTGGATCGGGCCTCATGTTGAATAACCACTTTTTAAACCCTCACAGTGACAAAAATTGCCATTTTTACAGAGTTTTGCTTACTCAGAAGCTTCAATTTTGACCAATTTCAGGCACAGAAATCACTTTAAACACACTTATTTTAGTTGAAAAAGTAATATTTCACATCCAACAGTCATTTAAAGTCAAAAGATTAAATGTTAAAATTTCATCAATATTGACCACTTTTTTGAACGTTCGATTGATCCGGGGACATCGTTTTTCATCATAAAATTGATTTTTTGGACTCAAGCAAAAATGACTCAAAATGTCATGTGGATCGGGCCTCATGTTGAATAACCACTTTTTTAAACCCTCACAGTGACCAAAATTGCCATTTTTACAGAGTTTTTGCATACTCAAAAGCTTCAATTTTGACCAATTTCAGGCACAGAAATGACTTTAAGCACACTTATTTTAGTTGAAAAAGTAATAATTCACATCCAACAGTCATTTAAAGTCAAAAGATTAAATGTTTTTCATCAGAAAATGGATTTTTTGCACTCTACCAAAAATGATTAAAAATGTCATTTGGATCGGGCCTCATGTTGAATAACCACTTTTTAAACCCTCACAGTGACCAAAATTGCCATTTTTACAGAGTTTTGCTTACTCAGAAGTTTCAATTTTGACCAATTTCAGGCACAGAAATGACTTTAAACACACTTATTTTAGTTGAAAAAGTAATATTTCACATCCAACAGTCATTTAATGTCAAAAGATTAAATGGTAACATTTCATCAATATTGACCGCTTTTTTGGAAGTTCCACAGGTCCGGGGTCTTCGTTTTTCATCAGAAAATTGATTTTTTGGACTCTACCAAAAATGATTCAAAATGTCATTTGGATCGGGCCTCATGTTGAATAACCACTTTTTAAACCCTCACAGTGACCAAAATTGCCATTTACACAGAGTTTTCGCTTACTCAAAAGCTTCAAATTTGACCAATTTCAGGCACAGAAATGACTTTAAACACACTTATTTTTGTTGAAAAAGTAATAATTCACATCCAACGGTCATTTAAAGTCAAAAGATTAAATGTTAAAATTTCATCAATATTGACCACTTTTTTGAACGTTCGACAGGTCCGGGGTCACATTTTTTCATCATAAAATTGATTTTTTGGACTCAAGCAAAAATGCTTCAAAATGTCATTTGGATCGGGCCTCATGTTGAATAACCACTTTTTTAAACCCTCACAGTGACTAAAATTGCCATTTTTACAGAGTTTTCGCATACTCAAAAGCTTCAATTTTGACCAATTTCAGGCACAGAAATGATTTTAAACACACTTATTTTAGTTGAAAAAGTAATATTTCACATCCAACCGTCATTTAAAGTCAAAAGATTAAATGTTAAAATTTCATCAATATTGACCACTTTTTTGAACGTTCCACAGGTCCGGGGTCATCATTTTTCATCAGAAAATGGATTTTTTGCACTCTACCAAAAATGATTAAAAATGTCATTTGGATCGGGCCTCATATGGAATAACCACTTTTTAAACCCTCACAGTGACCAAAATTGCCATTTTTACAGAGTTTTGCTTACTCAGAAGTTTCAATTTTGACCAATTTCAGGCACAGAAATGACTTTAAACACACTTATTTTAGTTGAAAAAGTAATATTTCACATCCAACAGTCATTTAACCCCTTCAGCGCTAATGACAAGGGTAACTCGTCATGGAGTTTCCATTGATTTCAATGGAAAGTCAATATACAACAAAAAATGTGCTTAGCGTCCAAGTGGTTAATGTCAAAAGATTAAATGGTAACATTTCATCAATATTGACCGCTTTTTTGGAAGTTCGACAGGTCCGGGGTTATCGTTTTTCATCATAAAATTGATTTTTTGGACTCTACCAAAAATGATTCAAAATGTCATTTGGATCGGGCCTCATGTTGAATAACCACTTTTTAAACCCTTACAGTGACCAAAATTGCCATTTTTACAGAGTTTGTTTTACTCAGTAGCTTCAATTTTGACCAATTTCAGGCACAGAAATGATTTTAAACACACTTATTTTAGTTGAAAAAGTAATATTTCACATCCAACCGTCATTTAAAGTCAAAAGATTAAATGTTAAAATTTCATCAATATTGACCACTTTTTTTAACGTTCCACAGGTCCGGGGTCATCGTTTTTCATCAGAAAATGGATTTTTTGCACTCTACCAAAAATGATTAAAAATGTCATTTGGATCGGGCCTCATGTTGAATAACCACTTTTTAAACCCTCACAGTGACCAAAATTGCCATTTTTACAGAGTTTTGCTTACTCAGAAGCTTCAATTTTGACCAGTTTCAGGCACAGAAATGACTTTAAACACACTTATTTTAGTTGAGAAAGTAATATTTCACATCCAACAGTCATTTAATGTCAAAAGATTAAATGGTAACATTTCATCAATATTGACCACTTTTTTGGAAGTTCGACAGGGCCGGGGTCTTCGTTTTTCATCAGAAAATTGATTTGTTGAACTCTACCAAAAATGATTCAAAATGTCATTTGGATCGGGCCTCATGTTGAATTACCACTTTTTAAACCCTCACAGTGACCAAAATTGCCATTTTTACAGAGTTTTGATTACTCAGAAGCTTCAATTTTTATCAATTTCAGGCACAGAAATCACTTTAAACACACTTATTTTAGTTGAAAAAGTAATAATTCACATCCAACAGTCATTTAAAGTCAAAAGATTAAATGTTAAAATTTCATCAATATTGACCACTTTTTTGAACCTTCGACTGGTCCGGAGTCATCGTTTTTCATCATAAAATTGATTTTTTGGACTCTACCAAATATGATTCAAAATGTCATTTGGATCGGGCCTCATGTTGTATAACCACTTTTTAAACCCTCACAGTGACCAAAATTGCCATTTACACAGAGTTTTCGCTTACTCAAAAGCTTCAAATTTGACCAATTTCAGGCACAGAAATGACTTTAAACACACTTATTTTAGTTGAAAAAGTAATAATTCACATCCAACGGTCATTCAAAGTCAAAAGATTAAATGTTAAAATTTCATCAATATTGACCACTTTTTTGAACGTTCGACGGGTCCGGGGTCACATTTTTTCATCATAAAATTGATTTTTTGGACTCAATCAAAAATGCTTCAAAATGTCATTTGGATCGGGCCTCATGTTGAATAACCACTTTTTTAAACCCTCACAGTGACTAAAATTGCCATTTTTACAGAGTTTTTGCATACTCAAAAGCTTCAATTTTGACCAATTTCAGGCACAGAAATGACTTTAAGCACACTTATTTTAGTTGAAAAAGTAATAATTCACATCCAACAGTCATTTAAAGTCAAAAGATTAAAGGTTAAAATTTCATCAATGTTGACCACTTTTTTGAACGTTCGACTGGTCCGGGGTCATCGTTTTTCATCATAAAATTGATTTTTTGGACTCTACCAAAAATTATTCAAAATGTCATTTGGATCGGGCCTCATGTTGTATAACCACTTTTTAAACCCTCACAGTGACCAAAATTGCCATTTACACAGAGTTTTCGCTTACTCAAAAGCTTCAAATTTGACCAATTTCAGGCACAGAAATGACTTTAAACACACTTATTTTAGTTGAAAAAGTAATAATTCACATCCAACGGTCATTCAAAGTCAAAAGATTAAATGTTAAAATTTCATCAATATTGACCACTTTTTTGAACGTTCGACGGGTCCGGGGTCACATTTTTTCATCATAAAATTGATTTTTTGGACTCAATCAAAAATGCTTCAAAATGTCATTTGGATCGGGCCTCATGTTGAATAACCACTTTTTTAAACCCTCACAGTGACTAAAATTGCCATTTTTACAGAGTTTTTGCATACTCAAAAGCTTCAATTTTGACCAATTTCAGGCACAGAAATGACTTTAAGCACACTTATTTTAGTTGAAAAAGTAATAATTCACATCCAACAGTCATTTAAAGTCAAAAGATTAAAGGTTAAAATTTCATCAATGTTGACCACTTTTTTGAACGTTCGACTGGTCCGGGGTCATCGTTTTTCATCATAAAATTGATTTTTTGGACTCTACCAAAAATTATTCAAAATGTCATTTGGATCGGGCCTCATGTTGAATAACCACTTTTTAAACCCTTACAGTGACCAAAATTGCCATTTTTACAGAGTTTGTTTTACTCAGAAGCTTCAATTTTGACCAATTTCAGGCACAGAAATGATTTTAAACACACTTATTTTAGTTGAAAAAGTAATATTTCACATCCAACCATCATTTAAAGTCAAAAGATTAAATGTTAAAATTTCATCAATATTGACCACTTTTTTGAACGTTCCACAGGTCCGGGGTCATCGTTTTTCATCAGAAAATGGATTTTTTGCACTCTACCAAAAATGATTAAAAATGTCATTTGGATCGGGCCTCATGTTGAATAACTTCTTTTTAAACCCTCACAGTGACCAAAATTGCCATTTTTACAGAGTTTTGCTTACTCAGAAGCTTCAATTTTGACCAATTTCGGGCACAGAAATGACTTTAAACACACTTATTTTAGTTGAAAAAGTAATATTTCACATCCAACAGTCATTTAATGTCAAAAGATTAAATGGTAACATTTCATCAATATTGACCACTTTTTTGGACGTTCGACAGGTCCGGGGTCTTCGTTTTTCATCAGAAAATTGATTTTTTGGACTCTACCAAAAATGATTCAAAATGTCATTTGGATCGGGCCTCATGTTGAATTACCACTTTTTAAACCCTCACAGTGACCAAAATTGCCATTTTTACAGAGTTTTGATTACTCAGAAGCTTCAATTTTGATCAATTTCAGGCACAGAAATCACTTTAAACACACTTATTTTAGTTGAAAAAGTAATAATTCACATCCAACAGTCATTTAAAGTCAAAAGATTAAATGTTAAAATTTCATCAATATTGACCACTTTTTTGAACCTTCGACTGGTCCGGGGTCATCGTTTTTCATCATAAAATTGATTTTTTTGGACTCTACCAAAAATGATTCAAAATGTCATTTGGATCGGGCCTCATGTTGAATAACCACTTTTTAAACCCTCACAGTGACCAAAATTGCCATTTTTACAGAGTTTTGCTTACTCAGAAGCTTCAATTTTGACCAATTTCAGGCACAGAAATGACTTTAAACACACTTATTTTAGTTGAAAAAGTAATATTTCACATCCAACAGTCATTTAATGTCAAAAGATTAAATGGTAACATTTCATCAATATTGACCACTTTTTTGGAAGTTCGACAGGTCCGGGGTCTTCGTTTTTCATCAGAAAATTGATTTTTTGGACTCTACCAAAAATGATTCAAAATGTCATTTGGATCGGGCCTCATGTTGAATTACCACTTTTTAAACCCTCACAGTGACCAAAATTGCCATTTTTACAGAGTTTTGATTACTCAGAAGCTTCAATTTTTATCAATTTCAGGCACAGAAATCACTTTAAACACACTTATTTTAGTTGAAAAAGTAATAATTCACATCCAACAGTCATTTAAAGTCAAAAGATTAAATGTTAAAATTTCATCAATATTGACCACTTTTTTGAACCTTCGACTGGTCCGGAGTCATCGTTTTTCATCATAAAATTGATTTTTTGGACTCTACCAAATATGATTCAAAATGTCATTTGGATCGGGCCTCATGTTGTATAACCACTTTTTAAACCCTCACAGTGACCAAAATTGCCATTTACACAGAGTTTTCGCTTACTCAAAAGCTTCAAATTTGAACAATTTCAGGCACAGAAATGACTTTAAACACACTTATTTTAGTTGAAAAAGTAATAATTCACATCCAACGGTCATTTAAAGTCAAAAGATTAAATGTTAAAATTTCATCAATATTGACCACTTTTTTGAACGTTCGACAGGTCCGGGGTCACATTTTTTCATCATAAAATTGATTTTTTGGACTCAAGCAAAAATGCTTCAAAATGTCATTTGGATCGGGCCTCGTGTTGAATAACCACTTTTTTAAACCCTCACAGTGACTAAAATTGCCATTTTTACAGAGTTTTTGCATACTCAAAAGCTTCAATTTTGACCAATTTCAGGCACAGAAATGACTTTAAGCACACTTATTTTAGTTGAAAAAGTAATAATTCACATCCAACAGTCATTTAAAGTCAAAAGATTAAAGGTTAAAATTTCATCAATGTTGACCACTTTTTTGAACGTTCGACTGGTCCGGGGTCATCGTTTTTCATCATAAAATTGATTTTTTGGACTCTACCAAAAATGATTCAAAATGTCATTTGGATCGGGCCTCATGTTGAATAACCACTTTTTAAACCCTTACAGTGACCAAAATTGCCATTTTTACAGAGTTTGTTTTACTCAGAAGCTTCAATTTTGACCAATTTCAGGCACAGAAATGATTTTAAACACACTTATTTTAGTTGAAAAAGTAATATTTCACATCCAACCGTCATTTAAAGTCAAAAGATTAAATGTTAAAATTTCATCAATATTGACCACTTTTTTGAACGTTCCACAGGTCCGGGGTCATCGTTTTTCATCAGAAAATGGATTTTTTGCACTCTACCAAAAATGATTAAAAATGTCATTTGGATCGGGCCTCATGTTGAATAACTTCTTTTTAAACCCTCACAGTGACCAAAATTGCCATTTTTACAGAGTTTTGCTTACTCAGAAGCTTCAATTTTGACCAATTTCAGGCACAGAAATGACTTTAAACACACTTATTTTAGTTGAAAAAGTAATATTTCACATCCAACAGTCATTTAATGTCAAAAGATTAAATGGTAACATTTCATCAATATTGACCACTTTTTTGGACGTTCGACAGGTCCGGGGTCTTCGTTTTTCATCAGAAAATTGATTTTTTGGACTCTACCAAAAATGATTCAAAATGTCATTTGGATCGGGCCTCATGTTGAATTACCACTTTTTAAACCCTCACAGTGACCAAAATTGCCATTTTTACAGAGTTTTGATTACTCAGAAGCTTCAATTTTGATCAATTTCAGGCACAGAAATCACTTTAAACACACTTATTTTAGTTGAAAAAGTAATAATTCACATCCAACAGTCATTTAAAGTCAAAAGATTAAATGTTAAAATTTCATCAATATTGACCACTTTTTTGAACGTTCGATTGATCCGGGGTCATCGTTTTTCATCATAAAATTGATTTTTTTGGACTCAAGCAAAAATGATTCAAAATGTCATGTGGATCGGGCCTCATGTTGAATAACCACTTTTTTAAACCCTCACAGTGACCAAAATTGCCATTTTTACAGAGTTTTTGCATACTCAAAAGCTTCAATTTTGACCAATTTCAGGCACAGAAATGACTAAGCACACTTATTTTAGTTGAAAAAGGAATAATTCACATCCAACAGTCATTTAAAGTCAAAAGATTAAATGTTAAAATTTATCAATGTTGACCACTTTTTTGAACGTTCGACTGGTCCGGGGTCATCGTTTTTCATCATAAAATTGATTTTTTGGACTCTACCAAAAATGACTCAAAATGTCATTTGGATCGGGCCTCATGTTGAATAACCACTTTTTAAACCCTTACAGTGACCAAAATTGCCATTTTTACAGAGTTTTTTTTACTCAGAAGCTTCAATTTTGACCAATTTCAGGCACAGAAATGATTTTAAACACACTTATTTTAGTTGAAAAAGTAATATTTCACATCCAACCGTCATTTAAAGTCAAAAGATTAAATGTTAAAATTTCATCAATATTGACCACTTTTTTTTAACGTTCCACAGGTCCGGGGTCATCGTTTTTCATCAGAAAATGGATTTTTTGCACTCTACCAAAAATGATTCAAAATGTCATTTGGATCGGGCCTCATGTTGAATAACCACTTTTTAAACCCTCACAGTGACAAAAATTGCCATTTTTACAGAGTTTTGCTTACTCAGAAGCTTCAATTTTGACCAATTTTAGGCAAAGAAATCACTTTAAAAAAACACCTATTTTAGTTGAAAAAGTAATATTTCACATCCAACAGTCATTTAAAGTCAAAAGATTAAATGGTAAAATTTCATCAATATTGACCACTTTTTTGGACGTTCGACAGGTCCGGGGTCTTCGTATTTCATCAGAAAATTGATTTTTTGGACTCTACCAAAAATGATTCAAAATGTCATTTGGATCGGGCCTCATGTTGAATTACCACTTTTTAAACCCTCACAGTGACCAAAATTGCCATTTTTACAGAGTTTTGATTACTCAGAAGCTTCAATTTTGACCAATTTCAGGCACAGAAATCACTTTAAACACACTTATTTTAGTTGAAAAAGTAATATTTCACATCCAACAGTCATTTAAAGTCAAAAGATTAAATGTTAAAATTTCATCAATATTGATCACTTTTTTGAACGTTCGACAGGTCCGGGGTTATCGTTTTTCATCAGAAAATTGATTTTTTGGACTCTACTAAAAATTATTCAAAATGTCATTTGGATCGGGCCTCATGTTGAATAACCACTTTTTAAACCCTCACAGTGACAAAAATTGCCATTTTTACAGAGTTTTGCTTACTCAGAAGCTTCAATTTTGACCAATTTCAGGCACAGAAATCACTTTAAACACACTTATTTTAGTTGAAAAAGTAATATTTCACATCCAACAGTCATTTAAAGTCAAAAGATTAAATGTTAAAATTTCATCAATATTGACCACTTTTTTGAACGTTCGATTGATCCGGGGTCATCGTTTTTCATCATAAAATTGATTTTTTGGACTCAAGCAAAAATGATTCAAAATGTCATTTGGATCAGGCCTCATGTTGAATAACCACTTTTTTAAACCCTCACAGTGACCAAAATTGCCATTTTTACAGAGTTTTTGCATACTCAAAAGCTTCAATTTTGACCAATTTCAGGCACAGAAATGACTTTAAGCACACTTATTTTAGTTGAAAAAGTAATAATTCACCTCCAACAGTCATTTAAAGTCAAAAGATTAAATGTTAAAATGTCATCAATGTTGACCACTTTTTTGAACATTCGACTGGTCCGGGGTCATCGTTTTTCATCATAAAATTGATTTTTTGGACTCTACCAAAAATGACTCAAAATGTCATTTGGATCGGGCCTCATGTTGAATAACCACTTTTTAAACCCTTACAGTGACCAAAATTGCCATTTTTACAGAGTTTTTTTTTTACTCAGAAGCTTCAATTTTGACCAATTTCAGGCACAGAAATGATTTTAAACACACTTATTTTAGTTGAAAAAGTAATATTTCACATCCAACCGTCATTTAAAGTCAAAAGATTAAATGTTAAAATTTCATCAATATTGACCACTTTTTTTAACGTTCCACAGGTCCGGGGTCATCGTTTTTCATCAGAAAATTGATGTTTTGCACTCTACCAAAAATGATTCAAAATGTCATTTGGATCGGGCCTCATGTTGAATAACCACTTTTTAAACCCTCACAGTGACAAAAATTGCCATTTTTACAGAGTTTTGCTTACTCAGAAGCTTCAATTTTGACCAATTTCAGGCACAGAAATCACTTTAAACACACTTATTTTAGTTGAAAAAGTAATAATTCACCTCCAACAGTCATTTAAAGTCAAAAGATTAAATGTTAAAATGTCATCAATGTTGACCACTTTTTTGAACATTCGACTGGTCCGGGGTCATCGTTTTTCATCATAAAATTGATTTTTTGGACTCTACCAAAAATGACTCAAAATGTCATTTGGATCGGGCCTCATGTTGAATAACCACTTTTTAAACCCTTACAGTGACCAAAATTGCCATTTTTACAGAGTTTTTTTTTACTCAGAAGCTTCAATTTTGACCAATTTCAGGCACAGAAATGACATTAAACACACTTATTTTAGTTGAAAAAGTAATATTTCACATCCAACAGTCATTTAATGTCAAAAGATTAAATGGTAACATTTCATCATTATTGACCACTTTTTTGGACGTTCGACAGGTCCGGGGTCTTCGTTTTTCATCAGAAAATTGATTTTTTGGACTCTACCAAAAATGATTCAAAATGTCATTTGGATCGGGCCTCATGTTGAATTACCACTTTTTAAACCCTCACAGTGACCAAAATTGCCATTTTTACAGAGTTTTGATTACTCAGAAGCTTCAATTTTGATCAATTTCAGGCACAGAAATCACTTTAAACACACTTATTTTAGTTGAAAAAGTAATAATTCACATCCAACAGTCATTTAAAGTCAAAAGATTAAATGTTAAAATTTCATCAATATTGACCACTTTTTTGAACCTTCGACTGGTCCGGGGTCATCGTTTTTCATCATAAAATTGATTTTTTGGACTCTACCAAAAATGATTCAAAATGTCATTTGGATCGGGCCTCATGTTGAATAACCACTTTTTAAACCCTCACAGTGACCAAAATTGCCATTTTTACAGAGTTTGTTTTACTCAGAAGCTTCAATTTTGACCAATTTCAGGCACAGAAATGATTTTAAACACACTTATTTTAGTTGAAAAAGTAATATTTCACATCCAACCGTCATTTAAAGTCAAACGATTAAATGTTAAAATTTCATCAATATTGACCACTTTTTTGAACGTTCCACAGGTCCGGGGTCATCGTTTTTCATCAGAAAATGGATTTTTTGCACTCTACCAAAAATGATTAAAAATGTCATTTGGATCGGGCCTCATGTTGAATAACTACTTTTTAAACCCTCACAGTGACCAAAATTGCCATTTTTACAGAGTTTTGCTTACTCAGAAGCTTCAATTTTGACCAATTTCAGGCACAGAAATGACTTTAAACACACTTATTTTAGTTGAAAAAGTAATATTTCACATCCAACCGTCATTTAATGTCAAAAGATTAAATGGTAACATTTCATCAATATTGACCACTTTTTTGGACGTTCGACAGGTCCGGGGTCTTCGTTTTTCATCAGAAAATTGATTTTTTGGACTCTACCAAAAATGATTCAAAATGTCATTTGGATCGGGCCTCATGTTGAATTACCACTTTTTAAACCCTCACAGTGACCAAAATTGCCATTTTTACAGAGTTTTGATTACTCAGAAGCTTCAATTTTGATAAATTTCAGGCACAGAAATCACTTTAAACACACTTATTTTAGTTGAAAAAGTAATAATTCACATCCAACAGTCATTTAAAGTCAAAAGATTAAATGTTAAAATTTCATCAATATTGACCACTTTTTTGAACCTTCGACTGGTCCGGGGTCATCGTTTTTCATCATAAAATTCATTTTTTGGACTCTACCAAAAATTATTCAAAATGTCATTTGGATCGGGCCTCATGTTGAATAACCACTTTTTAAACCCTCACAGTGACCAAAATTGCCATTTTTGCAGAGTTTTCGCTTACTCAAAAGCTTCAAATTTGACCAATTTCAGGCACAGAAATGACTTTAAACACACTTATTTTAGTTGAAAAAGTAATAATTCACATCCAACAGTCATTTAAAGTCAAAAGATTAAATGTTAAAATTTCATCAATATTGACCACTTTTTTGAACGTTCGACAGGTCCGGGGTCACATTTTTTCATCAGAAAATGGATTTTTTGCACTCTACCAAAAATGATTCAAAATGTCATTTGGATCGGGCCTCATGTTGAATAACCACTTTATAAACCCTCACAGTGACCAAAATTGCCACTTTTTACAGAGTTTTGCTTACTCAGAAGCTTCAATTTTGACCAATTTCAGGCACAGAAATGACTTTAAACACACTTATTTTAGTTGAAAAAGTTATATTTCACATCCAACAGTCATTTAAAGTCAAAAGATTAAATGATAAAATTTCATCAATATTGATCACTTTTTTGAACGTTCGACTGGTCCGAGGTCATCGTTTTTCATCATAAAAGTGATATTTTGGACTCTACCAAAAATGATTTAACATGTCATTTGGATCGGGCCTCATGTTGAATAACCATTTTTTTAAACCCTCACAGTGACCAAAATTGCCATTTTTACAGAGTTTTTGCTTACTCAAAAGCTTCAATTTTGACCAATTTCAGGCACAGAAATGATTTTAAACACACTTATTTTAGTTGAAAAAGTAATATTTCACATCCAACCGTCACTTAAAGTCAAAAGATTAAATGTTAAAATTTCATCAATATTGACCACTTTTTTGAACGTTCGATTGATCCGGGGTCATCGTTTTTCATCATAAAATTGATTTTTTGGACTCAAGCAAAAATGATTCAAAATGTCATTTGGATCGGGCCTCATGTTGAATAACCACTTTTTTAAACCCTCACAGTGACTAAAATTGCCATTTTTACAGAGTTTTTGCATACTCAAAAGCTTCAATTTTGACCAATTTCAGGCACAGAGATGACTTTAAGCACACTTATTTTAGTTGAAAAAGTAATAATTCACACCCAAGAGTCATTTAAAGTCAAAAGATTAAATGTTAAAATTTCATCAATGTTGACCACTTTTTTGAACGTTCGACTGGTCCGGGGTCATCGTTTTTCATCATAAAATTGATTTTTTGGACTCTACCAAAAATGATTCAAAATGTCATTTGGATCGGACCTCATGTTGAATAACCACTTTTTAAACCCTCACAGTGACCAAAATTGCCATTTTACAGAGTTTGTTTTACTCAGAAGCTTCAATTTTGACCTATTTCAGGCACAGAAATGATTTTAAACACACTTATTTTAGTTGAAAAAGTAATATTTCACATCCAACAGTCATTTAATGTCAAAAGATTAAATGGTAAAATTTCATCAATATTGACCACTTTTTTGGACGTTCGACAGGTCATCGTTTTTCATCATAAAATTGATTTTTTGGACTCTACCAAAAATGGTTCAAAATGTCATTTGGATCGGGCCTCATGTTGAATAACCACTTTTTAAACCCTCACAGTGACCAAAATTGCCATTTTTACAGAGTTTTCGCTTACTCAAAAGCTTCAAATTTGACCAATTTCAGGCACAGAAATGACTTTAAACACACTTATTTTAGTTAAAAAAGTAATAATTCACATCCAACCGTCATTTAAAGTCAAAAGATTAAATGTTAAAATTTCATCAATATTGACCACTTTTTTGAATGTTCGACAGGTCCGGGGTCACATTTTTTCATCAGAAAATGAATTTTTTGCACTCTACCAAAAATGATTCAAAATGTCATTTGGATTGGGCCTCATGTTGAATAACCACTTTTTAAACCCTCACAGTGACGAAATTGCCATTTGTACAGAGTTTTGCTTCCTCAGAAGCTTCAATTTTGACCAATTTCAGGAACAGAAATGACTTTAAACACACTTATTTTAGTTGAAAAAGTAATATTTCACATCCAACAGTCATTTAAAGTCAAAAGATTAAATGATAAAATTTCATCAATATTGATCACTTTTTTGAACGTTCGACTGGTCCGAGGTCATCGTTTTTCATCATAAAATTGATATTTTGGACTCTACCAAAAATGATTCAAAATGTCATTTGGATCGGGCCTCATGTTGAATAACCATTTTTTTAAACCCTCACAGTGACCAAAATTGCCATTTTTACAGAGTTTTCGCTTACTCAAAAGCTTCAATTTTGACCAATTTCAGGCACAGAAATGAATTTAAACACACTTATTTTAGTTGAAAAAGTAATATTTCACATCCAACAGTCATTTAAAGTCAAAAGATTAAATGTTAAAATTTCATCAATATTGACCACTTTTTTGAACGTTCGACTGGTCCGGGGTCATCGTTTTTCATCATAAAATTGATTTTTTTGACTCAAGCAAAAATGATTCAAAATGTCATTTGGATCGGGCCTCATGTTGAATAACCACTTTTTTAAACCCTCACAGTGACCAAAATTGCCATTTTTACAGAGTTTTTGTTTACTCAAAAGCTTCAATTTTGACCAATTTCAGGCACAGAAATGACTTTAAGCACACTTATTTTAGTTGAAAAAGTAATAATTCACATCCAACAGTCATTTAAAGTCAAAAGATTAAATGTTAAAATTTCATCAATGTTGACCACTTTTTTGAACGTTCGACTGGTCCGGGGTCATCGTTTTTCATCATAAAATTGATTTTTTGGACTCTACCAAAAATGATTCAAAATGTCATTTGGATCAGGCCTCATGTTGAATAACCACTTTTTAAACCCTTACAGTGACCAAAATTTCCATTTTTACAGAGTTTTTTTTACTCAGAAGCTTCAATTTTGACCAATTTCAAGCACAGAAATGATTTTAAACACACTTATTTTAGTTGAAAAAGTTATATTTCACATCCAACCGTCACTTAAAGTCAAAAGATTAAATGTTAAAATTTCATCAATATTGACCACTTTTTTGAACGTTCGATTGATCCGGGGTCATCGTTTTTCATCATAAAATTGATTTTTTGGACTCAAGCAAAAATGATTCAAAATGTCATTTGGATCGGGCCTCATGTTGAATAACCACTTTTTTAAACCCTCACAGTGACTAAAATTGCCATTTTTACAGAGTTTTTGCATACTCAAAAGCTTCAATTTTGACCAATTTCAGGCACAGAAATGACTTTAAGCACACTTATTTTAGTTGAAAAAGTAATAATTCACACCCAAGAGTCATTTAAAGTCAAAAGATTAAATGTTAAAATTTCATCAATGTTGACCACTTTTTTGAACGTTCGACTGGTCCGGGGTCATCGTTTTTCATCATAAAATTGATTTTTTGGACTCTACCAAAAATGATTCAAAATGTCATTTGGATCGGACCTCATGTTGAATAACCACTTTTTAAACCCTTACAGTGACCAAAATTGCCATTTTTACAGAGTTTGTTTTACTCAGAAGCTTCAATTTTGACCTATTTCAGGCACAGAAATGATTTTAAACACACTTATTTTAGTTGAAAAAGTAATATTTCACATCCAACCGTCATTTAAAGTCAAAAGATTAAATGTTAAAATTTCATCAATATTGACCACTCTTTTGAACGTTCCACAGGTCCGGGGTCATCGTTTTTCATCAGAAAATGGATTTTTTGCACTCTACCAAAAATGATTCAAAATGTCATTTGGATCGGGCCTCATGTTGAATAACCACTTTTTAAACCCTCACAGTGACCAAAATTGCCATTTTACAGAGTTTTGCTTGCTCAGAAGCTTCAATTTTGACCAATTTCAGGCACAGAAATGACTTTAAACACACTTATTTTAGTTGAAAAAGTAATATTTCACATCCAACAGTCATTTAATGTCAATAGATTAAATGGTAAAATTTCATCAATATTGACCACTTTTTTGGACGTTCGACAGGTCATCGTTTTTCATCATAAAATTGATTTTTTGGACTCTACCAAAAATGGTTCAAAATGTCATTTGGATCGGGCCTCATGTTGAATAACCACTTTTTAAACCCTCACAGTGACCAAAATTGCCATTTTTACAGAGTTTTCGCTTACTCAAAAGCTTCAAATTTGACCAATTTCAGGCACAGAAATGACTTTAAACACACTTATTTTAGTTAAAAAAGTAATAATTCACATCCAACCGTCATTTAAAGTCAAAAGATTAAATGTTAAAATTTCATCAATATTGACCACTTTTTTGAATGTTCGACAGGTCCGGGGTCACATTTTTTCATCAGAAAATGAATTTTTTGCACTCTACCAAAAATGATTCAAAATGTCATTTGGGTCGGGCCTCATGTTGAATAACCATTTTTTTAAACCCTCACAGTGACCAAAATTGCCATTTTTACAGAGTTTTCGCTTACTCAAAAGCTTCAATTTTGACCAATTTCAGGCACAGAAATGAATTTAAACACACTTATTTTAGTTGAAAAAGTAATATTTCACATCCAACAGTCATTTAAAGTCAAAAGATTAAATGTTAAAATTTCATCAATATTGACCACTTTTTTGAACGTTCGACTGGTCCGGGGTCATCGTTTTTCATCATAAAATTGATTTTTTTGACTCAAGCAAAAATGATTCAAAATGTCATTTGGATCGGGCCTCATGTTGAATAACCACTTTTTTAAACCCTCACAGTGACCAAAATTGCCATTTTTACAGAGTTTTTGTTTACTCAAAAGCTTCAATTTTGACCAATTTCAGGCACAGAAATGACTTTAAGCACACTTATTTTAGTTGAAAAAGTAATAATTCACATCCAACAGTCATTTAAAGTCAAAAGATTAAATGTTAAAATTTCATCAATGTTGACCACTTTTTTGAACGTTCGACTGGTCCGGGGTCATCGTTTTTCATCATAAAATTGATTTTTTGGACTCTACCAGAAATGATTCAAAATGTCATTTGGATCAGGCCTCATGTTGAATAACCACTTTTTAAACCCTTACAGTGACCAAAATTTCCATTTTTACAGAGTTTTTTTTACTCAGAAGCTTCAATTTTGACCAATTTCAAGCACAGAAATGATTTTAAACACACTTATTTTAGTTGAAAAAGTAATATTTCACATCCAACGGTCATATAAACTCAAAAGATTAAATGTTAAAATTTCATCAATATTGACGACTTTTTTGAACGTTCAACAGGTCCGGGGTCATCGTTTTTCATCAGAAAATGGATTTTTTGCACTCTACCAAAAATGATTCAAAATGTCATTTGGATCGGGCCTCATGTTGAATAACCACTTTTTAAACTCTCACAGTGACCAAAATTGCCATTTTTACAGAGTTTTGCTTACTCAGAAGCTTCAATTTTGACTAATTTCAGGCACAGAAATGACATTAAACACACTTTTTTTAGTTGAAAAAGTAATATTTCACATCCAACAGTCATTTAATGTCAAAAGATTAAATGGTAAAATTTCATCAATATTGACCACTTTTTTGGACGTTCGACCGGTCCGGGGTCTTCGTTTTTCATCAGAAAATTGATTTTTTGGACTCTACCAAAAATGATTCAAAATGTCATTTGGATCGTGCCTCATGTTGAATTACCACTTTTTAAACCCTCACAGTGACCAAAATTGCCATTTTTACAGAGTTTTGATTACTCAGAAGCTTCAATTTTGATCAATTTCAGGCACAGAAATCACTTTAAACACACTTATTTTAGTTGAAAAAGTAATAATTCACATCCAACAGTCATTTAAAGTCAAAAGATTAAATGTTAAAATTTCATCAATATTGACCACTTTTTTGAACCTTCGACTGGTCCGGGGTCATCGTTTTTCATCATAAAATTGATTTTTTGGACTCTACCAAATATGATTCAAAATGTCATTTGGATCGGGCCTCATGTTGTATAACCACTTTTTAAACCCTAACAGTGACCAAAATTGCCATTTTTACAGAGTTTTCGCTTACTCAAAAGCTTCAATTTTGACCAATTTCAGGCACAGAAATGAATTTAAACACACTTATTTTAGTCGAAAAAGTAATATTTCACATCCAACAGTCATTTAAAGTCAAAAGATTAAATGTTAAAATTTCATCAATATTGACCACTTTTTTGAACGTTCGACAGGTCTGGGGTCATCGTTTTTCATCAGAAAATAGATTTTTGGACTCTACCAAAAATGATTCAAAATGTAATTTGGATCGGGCCTCATGTTGAATTACCACTTTTTAAATCCTCACAGTGACCAAAATTGCCATTTTTACAGAGTTTTGCTTACTCAGAAGCTTCAATTTTGACCAATTTCAGGCACAGAAATCACTTTAAACACACTTATTTTAGTTGAAAAAGTAATAATTCACATCCAACAGTCATTTAAAGTCATAAGATTAAATGTTAAAAGTTCATCAATATTGACCACTTTTTTTAACCTTCGACTGGTCCGGGGTCATGGTTTTTCATCATAAAATTGATCTTTTGGACTCTACCAAAAATGATTCAAAATGTCATTTGGATCGGGCCTCATGTTGAATAACCATTTTTTAAACCCTCACAGTGACCAAAATTGCCATTTTTACAGAGTTTTGCTTACTCAGAAGCTTCAATTTTGACCAATTTCAGGCACAGGAATGACTTTAAACACACTTATTTTAGTTGAAAAAGTTATATTTCACATCCAACAGTCATTTAAAGTCAAAAGATTAAATGATAAAAATTTCATCAATATTGATCACTTTTTTGAACGTTCGACTGGTCCGGGGTCATCGTTTTTCATCATAAAATTGATATTTTGGACTCTACCAAAAATGATTCAAAATGTCATTTGGATCGGGCCTCATGTTGAATAACCATTTTTTTAAACCCTCACAGTGACCAAAATTGCCATTTTTACAGAGTTTTTGCTTACTCAAAAGCTTCAATTTTGACAATTTCAGGCACAGAAATGATTTTAAACACACTTATTTTAGTTGAAAAATTAATAATTCACATCCAACCGTCATTTAAAGTCAAAAGATTAAATGTTAAAATTTCATCAATATTGACCACTTTTTTGAACGTTCAACAGGTCCGGGGTCATCGTTTTTCATCAGAAAATGGATTTTTTGCACTCTACCAAAAATGATTCAAAATGTCATTTGGATCGGGCCTCATGTTGAATAACCACTTTTTAAACCCTCACAGTGACCAAAATTGCCATTTTTACAGAGTTTTGCTTACTCAGAAGCTTCAATTTTGACCAATTTCAGGCACAGAAATGACATTAAACACACTTTTTTTAGTTGAAAAAGTAATATTTCACATCCAACAGTCATTTAATGTCAAAAGATTAAATGGTAAAATTTCATCAATATTGACCACTTTTTTGGACGTTCGACCGGTCCGGGGTCTTCGTTTTTCATCAGAAAATTGATTTTTTGGACTCTACCAAAAATGATTCAAAATGTCATTTGGATCGTGCCTCATGTTGAATTACCACTTTTTAAACCCTCACAGTGACCAAAATTGCCATTTTTACAGAGTTTTGATTACTCAGAAGCTTCAATTTTGATCAATTTCAGGCACAGAAATCACTTTAAACACACTTATTTTAGTTGAAAAAGTAATAATTCACATCCAACAGTCATTTAAAGTCAAAAGATTAAATGTTAAAATTTCATCAATATTGACCACTTTTTTGAACCTTCGACTGGTCCGGGGTCATCGTTTTTCATCATAAAATTGATTTTTTGGACTCTACCAAAAATGATTCAAAATGTCATTTGGATCGGGCCTCATGTTGGATTACCACTTTTTAAACCCTAACAGTGACCAAAATTGCCATTTTTACAGAGTTTTCGCTTACTCAAAAGCTTCAATTTTGACCAATTTCAGGCACAGAAATGAATTTAAACACACTTATTTTAGTTGAAATAGTAATATTTCACATCCAACAGTCATTTAAAGTCAAAAGATTAAATGTTAAAATTTCATCAATATTGACCACTTTTTTGAACGTTCGACAGGTCTGGGGTCATCGTTTTTCATCAGAAAATAGATTTTTGGACTCTACCAAAAATGATTCAAAATGTAATTTGGATCGGGCCTCATGTTGAATTACCACTTTTTAAATCCTCACAGTGACCAAAACCATTTTTACAGAGTTTTGCTTACTCAGAAGCTTCAATTTTGACCAATTTCAGGCACAGAAATCACTTTAAACACACTTATTTTAGTTGAAAAAGTAATAATTCACATCCAACAGTCATTTAAAGTCATAAGATTAAATGTTAAAAGTTCATCAATATTGACCACTTTTTTTAACCTTCGACTGGTCCGGGGTCATGGTTTTTCATCATAAAATTGATCTTTTGGACTCTACCAAAAATGATTCAAAATGTCATTTGGATCGGGCCTCATGTTGAATAAACATTTTTTAAACCCTCACAGTGACCAAAATTGCCATTTTTACAGAGTTTTGCTTACTCAGAAGCTTCAATTTTGACCAATTTCAGGCACAGGAATGACTTTAAACACACTTATTTTAGTTGAAAAAGTTATATTTCACATCCAACAGTCATTTAAAGTCAAAAGATTAAATGATAAAAATTTCATCAATATTGATCACTTTTTTGAACGTTCGACTGGTCCGGGGTCATCGTTTTTCATCATAAAATTGATATTTTGGACTCTACCAAAAATGATACAAAATGTCATTTGGATCGGGCCTCATGTTGAATAACCATTTTTGTAAACCCTCACAGTGACCAAAATTGCCATTTTTACAGAGTTTTTGCTTACTCAAAAGCTTCAATTTTGACAATTTCAGGCACAGAAATGATTTTAAACACACTTATTTTAGTTGAAAAATTAATAATTCACATCCAACCGTCATTTAAAGTCAAAAGATTAAATGTTAAAATTTCATCAATATTGACCACTGTTTTTTAACGTTCGACAGGTCTGGGGTCATCGTTTTTCATCAGAAAATTGATTTTTTGGACTCTACCAAAAAAGATTCAAAATGTCATTTGGATCGGGCCTCATGTTGAATTACCACTTTTTAAACCCTCACAGTGACCAAAATTGCCATTTTTACAGAGTTTTCGCTTACTCAAAAGCTTCAATTTTGACCAATTTCAGGCACAGAAATGAATTTAAACACACTTATTTTAGTTGAAAAAGTAATATTTCACATCCAACAGTCATTTAAAGTCAAAAGATTAAATGATAAAATTTCATCAATATTGATCACTTTTTTGAACGTTCGACTGGTCCGGGGTCATCGTTTTTCATCATAAAATTGATATTTTGGACTCTACCAAAAATGATTCAAAATGACATTTGGATCGGGCCTCATGTTGAATAACCATTTTTTTAAACCCTCACAGTGACCAAAATTGCCATTTTTACAGAGTTTTTGCTTACTCAAAAGCTTCAATTTTGACCAATTTCAGGCACAGAAATGATTTTAAACACACTTATTTTAGTTGAAAAATTAATAATTCACATCCAACCGTCATTTAAAGTCAAAAGATTAAATGTTGAAATTTCATCAATATTGACCACTTTTTTTAACGTTCGACAGGTCCGGGGTCATCGTTTTTCATCAGAAAATTGATTTTTTTGGACTCTACCAAAAATGATTCAAAATGTCATTTGGATCGGGCCTCATGTTGAATTACCACTTTTTAAACCCTCACAGTGACCAAAATTGCCATTTTTACAGTTTTCGCTCACTCAAAAGCTTCAATTTTGACCAATTTCAGGCACAGAAATGATTTTAAACACACTTATTTTAGTTGAAAAATTAATAATTCACATCCAACCGTCATTTAAAGTCAAAAGATTAAATATTAAAATTTCATCAATATTGACCACTTTTTTGAACGTTTGACAGGTCCGGGGTCATCGTTTTTCATCAGAAAATAGATTTTTTGGACTCTACCAAAAATGATTAAAAATGTAATTTGGATCGGGCCTCATGTTGAATTACCACTTTTTAAATCCTCACAGTGACCAAAATTGCCATTTTTACAGAGTTTTGCTTACTCAGAAGCTTCAATTTTGACCAATTTCAGGCACAGAAATCACTTTAAACACACTTATTTTAGTTGAAAAAGTAATAATTCACATCCAACAGTCATTTAAAGTCATAAGATTAAATGTTAAAATTTCATCAATATTGACCACTTTCGACTGGTCCGGGGTCATGGTTTTTCATCATAAAATTGATTTTTTGGACTCTACCAAAAATGATTCAAAATGTCATTTGGATCGGGCCTCATGTTGAATAACCATTTTTTAAACCCTCACAGTGACCAAAATTGCCATTTTTACAGAGTTTTGCTTACTCAGAAGCTTCAATTTTGACCAATTTCAGGCACAGGAATGACTTTAAACACACTTATTTTAGTTGAAAAAGTTATATTTCACATCCAACAGTCATTTAAAGTCAAAAGATTAAATGATAAAATTTCATCAATATTGATCACTTTTTTGAACGTTCGACTGGTCCGGGGTCATCGTTTTTCATCATAAAATTGATATTTTGGACTCTACCAAAAATGATTCAAAATGTCATTTGGATCGGGCCTCATGTTGAATAACCATTTTTTTAAACCCTCACAGTGACCAAAATTGCCATTTTTACAGAGTTTTTGCTTACTCAAAAGCTTCAATTTTGACAATTTCAGGCACAGAAATGATTTTAAACACACTTATTTTAGTTGAAAAATTAATAATTCACATCCAACGGTCATATAAAGTCAAAAGATTAAATGTTAAAATTTCATCAATATTGACCACTTTTTTGAACGTTCAACAGGTCCGGGGTCATCGTTTTTCATCAGAAAATGGATTTTTTGCACTCTACCAAAAATGATTCAAAATGTCATTTGGATCGGGCCTCATGTTAAATAACCATTTTTTAAACCCTCACAGTGACCAAAATTGCCATTTTTACAGAGTTTTGCTTACTCAGAAGCTTCAATTTTGACCAATTTCAGGCACAGGAATGACTTTAAACACACTTATTTTAGTTGAAAAAGTTATATTTCACATCCAACAGTCATTTAAAGTCAAAAGATTAAATGATAAAATTTCATCAATATTGATCACTTTTTTGAACGTTCGACTGGTCCGGGGTCATCGTTTTTCATCATAAAATTGATATTTTGGACTCTACCAAAAATGATTCAAAATGTCATTTGGATCGGGCCTCATGTTGAATAACCATTTTTTTAAACCCTCACAGTGACCAAAATTGCCATTTTTACAGAGTTTTTTTTACTCAGAAGCTTCAATTTTGACCAATTTCAAGCACAGAAATGATTTTAAACACACTTATTTTAGTTGAAAAAGTAATATTTCACATCCAACGGTCATATAAAGTCAAAAGATTAAATGTTAAAATTTCATCAATATTGACCACTTTTTTGAACGTTCAACAGGTCCGGGGTCATCGTTTTTCATCAGAAAATGGATTTTTTGCACTCTACCAAAAATGATTCAAAATGTCATTTGGATCGGGCCTCATGTTGAATAACCACTTTTTAAACCCTCACAGTGACCAAAATTGCCATTTTTACAGAGTTTTGCTTACTCAGAAGCTTCAATTTTGACTAATTTCAGGCACAGAAATGACATTAAACACACTTTTTTTAGTTGAAAAAGTAATAATTCACATCCAACAGTCATTTAAAGTCATAAGATTAAATGTTAAAAGTTCATCAATATTGACCACTTTTTTTAACCTTCGACTGGTCCGGGGTCATGGTTTTTCATCATAAAATTGATCTTTTGGACTCTACCAAAAATGATACAAAATGTCATTTGGATCGGGCCTCATGTTGAATAACCATTTTTGTAAACCCTCACAGTGACCAAAATTGCCATTTTTACAGAGTTTTTGCTTACTCAAAAGCTTCAATTTTGACAATTTCAGGCACAGAAATGATTTTAAACACACTTATTTTAGTTGAAAAATTAATAATTCACATCCAACCGTCATTTAAAGTCAAAAGATTAAATGTTAAAATTTCATCAATATTGACCACTTTTTTTAACGTTCGACAGGTCTGGGGTCATCGTTTTTCATCAGAAAATTGATTTTTTGGACTCTACCAAAAAAGATTCAAAATGTCATTTGGATCGGGCCTCATGTTGAATTACCACTTTTTAAACCCTCACAGTGACCAAAATTGCCATTTTTACAGAGTTTTCGCTTACTCAAAAGCTTCAATTTTGACCAATTTCAGGCACAGAAATGAATTTAAACACACTTATTTTAGTTGAAAAAGTAATATTTCACATCCAACAGTCATTTAAAGTCAAAAGATTAAATGATAAAATTTCATCAATATTGATCACTTTTTTGAACGTTCGACTGGTCCGGGGTCATCGTTTTTCATCATAAAATTGATATTTTGGACTCTACCAAAAATGATTCAAAATGACATTTGGATCGGGCCTCATGTTGAATAACCATTTTTTTAAACCCTCACAGTGACCAAAATTGCCATTTTTACAGAGTTTTTGCTTACTCAAAAGCTTCAATTTTGACCAATTTCAGGCACAGAAATGATTTTAAACACACTTATTTTAGTTGAAAAATTAATAATTCACATCCAACCGTCATTTAAAGTCAAAAGATTAAATGTTGAAATTTCATCAATATTGACCACTTTTTTTAACGTTCGACAGGTCCGGGGTCATCGTTTTTCATCAGAAAATTGATTTTTTTGGACTCTACCAAAAATGATTCAAAATGTCATTTGGATCGGGCCTCATGTTGAATTAACACTTTTTAAACCCTCACAGTGACCAAAATTGCCATTTTTACAGTTTTCGCTCACTCAAAAGCTTCAATTTTGACCAATTTCAGGCACAGAAATGATTTTAAACACACTTATTTTAGTTGAAAAATTAATAATTCACATCCAACCGTCATTTAAAGTCAAAAGATTAAATATTAAAATTTCATCAATATTGACCACTTTTTTGAACGTTTGACAGGTCCGGGGTCATCGTTTTTCATCAGAAAATAGATTTTTTGGACTCTACCAAAAATGATTAAAAATGTAATTTGGATCGGGCCTCATGTTGAATTACCACTTTTTAAATCCTCACAGTGACCAAAATTGCCATTTTTACAGAGTTTTGCTTACTCAGAAGCTTCAATTTTGACCAATTTCAGGCACAGAAATCACTTTAAACACACTTATTTTAGTTGAAAAAGTAATAATTCACATCCAACAGTCATTTAAAGTCATAAGATTAAATGTTAAAATTTCATCAATATTGACCACTTTCGACTGGTCCGGGGTCATGGTTTTTCATCATAAAATTGATTTTTTGGACTCTACCAAAAATGATTCAAAATGTCATTTGGATCGGGCCTCATGTTGAATAACCATTTTTTAAACCCTCACAGTGACCAAAATTGCCATTTTTACAGAGTTTTGCTTACTCAGAAGCTTCAATTTTGACCAATTTCAGGCACAGGAATGACTTTAAACACACTTATTTTAGTTGAAAAAGTTATATTTCACATCCAACAGTCATTTAAAGTCAAAAGATTAAATGATAAAATTTCATCAATATTGATCACTTTTTTGAACGTTCGACTGGTCCGGGGTCATCGTTTTTCATCATAAAATTGATATTTTGGACTCTACCAAAAATGATTCAAAATGTCATTTGGATCGGGCCTCATGTTGAATAACCATTTTTTTAAACCCTCACAGTGACCAAAATTGCCATTTTTACAGAGTTTTTGCTTACTCAAAAGCTTCAATTTTGACAATTTCAGGCACAGAAATGATTTTAAACACACTTATTTTAGTTGAAAAATTAATAATTCACATCCAACGGTCATATAAAGTCAAAAGATTAAATGTTAAAATTTCATCAATATTGACCACTTTTTTGAACGTTCAACAGGTCCGGGGTCATCGTTTTTCATCAGAAAATGGATTTTTTGCACTCTACCAAAAATGATTCAAAATGTCATTTGGATCGGGCCTCATGTTGAATAACCATTTTTTAAACCCTCACAGTGACCAAAATTGCCATTTTTACAGAGTTTTGCTTACTCAGAAGCTTCAATTTTGACCAATTTCAGGCACAGGAATGACTTTAAACACACTTATTTTAGTTGAAAAAGTTATATTTCACATCCAACAGTCATTTAAAGTCAAAAGATTAAATGATAAAATTTCATCAATATTGATCACTTTTTTGAACGTTCGACTGGTCCGGGGTCATCGTTTTTCATCATAAAATTGATATTTTGGACTCTACCAAAAATGATTCAAAATGTCATTTGGATCGGGCCTCATGTTGAATAACCATTTTTTTAAACCCTCACAGTGACCAAAATTGCCATTTTTACAGAGTTTTTTTTACTCAGAAGCTTCAATTTTGACCAATTTCAAGCACAGAAATGATTTTAAACACACTTATTTTAGTTGAAAAAGTAATATTTCACATCCAACGGTCATATAAAGTCAAAAGATTAAATGTTAAAATTTCATCAATATTGACCACTTTTTTGAACGTTCAACAGGTCCGGGGTCATCGTTTTTCATCAGAAAATGGATTTTTTGCACTCTACCAAAAATGATTCAAAATGTCATTTGGATCGGGCCTCATGTTGAATAACCACTTTTTAAACCCTCACAGTGACCAAAATTGCCATTTTTACAGAGTTTTGCTTACTCAGAAGCTTCAATTTTGACTAATTTCAGGCACAGAAATGACATTAAACACACTTTTTTTAGTTGAAAAAGTAATATTTCACATCCAACAGTCATTTAATGTCAAAAGATTAAATGGTAAAATTTCATCAATATTGACCACTTTTTTGAACGTTTGACAGGTCCGGGGTCATCGTTTTTCATCAGAAAATAGATTTTTTGGACTCTACCAAAAATGATTAAAAATGTAATTTGGATCGGGCCTCATGTTGAATTACCACTTTTTAAATCCTCACAGTGACCAAAATTGCCATTTTTACAGAGTTTTGCTTACTCAGAAGCTTCAATTTTGACCAATTTCAGGCACAGAAATCACTTTAAACACACTTATTTTAGTTGAAAAAGTAATAATTCACATCCAACAGTCATTTAAAGTCATAAGATTAAATGTTAAAATTTCATCAATATTGACCACTTTCGACTGGTCCGGGGTCATGGTTTTTCATCATAAAATTGATTTTTTGGACTCTACCAAAAATGATTCAAAATGTCATTTGGATCGGGCCTCATGTTGAATAACCATTTTTTAAACCCTCACAGTGACCAAAATTGCCATTTTTACAGAGTTTTGCTTACTCAGAAGCTTCAATTTTGACCAATTTCAGGCACAGGAATGACTTTAAACACACTTATTTTAGTTGAAAAAGTTATATTTCACATCCAACAGTCATTTAAAGTCAAAAGATTAAATGATAAAATTTCATCAATATTGATCACTTTTTTGAACGTTCGACTGGTCCGGGGTCATCGTTTTTCATCATAAAATTGATATTTTGGACTCTACCAAAAATGATTCAAAATGTCATTTGGATCGGGCCTCATGTTGAATAACCATTTTTTTAAACCCTCACAGTGACCAAAATTGCCATTTTTACAGAGTTTTTGCTTACTCAAAAGCTTCAATTTTGACAATTTCAGGCACAGAAATGATTTTAAACACACTTATTTTAGTTGAAAAATTAATAATTCACATCCAACGGTCATATAAAGTCAAAAGATTAAATGTTAAAATTTCATCAATATTGACCACTTTTTTGAACGTTCAACAGGTCCGGGGTCATCGTTTTTCATCAGAAAATGGATTTTTTGCACTCTACCAAAAATGATTCAAAATGTCATTTGGATCGGGCCTCATGTTGAATAACCATTTTTTAAACCCTCACAGTGACCAAAATTGCCATTTTTACAGAGTTTTGCTTACTCAGAAGCTTCAATTTTGACCAATTTCAGGCACAGGAATGACTTTAAACACACTTATTTTAGTTGAAAAAGTTATATTTCACATCCAACAGTCATTTAAAGTCAAAAGATTAAATGATAAAATTTCATCAATATTGATCACTTTTTTGAACGTTCGACTGGTCCGGGGTCATCGTTTTTCATCATAAAATTGATATTTTGGACTCTACCAAAAATGATTCAAAATGTCATTTGGATCGGGCCTCATGTTGAATAACCATTTTTTTAAACCCTCACAGTGACCAAAATTGCCATTTTTACAGAGTTTTTTTTACTCAGAAGCTTCAATTTTGACCAATTTCAAGCACAGAAATGATTTTAAACACACTTATTTTAGTTGAAAAAGTAATATTTCACATCCAACGGTCATATAAAGTCAAAAGATTAAATGTTAAAATTTCATCAATATTGACCACTTTTTTGAACGTTCAACAGGTCCGGGGTCATCGTTTTTCATCAGAAAATGGATTTTTTGCACTCTACCAAAAATGATTCAAAATGTCATTTGGATCGGGCCTCATGTTGAATAACCACTTTTTAAACCCTCACAGTGACCAAAATTGCCATTTTTACAGAGTTTTGCTTACTCAGAAGCTTCAATTTTGACTAATTTCAGGCACAGAAATGACATTAAACACACTTTTTTTAGTTGAAAAAGTAATATTTCACATCCAACAGTCATTTAATGTCAAAAGATTAAATGGTAAAATTTCATCAATATTGACCACTTTTTTGGACGTTCGACCGGTCCGGGGTCTTCGTTTTTCATCAGAAAATTGATTTTTTGGACTCTACCAAAAATGATTCAAAATGTCATTTGGATCGTGCCTCATGTTGAATTACCACTTTTTAAACCCTCACAGTGACCAAAATTGCCATTTTTACAGAGTTTTGATTACTCAGAAGCTTCAATTTTGATCAATTTCAGGCACAGAAATCACTTTAAACACACTTATTTTAGTTGAAAAAGTAATAATTCACATCCAACAGTCATTTAAAGTCAAAAGATTAAATGTTAAAATTTCATCAATATTGACCACTTTTTTGAACCTTCGACTGGTCCGGGGTCATCGTTTTTCATCATAAAATTGATTTTTTGGACTCTACCAAAAATGATTCAAAATGTCATTTGGATCGGGCCTCATGTTGGATTACCACTTTTTAAACCCTAACAGTGACCAAAATTGCCATTTTTACAGAGTTTTCGCTTACTCAAAAGCTTCAATTTTGACCAATTTCAGGCACAGAAATGAATTTAAACACACTTATTTTAGTCGAAAAAGTAATATTTCACATCCAACAGTCATTTAAAGTCAAAAGATTAAATGTTAAAATTTCATCAATATTGACCACTTTTTTGAACGTTCGACAGGTCTGGGGTCATCGTTTTTCATCAGAAAATAGATTTTTGGACTCTACCAAAAATGATTCAAAATGTAATTTGGATCGGGCCTCATGTTGAATTACCACTTTTTAAATCCTCACAGTGACCAAAATTGCCATTTTTACAGAGTTTTGCTTACTCAGAAGCTTCAATTTTGACCAATTTCAGGCACAGAAATCACTTTAAACACACTTATTTTAGTTGAAAAAGTAATAATTCACATCCAACAGTCATTTAAAGTCATAAGATTAAATGTTAAAAGTTCATCAATATTGACCACTTTTTTTAACCTTCGACTGGTCCGGGGTCATGGTTTTTCATCATAAAATTGATCTTTTGGACTCTACCAAAAATGATTCAAAATGTCATTTGGATCGGGCCTCATGTTGAATAACCATTTTTTAAACCCTCACAGTGACCAAAATTGCCATTTTTACAGAGTTTTGCTTACTCAGAAGCTTCAATTTTGACCAATTTCAGGCACAGGAATGACTTTAAACACACTTATTTTAGTTGAAAAAGTTATATTTCACATCCAACAGTCATTTAAAGTCAAAAGATTAAATGATAAAAATTTCATCAATATTGATCACTTTTTTGAACGTTCGACTGGTCCGGGGTCATCGTTTTTCATCATAAAATTGATATTTTGGACTCTACCAAAAATGATTCAAAATGTCATTTGGATCGGGCCTCATGTTGAATAACCATTTTTTTAAACCCTCACAGTGACCAAAATTGCCATTTTTACAGAGTTTTTGCTTACTCAAAAGCTTCAATTTTGACAATTTCAGGCACAGAAATGATTTTAAACACACTTATTTTAGTTGAAAAATTAATAATTCACATCCAACCGTCATTTAAAGTCAAAAGATTAAATGTTAAAATTTCATCAATATTGACCACTTTTTTGAACGTTCAACAGGTCCGGGGTCATCGTTTTTCATCAGAAAATGGATTTTTTGCACTCTACCAAAAATGATTCAAAATGTCATTTGGATCGGGCCTCATGTTGAATAACCACTTTTTAAACCCTCACAGTGACCAAAATTGCCATTTTTACAGAGTTTTGCTTACTCAGAAGCTTCAATTTTGACCAATTTCAGGCACAGAAATGACATTAAACACACTTTTTTTAGTTGAAAAAGTAATATTTCACATCCAACAGTCATTTAATGTCAAAAGATTAAATGGTAAAATTTCATCAATATTGACCACTTTTTTGGACGTTCGACCGGTCCGGGGTCTTCGTTTTTCATCAGAAAATTGATTTTTTGGACTCTACCAAAAATGATTCAAAATGTCATTTGGATCGTGCCTCATGTTGAATTACCACTTTTTAAACCCTCACAGTGACCAAAATTGCCATTTTTACAGAGTTTTGATTACTCAGAAGCTTCAATTTTGATCAATTTCAGGCACAGAAATCACTTTAAACACACTTATTTTAGTTGAAAAAGTAATAATTCACATCCAACAGTCATTTAAAGTCAAAAGATTAAATGTTAAAATTTCATCAATATTGACCACTTTTTTGAACCTTCGACTGGTCCGGGGTCATCGTTTTTCATCATAAAATTGATTTTTTGGACTCTACCAAAAATGATTCAAAATGTCATTTGGATCGGGCCTCATGTTGGATTACCACTTTTTAAACCCTAACAGTGACCAAAATTGCCATTTTTACAGAGTTTTCGCTTACTCAAAAGCTTCAATTTTGACCAATTTCAGGCACAGAAATGAATTTAAACACACTTATTTTAGTTGAAATAGTAATATTTCACATCCAACAGTCATTTAAAGTCAAAAGATTAAATGTTAAAATTTCATCAATATTGACCACTTTTTTGAACGTTCGACAGGTCTGGGGTCATCGTTTTTCATCAGAAAATAGATTTTTGGACTCTACCAAAAATGATTCAAAATGTAATTTGGATCGGGCCTCATGTTGAATTACCACTTTTTAAATCCTCACAGTGACCAAAATTGCCATTTTTACAGAGTTTTGCTTACTCAGAAGCTTCAATTTTGACCAATTTCAGGCACAGAAATCACTTTAAACACACTTATTTTAGTTGAAAAAGTAATAATTCACATCCAACAGTCATTTAAAGTCATAAGATTAAATGTTAAAATTTCATCAATATTGACCACTTTCGACTGGCCCGGGTCATGGTTTTTCATCATAAAATTGATTTTTTGGACTCTACCAAAAATGATTCAAAATGTCATTTGGATCGGGCCTCATGTTGAATAACCATTTTTTAAACCCTCACAGTGACCAAAATTGCCATTTTTACAGAGTTTTGCTTACTCAGAAGCTTCAATTTTGACCAATTTCAGGCACAGGAATGACTTTAAACACACTTATTTTAGTTGAAAAAGTTATATTTCACATCCAACAGTCATTTAAAGTCAAAAGATTAAATGATAAAATTTCATCAATATTGATCACTTTTTTGAACGTTCGACTGGTCCGGGGTCATCGTTTTTCATCATAAAATTGATATTTTGGACTCTACCAAAAATGATTCAAAATGTCATTTGGATCGGGCCTCATGTTGAATAACCATTTTTTTAAACCCTCACAGTGACCAAAATTGCCATTTTTACAGAGTTTTTGCTTACTCAAAAGCTTCAATTTTGACAATTTCAGGCACAGAAATGATTTTAAACACACTTATTTTAGTTGAAAAATTAATAATTCACATCCAACCGTCATTTAAAGTCAAAAGATTAAATGTTAAAATTTCATCAATATTGACCACTTTTTTGAACGTTCAACAGGTCCGGGGTCATCGTTTTTCATCAGAAAATGGATTTTTTGCACTCTACCAAAAATGATTCAAAATGTCATTTGGATCGGGCCTCATGTTGAATAACCACTTTTTAAACCCTCACAGTGACCAAAATTGCCATTTTTACAGAGTTTTGCTTACTCAGAAGCTTCAATTTTGACCAATTTCAGGCACAGAAATGACATTAAACACACTTTTTTTAGTTGAAAAAGTAATATTTCACATCCAACAGTCATTTAATGTCAAAAGATTAAATGGTAAAATTTCATCAATATTGACCACTTTTTTGGACGTTCGACCGGTCCGGGGTCTTCGTTTTTCATCAGAAAATTGATTTTTTGGACTCTACCAAAAATGATTCAAAATGTCATTTGGATCGTGCCTCATGTTGAATTACCACTTTTTAAACCCTCACAGTGACCAAAATTGCCATTTTTACAGAGTTTTGATTACTCAGAAGCTTCAATTTTGATCAATTTCAGGCACAGAAATCACTTTAAACACACTTATTTTAGTTGAAAAAGTAATAATTCACATCCAACAGTCATTTAAAGTCAAAAGATTAAATGTTAAAATTTCATCAATATTGACCACTTTTTTGAACCTTCGACTGGTCCGGGGTCATCGTTTTTCATCATAAAATTGATTTTTTGGACTCTACCAAAAATGATTCAAAATGTCATTTGGATCGGGCCTCATGTTGGATTACCACTTTTTAAACCCTAACAGTGACCAAAATTGCCATTTTTACAGAGTTTTCGCTTACTCAAAAGCTTCAATTTTGACCAATTTCAGGCACAGAAATGAATTTAAACACACTTATTTTAGTCGAAAAAGTAATATTTCACATCCAACAGTCATTTAAAGTCAAAAGATTAAATGTTAAAATTTCATCAATATTGACCACTTTTTTGAACGTTCGACAGGTCTGGGGTCATCGTTTTTCATCAGAAAATAGATTTTTGGACTCTACCAAAAATGATTCAAAATGTAATTTGGATCGGGCCTCATGTTGAATTACCACTTTTTAAATCCTCACAGTGACCAAAATTGCCATTTTTACAGAGTTTTGCTTACTCAGAAGCTTCAATTTTGACCAATTTCAGGCACAGAAATCACTTTAAACACACTTATTTTAGTTGAAAAAGTAATAATTCACATCCAACAGTCATTTAAAGTCATAAGATTAAATGTTAAAAGTTCATCAATATTGACCACTTTTTTTAACCTTCGACTGGTCCGGGGTCATGGTTTTTCATCATAAAATTGATCTTTTGGACTCTACCAAAAATGATTCAAAATGTCATTTGGATCGGGCCTCATGTTGAATAACCATTTTTTAAACCCTCACAGTGACCAAAATTGCCATTTTTACAGAGTTTTGCTTACTCAGAAGGTTCAATTTTGACCAATTTCAGGCACAGGAATGACTTTAAACACACTTATTTTAGTTGAAAAAGTTATATTTCACATCCAACAGTCATTTAAAGTCAAAAGATTAAATGATAAAAATTTCATCAATATTGATCACTTTTTTGAACGTTCGACTGGTCCGGGGTCATCGTTTTTCATCATAAAATTGATATTTTGGACTCTACCAAAAATGATTCAAAATGTCATTTGGATCGGGCCTCATGTTGAATAACCATTTTTTTAAACCCTCACAGTGACCAAAATTGCCATTTTTACAGAGTTTTTGCTTACTCAAAAGCTTCAATTTTGACAATTTCAGGCACAGAAATGATTTTAAACACACTTATTTTAGTTGAAAAATTAATAATTCACATCCAACCGTCATTTAAAGTCAAAAGATTAAATGTTAAAATTTCATCAATATTGACCACTTTTTTGAACGTTCAACAGGTCCGGGGTCATCGTTTTTCATCAGAAAATGGATTTTTTGCACTCTACCAAAAATGATTCAAAATGTCATTTGGATCGGGCCTCATGTTGAATAACCACTTTTTAAACCCTCACAGTGACCAAAATTGCCATTTTTACAGAGTTTTGCTTACTCAGAAGCTTCAATTTTGACCAATTTCAGGCACAGAAATGACATTAAACACACTTTTTTTAGTTGAAAAAGTAATATTTCACATCCAACAGTCATTTAATGTCAAAAGATTAAATGGTAAAATTTCATCAATATTGACCACTTTTTTGGACGTTCGACCGGTCCGGGGTCTTCGTTTTTCATCAGAAAATTGATTTTTTGGACTCTACCAAAAATGATTCAAAATGTCATTTGGATCGTGCCTCATGTTGAATTACCACTTTTTAAACCCTCACAGTGACCAAAATTGCCATTTTTACAGAGTTTTGATTACTCAGAAGCTTCAATTTTGATCAATTTCAGGCACAGAAATCACTTTAAACACACTTATTTTAGTTGAAAAAGTAATAATTCACATCCAACAGTCATTTAAAGTCAAAAGATTAAATGTTAAAATTTCATCAATATTGACCACTTTTTTGAACCTTCGACTGGTCCGGGGTCATCGTTTTTCATCATAAAATTGATTTTTTGGACTCTACCAAAAATGATTCAAAATGTCATTTGGATCGGGCCTCATGTTGGATTACCACTTTTTAAACCCTAACAGTGACCAAAATTGCCATTTTTACAGAGTTTTCGCTTACTCAAAAGCTTCAATTTTGACCAATTTCAGGCACAGAAATGAATTTAAACACACTTATTTTAGTTGAAATAGTAATATTTCACATCCAACAGTCATTTAAAGTCAAAAGATTAAATGTTAAAATTTCATCAATATTGACCACTTTTTTGAACGTTCGACAGGTCTGGGGTCATCGTTTTTCATCAGAAAATAGATTTTTGGACTCTACCAAAAATGATTCAAAATGTAATTTGGATCGGGCCTCATGTTGAATTACCACTTTTTAAATCCTCACAGTGACCAAAATTGCCATTTTTACAGAGTTTTGCTTACTCAGAAGCTTCAATTTTGACCAATTTCAGGCACAGAAATCACTTTAAACAAACTTATTTTAGTTGAAAAAGTAATAATTCACATCCAACAGTCATTTAAAGTCATAAGATTAAATGTTAAAATTTCATCAATATTGACCACTTTCGACTGGCCCGGGTCATGGTTTTTCATCATAAAATTGATTTTTTGGACTCTACCAAAAATGATTCAAAATGTCATTTGGATCGGGCCTCATGTTGAATAACCATTTTTTAAACCCTCACAGTGACCAAAATTGCCATTTTTACAGAGTTTTGCTTACTCAGAAGCTTCAATTTTGACCAATTTCAGGCACAGGAATGACTTTAAACACACTTATTTTAGTTGAAAAAGTTATATTTCACATCCAACAGTCATTTAAAGTCAAAAGATTAAATGATAAAATTTCATCAATATTGATCACTTTTTTGAACGTTCGACTGGTCCGGGGTCATCGTTTTTCATCATAAAATTGATATTTTGGACTCTACCAAAAATGATTCAAAATGTCATTTGGATCGGGCCTCATGTTGAATAACCATTTTTTTTTAAACCCTCACAGTGACCAAAATTGCCATTTTTACAGAGTTTTTGCTTACTCAAAAGCTTCAATTTTGACAATTTCAGGCACAGAAATGATTTTAAACACACTTATTTTAGTTGAAAAATTAATAATTCACATCCAACCGTCATTTAAAGTCAAAAGATTAAATGTTAAAATTTCATCAATATTGACCACTTTTTTTAACGTTCGACAGGTCTGGGGTCATCGTTTTTCATCAGAAAATTGATTTTTTGGACTCTACCAAAAATGATTCAAAATGTCATTTGGATCGGGCCTCATGTTGAATTACCACTTTTTAAACCCTCACAGTGACCAAAATTGCCATTTTTACAGAGTTTTCGCTTACTCAAAAGCTTCAATTTTGACCAATTTCAGGCACAGAAATGAATTTAAACACACTTATTTTAGTTGAAAAAGTAATATTTCACATCCAACAGTCATTTAAAGTCAAAAGATTAAATGATAAAATTTCATCAATATTGATCACTTTTTTGAACGTTCGACTGGTCCGGGGTCATCGTTTTTCATCATAAAATTGATATTTTGGACTCTACCAAAAATGATTCAAAATGTCATTTGGATCGGGCCTCATGTTGAATAACCATTTTTTTAAACCCTCACAGTGACCAAAATTGCCATTTTTACAGAGTTTTTGCTTACTCAAAAGCTTCAATTTTGACCAATTTCAGGCACAGAAATGATTTTAAACACACTTATTTTAGTTGAAAAATTAATAATTCACATCCAACCGTCATTTAAAGTCAAAAGATTAAATGTTGAAATTTCATCAATATTGACCACTTTTTTTAACGTTCGACAGGTCCGGGGTCATCGTTTTTCATCAGAAAATTGATTTTTTTGGACTCTACCAAAAATGATTCAAAATGTCATTTGGATCGGGCCTCATGTTGAATTACCACTTTTTAAACCCTCACAGTGACCAAAATTGCCATTTTTACAGTTTTCGCTCACTCAAAAGCTTCAATTTTGACCAATTTCAGGCACAGAAATGATTTTAAACACACTTATTTTAGTTGAAAAATTAATAATTCACATCCAACCGTCATTTAAAGTCAAAAGATTAAATATTAAAATTTCATCAATATTGACCACTTTTTTGAACGTTGGACAGGTCCGGGGTCATCGTTTTTCATCAGAAAATAGATTTTTTGGACTCTACCAAAAATGATTAAAAATGTAATTTGGATCGGGCCTCATGTTGAATTACCACTTTTTAAATCCTCACAGTGACCAAAATTGCCATTTTTACAGAGTTTTGCTTACTCAGAAGCTTCAATTTTGACCAATTTCAGGCACAGAAATAACTTTAAACACACTTATTTTAGTTGAAAAAGTAATAATTCACATCCAACAGTCATTTAAAGTCATAAGATTAAATGTTAAAATTTCATCAATATTGACCACTTTTTTTAACCTTCGACTGGTCCGGGGTCATGGTTTTTCATCATAAAATTGATTTTTTGGACTCTACCAAAAATGATTCAAAATGTCATTTGGATCGGGCCTCATGTTGAATTACCACTTTTTAAACCCTCACAGTGACCAAAATTGCCATTTTTACAGAGTTTTCGCTTACTCAAAAGCTTCAATTTTGACCAATTTCAGGCACAGAAATGAATTTAAACACACTTATTTTAGTTGAAAAAGTAATATTTCACATCCAACAGTCATTTGAAGTCAAAAGATTAAATGATAAAATTTCATCAATATTGATCACTTTTTTGAACGTTCGACTGGTGCGGGGTCATCGTTTTTCATCATAAAATTGATATTTTGGACTCTACCAAAAATGATTCAAAATGTCATTTGGATCGGGCCTCATGTTGAATAACCATTTTTTTAAACCCTCACAGTGACCAAAATTGCCATTTTTACAGAGTTTTTGCTTACTCAAAAGCTTCAATTTTGACCAATTTCAGGCACAGAAATGATTTTAAACACACTTATTTTAGTTGAAAAATTAATAATTCACATCCAACCATCATTTAAAGTCAAAAGATTAAATGTTGAAATTTCATCAATATTGACCACTTTTTTTAACGTTCGACAGGTCCGGGGTCATCGTTTTTCATCAGAAAATTGATTTTTTTGGACTCTACCAAAAATGATTCAAAATGTCATTTGGATCGGGCCTCATGTTGAATTACCACTTTTTAAACCCTCACAGTGACCAAAATTGCCATTTTTACAGTTTTCGCTCACTCAAAAGCTTCAATTTTGACCAATTTCAGGCACAGAAATGATTTTAAACACACTTATTTTAGTTGAAAAATTAATAATTCACATCCAACCGTCAATTAAAGTCAAAAGATTAAATATTAAAATTTCATCAATATTGACCACTTTTTTGAACGTTCGACAGGTCCGGGGTCATCGTTTTTCATCAGAAAATAGATTTTTTGGACTCTACCAAAAATGATTCAAAATGTAATTTGGATCGGGCCTCATGTTGAATTACCACTTTTTAAATCCTCACAGTGACCAAAATTGCCATTTTTACAGAGTTTTGCTTACTCAGAAGCTTCAATTTTGACCAATTTCAGGCACAGAAATCACTTTAAACACACTTATTTTAGTTGAAAAAGTAATAATTCACATCCAACAGTCATTTAAAGTCATAAGATTAAATGTTAAAATTTCATCAATATTGACCACTTTTTTTAACCTTCGACTGGTCCGGGGTCATGGTTTTTCATCATAAAATTGATTTTTTTGGACTCTACCAAAAATGATTCAAAATGTCATTTGGATCGGGCCTCATGTTGAATAACCACTTTTTTTTAATATTTCTTTTTATTAACAATAAACATAAATAAACACAACATTGCATTGGAGATAAATCGACAGCATTACAAAGTGTTAGGAGCTAGGAACATCTAGTACAGGATAAAACAGGATATAAAAAGAATCGGGGATCAAGGGGAATCCAGGGTTCCAGAGTCAGTTCGCCTATTCGGAGGGACACAGATATCTCCCCGATAGGCGTTCCACGGTCCCCACACCTTTGTCCATTTCTCAGGGCAGCCCCTCGCCACATATACCGCCCGCTCCCTGAACAAGCACCTATCAAGATCCTGAGACCACTTCGCACTCCGAGGCGGTTGAGCGGCCCCCCACAGTTGCGCTATATTGCGTTTTGCGACCATACAGGCTAGTGTGACCCATTGCTTCAGATATTGATTAAGGTCAGTGGGCTCCCAAATATTCAAAAGGCATCTACGCACCTCCAATCCTATGTCATAACTCAACACAGACCTCATGACATCGTGTATATCACGTCAATATATCTGGATGGAACTACAATGCCACAGGATGTGGAGAAATGTAGCAACCTCCCCACATCCCCGCCTGCAGTCACCATTTGTCTTGCACCCCATTCTCACCAATCTAGGACCGGTCACATAAGATCTGTGCAGAATTTTCAACTGTACCAAACGCAGCCTCATCTGTACTGCTACGACCCGTGGGGAAGAAACCGCCTCAACCCAGTCCTCATCATTCATTTCAAGCCCATCAGCCATCCAAGCCTCTCGGAGAGACTGTAACGGATCATCCATGTGATTAATAAGTTTGCGGTAGACCAAGGAGATCGTCTTAACAGGAATGTAACCCTTCAAGATACGATCCTCGAGGGGGGAGGCGTCTGGGAGGGAGTCTCCCAGCGGGATATGGGACAGGAGGGCATGTTTGACCTGCAAATAACGAAAGTGTTCCCTAGCGTGGAGGTGGTGACGTTCCTGCAGCCCTTCAAAGGTCAACAACTCCCCCCTCCCCCAAACATCTTTTACGTGGCTGAGTCCGATCATTTCCCACTTGTCAAATCCCTTGGTAGTGCATAAATTACCCAATTTAGCAGAGTCGAAAAGCGGGGTTGCAAGGGTCAACTTTCCTTCCCAACCCAGGGACTTAGTGGCCGCGTGCCAGACTCTCACTGCGTGCAAAGTAGGGCCCGTGAGGGAAAAGCGCCCCGGCCGATTATATAACGTTCGGAGCAAATTTCCCCCAGGGGACATACTACGATCCATAGCATAGCCGGGATCGTCAGGAAGTCCATAAACTATGTGGTTGATAGCTGCAAGTTGGGAAGCCCAATAATACTTCCGGGGATCGGGGAGACCAATACCTCCATCATACCAGGCAAGGGTGAGTTTGCGTAGGCAATCTGGGACCTGCCACCCCAAAGGAGGGTTCTCTGGAGTGTTTCAACTTCTCGAAAGTACCTGGCAGGCACCGAGTCCATGGTATTTTGGAGAACGTACAAAAAGCGTGGAAGAGCCAACATCTTAAAAAGCACCACTCGACCTAAGAGAGACAAGGGTAATGACCGCCAACGCTCCACCTCTGCGCGCAATCTAACTAAGGGCGGGTGCAAGTTATTCGCGTACCTCGTCTTGGCGTCAAGGGAAATATAAATGCCCAAATATACAAAACCGGTAGTAGTCACCTGAAGCGGACAATTCTGCGGGATCACCGGTGGAGCGCCCGATAACATCAACATCACAGATTTCGACCAATTGATGGTGAATCCCGAAAATTCACCGAACACCCTAAGAATGTCAAGAAAAACGTCAAGGGAGGAGCGAGGTGTAGACAGATAAAGGAGCACATCATCAGCATATAGAGAGATCTTATCCTCCCACTCCGGGAACCACCGCAAATCGCGTATCATCTTTTCCCACCGAATCCAAGCAGCCAGGGGTTCCAGAGCTAACGCGAACAGATGGGGCGACAACGGACAACCCTGTCGCATTCCCCTCTCCAACTCAAAATCGCACGATTGACAATTGTTCACCACCACACGGGCCAGGGGAGCAGTATAAAGTAAACGTACCCATCCAATAAAGTCAGGACCGAAACCCAGCTTTTCCAGTACAGCAAAGCGATACAACCATTCAATCCGGTCAAAGGCCATGGTGGCATCAAGTGACACCAGCGCCGCCGGGTGCGACAATGTACGAGCCCTACCTAGGACGCCATGGAGGCGTCTCAGATTGAGGGCAGTATTACGGCGTGACATAAAGCCCGACTGGTCCGGATGCACCAAAGTGGAAATCACCTTGACTAACCTGATTGCCAGCAGCTTGGCCAGTATCTTAGGCTCCGCGATTAGCAGGGAGATAGGACGATAGGAGGAGAGAGAAGCACGGGGCTTGCCCGGTTTGGGAATCACGACAATATTAGCAATGCGTTGATCATATGGGAGAACCCCGACCTCGCGGCTTTCCAAAAACATAGCACGCAGGTGTGGCGCTATCTTATGTGCATTCAATTTATATAGTTCAATAGGGATGCCATTAGGACCTGTCGCCTTACCCGAGTTAATACTCCTGACGGCTCCCCCAATTTCGTCATCAGTGAGAGGGGAATCTAGATATTTCCGGTTGTCATCCGATAATACAGGCATAATAATGTCACGGAGCAAATCCGCGTGTTCCGAGCAATCGTGCACATTCGAGGAGGAATAGACTGCCTTATAATAGGAACCAAAAGAGTCAGCTATCAACTGCGGATCAGTCAAGGTCTCCGGACCATCACCCTCAAGTTCAGGGACTAATCGCGACGCGCGATCCCCCCTTTCCAACCAGGCTATAAGCTTACCGGCCCTATCTCCGTGCGCGTAGATTCTACTTTGGACATCATTATGTTGCGTCACCGCCGACTCCCTAGACAACTCACGATATTCGTCTTGTTTAAGGCGCAGGTGATGGCGAACCTCAGCCGTCGCAGAAGTCGCGGCTTCCCTCTCTAAACGTATGACCTCCGCCTCAGCCGCTGTTATATCCGCTAAACGCCTCTTCCTCTTACTAGCAATAAGAGACAGCGCCTCACCACGCAGGACAGTCTTATATGCCTCCCATAGTGTCTGAGCCGAGTCTACCGTCCCCTGATTGTGCTGAAAGTAACGTTCGGAGGCGCTACACAGTTCCTTCTTAATAGCGGGGTCACGAAGATGCCAGGCATTGATGGGTGCCACCTTGCCAACCAAGGGCCGTCCCATCTCAATACGGACCCAAACTGGGGAGTGATCGGATATACCGCGACCCAGGTGGCGCGCTTCCCGCACGCAATCAGCCATTGCAGCCGGCAAAATGACGTGGTCAAGCCGTGACATGGACCCATGAGCAGCCGATAGATGAGTATAGCTCCTAAGCGTAGGATTTAAAAGGCGCCAAGCATCAACCAAACTCAAAGAATCTACGAACTCGCCCAGCCACTGGCCCGCCGGGGGCAGCAACTTAGGCGGGACACGATCAAGATCACCATCCAAAACAGTGTTGAAATCCCCACCCAAAAGCAGGAGGCCCAGAGGGAGTGAAAGGAATATATGTGCAAGGTCTTTAAAAGTGTCGGATTGTAATGCAGGGGGAACATAAATAGAAAGGAAGGTCACCACTTTACCCCCCAGCCTCCCCGACACCCCTACATATCTGCCTCTCTGATCAGACCAAGTAGCATGCACCTCGAAAGGAAGAGCCTTCTTCACCAAGATCCCCACTCCCCAGGAGCCAGTCGTAAACCCAGCATGCGCAATCAGTCTATAGCCCCCTCTGTGAAGTGCCATACAGCAATTGCCAAGAAGGTGAGTTTCCTGGAGAAGCACAACATCCGGCGAGTGGCGCCTGATAAACTGGCTAACCATGCCTCATTTGATCTTGTCTCCCAAGCCATTTACGTTCCAACTCAACACCCGAATTCCCAACCCCACTGTAGAACCAGACATCTACCCAACTCCATCGCGCACGCGCACATCATTCGAGACCCAATGCAATGTGAAACGAAACTGTAAACAAAATCCCCGAAACAACCCGCCTCCCCAACTCAGAACACCGCCCCCCTCCCTGCACCCTTGCATCAGGACTACGCCCCAAACCAAACTAGCAGTGTACCTGTCGCCCCACCCAACAATGGTTACTATAAGTAGAAAGAGGAGGCGCCTGCTGTGTAGTCCACAACCCGACCCCCAAGAATATACACCCCAAGAGACAGGCAAGCTAGTCCAACATGTTACAAATAGAACGCACCAAAAAGTCACTCCCCCCCCACATCAGCAATGAAAAACAATCAAACATAAAGTCCTCATTCCGGGTCTTGCCGAGTACCCTCCGTGTCAGGTCGATGATCCTCAGTGTCATCCGGTCTAACAGTGTCCAACCAGTCCGAGACCACCCCGGCCTTATCAAAAAACCAAGTTTGATCGTTCACTTCAACTCGTAGCTTGGCAGGATATATCATAGAGTATCTGATCCCCTTGTCTCTCAATCTCCGCTTAACGTGGAGGAAGCTCTGTCTCATCTTCTGCACCGCCTGGGTAAAATCCGGGAAAAAGGAGACTGTGATGTTTTCGTACCGCAGAGGGCCGTCCGTCCGTGAGACCTGCAGAATAGCATCCCGGTCCCGAAAGTTCAGCACCCTAGCGATCATGGGACGTGGTTGTGCACCCACTTTCGGCGGACCCCCTGGCACTCTATGAGCCCTCTCCACTGTAAAGAACTTACTGAGACCCTTTGGTTTCAAGTGGTTAAGGATCAGGTCCTCAACGAATAGGTCCGGTGTATGCGACTCCGCATTTTCAGGAACACCCAAAATGCGGACATTATTTCGACGATTGCGCCCCTTATAATCATCGAGAAGCCTCCTGGTTTCGTCTCGCGCAGTCTCAAGTGCTCGGACTTCTCTCTGTAGCTCAGAGGTACCATCAACCAGGCTCGAAGTCAGGATATCGAGGGACTTTACTTTTTCGCTCGTCTTGGCGTGATCCGTGCGCAAGAGGTTAAAGTCAATCTTAACCGAGTCAAGCTTGTGATCGAGTGCGTCCATTCTTGTCGCCATAGAAGTTTCGATTCTGGTGACCACATCCATTATGTCCTGCAAAGAAGGCTCTGCGCCGGCCCTCGGCGAGGTGGCCTCAGTGATTGGTGTTTGCTTCTGGTCAGCCGGAGACCCCCTAGGCACAGTATATTTGTCCAGTTTATTGGATTGGACGGACCTCTGAGTCCTGCCACCCTTAGTGAGAGGTTTCTCCGAGTCTGTCCTGGCAGCCATGACGGGGCGATCTCCGGGAACACCCGGGATAAGGCCAGCGACACAAAGGACGAAACTCACAGACGCTCGGGAACCCAATCGCGAGTCGTCAAGCAGGAAGGTGGGAACCCCCTCTGATATGCCCAGCACCAATAGTCAATTCAAAGGGTGAGCTGAGGTGGGGTCACCACTTCCGGTGGGTCATGCCGCTGTTGTCGCATTAGGTTCCGGCCACGAATGACACCAGAGTCCGCAGCGCCGGCAACGGGTAGGCCCGTTATTTCGGACGACGATTCGAGGGGGTAGGAATGGATCCCGCGGGCCACAATTGCACCAGGACGTAGCCACAGCAATCACCCATCGAATGGTGCCCTCGGGTAACAGGATATATGACAGGATAGACGAGCGGTGGAGCGGGTCTCACGGAGCTACATGATCACGCGGCCATCTTGGTCCGGCGCTAGGCTCCTCCCCGAATAACCACTTTTTAAACCCTCACAGTGACCAAAATTGCCATTTTTACAGAGTTTTCGCTTACTCAAAAGCTTCAATTTTGACCAATTTCAGGCACAGAAATGACTTTAAACACACTTATTTTCGTTGAAAAAGTAATAATTCACATCCAACAGTCATTTAAAGTCAAAAGATTAAATGTTAAAATTTCATCAATATTGACCACTTTTTTGAACGTTCGACAGGTCCGGGGTCATCGTTTTTCATCATAAAATTGAATTTTTGGACTCTACCAAAAATTATTCAAAATGTCATTTGGATCGGGCCTCATGTTGAATGACCATTTTTTAAACCCTCACAATGACCAAAATTGCCATTTTTACAGAGTTTTTGCTTACTCAAAAGCTTCAATTTTGACCAATTTCAGGCACAGAAATGACTTTAAACACACTTATTTTAGTTGAAAAAGTAATATTTCACATCCAACAGTCATTTAAAGTCAAAAGATTAAATGGTAAAATTTCATCAATATTGACCACTTTTTTGAACGTTCGACAGGTCTGGGGTCATCGTTTTTCATCAGAAAATAGATTTTTTGGACTCTACCAAAAATGATTCAAAATGTCATTTGGATCGGGCCTCATGTTGAATAACCACTTTTTAAACCCTCACAGTGACCAAAATTGCCATTTTTTCAGACTTTTCTGCTTACTCAAATTTCAGGCACAGAAATGTGTTTAAACACACAGTATCAAAAGGTAATTTTGATTTGAAATGTTATTCAATGGAGTATTGTTTCTACCTATCAAATGTGTAATTGCATTATAGAGCACATATAGCGAAAGAGTGTAACTTGTAGCGGACTATACATGTATTCCCCCCTCATCTGCGCATTAAGGGAGCTCCATATTGAAAACGTTACATTGAAAGGTCCAGATTCCATTGAAGCTTATTTATCTTCACAGTATACATTTCACCAGCATTGCATCCTTTTTCACATGCTTCACTTATTTCCATGTTGTCATGCTGCCAGTCATCAGTAGTAAATGGTGTTGAACTAGATGTCTATCTTCGAGGCTTCAGCACAAGGTTTTTAAGTCCACCTTGGGTTTACCTGCCACAGATACAGCCTTTACCTTTTTCTAGTTAGATCTTGAGCTCTATTTTTGTTTGTGTTGGCACAAGGGAACTCTGGGCACATTCCCACCATATAGCCTGAAGAGCAGAGCACAGTACTTTCCTAATCTTTAAGGGGTTTTGTTGAGAACTTCATAGATAGGTTGTATTCTTAAAGTAAATGGTTATAGTTTATGCTTACATTGCACTAAACCGGTTTTATCAGTATATTGAAAGGGCTTGAATAGCCTTTTTTTTAACTTGTTTAAAGTCAGTCATTGTGTAATAAAAAGATCAGTCAAATGTTGAACATTACCCCAACCTGGGGCGTGGTCTCCCGGAAATCTGAAAAAAATAGTCCTTACCAGGTGAAATTTCAAGGACGTCTGAGGGGTAAGGTCTGAAAGAAAGATAAATAATTACTTTCCTAGAGAAAGTTGAAACCAAACCCAATATGATGGAGAGGCCCTGAACTCCTAGTGAAGTGCATAGGTTGCACTTAGTTCAGCATAAAATGTGTTTATTGCCACTGCTATTTAACACTCACTGCCCCGGATTGTCTGACTGACTAGGATCAATTCAAGCATGTGACATGTTGAAAGAGGTCCACTCTGAGCTTCTTCCTCCTTGTTAATGGGCACCAAATCTTGTTTACCCATAGCTATTAAGTTCAAGATTGAGGGTGTTCAGTGTGATGTTTAGTGCTCCCATTTACTATTGTTCCATTGCTAGAGGCAACCCTTTTTTTACTGACTTGGAACTGATTAAAGTCTCACTATTGGCATGAGCCGGCAGATGGATTGCACATCCACATAACTAGACTTTTTGTACAAAGAAATGTAGAGCCAAATTAAAAATCTGAAAATTTGTCTGATATGGTTTGAGTTGAATATTCTCTAATTTCAAGATACACCAAAGATATGAGCTGCCTATTCTTGTATTTCAGTAATTATATTCGGGTACACTACTTCTAATGCATTTTAAATCTTTGCTTTTTTGTAGTTTTGTTGTCCATATGCTCACTACTTTGTGATCCGAATCCAGATGACCCTTTAGTCCCAGATATTGCACAAATATACAAATCAGACAAGGAAAAGTAAGTTATCCAGAAACTTTTCTTCTCAAAATTATTTTTTTTTTTACATGTGTTCACAGATTTTTGACCATTGTGTAGTATGAAAAATATAGCGGAGCAAACTTTGGCAAATATGATGCTGAAGTGCACTAGTCCTCCACATGTAAGGAAGATGTGTGTTGCCGTAATCCATTGCGACAATAAATGTATCTGTCCAAAGTGTGCTGACTGTTTAGTTCTTTTATCTTTTGACCAGCACTACATGATGTTAAAATCAGTTATTTTATGTTGATTGTAGGTAGCACAGGAGTGCCTATCCCTTTTAGTGGGACACACATTTATTGTGTATAAAAACTAATCCCATTGGCTAGCCAGATTATACATGTGTTACAAAGTGAATGAAATGCAGCACAGGGGCATGAGTATGATCACTTCCCTATAGTGCTGAGTGAGACTGCTGTTCCTGCATCTTGGAGTGCTTTGTGTGTAGAACCAGTTGGCTAAAATCAGCCTGCTGAAGATTTGTACTACCCCATACTCCTCTGGGGGGGGGACACACGTTAACTTGGTTTCTATGATGGGGGGACACACACGTTAACTTTGTTTCTATGATGCTTTAAACATGCCATGTAGAGGTGCTGCCACTTCCCAGGACTTCTTAATACTTCCAATTACTTAACTGTGTGTAGTAGTTCCATTGGTGAAATGCTTTGGTGTGCACGCACACTTGAGTGCAGTATGGCTTTAACAGCCTTCATTCGGATGTCTTTTCGGTCATTAATTCTGAGGGTTATCTGCAGTCCCATTGTTGTAGGTTATGCCGCGCCCTGCTCAATTGTACCAGTATAAAATATTGCAAAGAAAATGTATGCAGAACGGAGTGGTGGGGTATTATGAAAGGTGACCTCTTATTTGTCTTTTCTTTCTGTTTACAGATACAACAGGTTAGCAAGAGAATGGACTCAGAAATATGCAATGTAAATTTGTGAAAGGAAATTATTTCATATAAACCAGAGTACTTTCAATTCTAGGTTTTTCAAAATTAGGAGTCAATCGAGCACAGTTTACTGTCTATGTACCACAAGGTCTCTTTGGTTTTAGGTATTTAAGTGTTTCTGGAGCAAAAGAAAAACTTCCAAAAAACCCTAAGACTGTGAGTGCTATGAAATTGTTTTGTCAAGCTTTGCAAAAGACTTTGTGTGGTTTTTAAGATTCTTGCACTTCTGCCTCTTTAGCCTACAAGTTCAACAATGCAGTGTGGCAATGAAAGCAACCAAATATTTTTTTGCTGAGATTTTTTTTACATGCAAAATGTGTTTGTGCAATCCTCACTTGAAAGTATCTATTTTTTTTTTTGTAAGTGTGTTCAGATTTCATCCTCTTAGTTTACTATTTAATTTGTATTTTATTACTGTATAGACTACATATATTTACATTTGTAAGTGAAACTAATTTTAGACTTTTTCTTGTGTGGTAGCAGACAGCTCACAAAAGGAAGGTCTTCTTTACAAATCCACATCCCTTCTTTGGAGTATTTCATAAACTGCAGGTTTCTTAAAAGCGAACAACTGATCTTTGCACTTACATTTTCAGAATAGTAATTATTGGGAACACTTGTTTGATTCTGTTGTATACTTGACTCCAGTTTATCGCAATGTGAACTACTTGCACTGCTGACTATATATTTAACTGAGTTTTTTTGTTCTTCCTCACACTTCATGTTTCCATTTTTTTCTTTTCATATGGGCAATATATTATTCTCAGACCTTTCACAAATCTTACTGTAGCTTTTCCATAAAAATAAATGCATTTTGTACTACCGGTTTAGTGTTCTTTACTACTCCCCTCGATATATCCACTTCCTGAGGTTTATTTACATATCCGCTGACATTAGTAGTGCTTCAAGTGTTGCCCATCCTAGTCTGTTATCCTTTCCATGTTCTTTATTGATTTTTGTTAATGCAAATGTTAATCTATTCCCATAGCTCAGTAGATTTTCCCTGTTGTATTAGAGTATGCAATGTTGGAGTCTAATAATTTGTGGCAGAGATTATCGTAAAATTTAATTTCGTATGAGTAGCTGTATTACCGTGATAGGATGCAAAACTAATTTGCTTAGAAAGTTGATGTATTTTAAGCATTGTTTCTAGTCCAGGAGTGGACACTTCACGGGGAAAGCCAGGAGGGGTTCCACAGCGGTATGAGTATCAGCGCCAGGAAACCGAATAGGCGACACCGCAAGGTGACCGTCTGGTGACAGTGTGCTCTATAAGTACCATGACATTTACATTTACATTCAGTGGAGCTCCTGTTGCTCTGCATTGCTGCCCCTTGACAAGGATGCCAGACCTACGATTCTGTTTAATTCCAGCATACAGTAGTTTAGGGTCTGGTAGTATAGCAATGAAAATGTACACTTTGGTATCGTGGGGCGGAGTGCAATTCTGGACTGCTAATAGAATTGGGGCTGAGCGAAATGTAAATTATGCTGTTAAAATACCTTAATTTCGTGTAGAGAAAAATAAGCAGTTTCTCCATGTTTTTGCATGCAGGAGACTGGCTCACAATTTTTTGCTCGAACCCTCTCCCGCTAGTATTTAACACTTTTTTTTTTTACATACCCTTGCTTGAAAAGTCACACAAGATACTGGCAAACCACATTTTACTCTAAAATAGTAATTTATTGTGATGTTTGGAAACCAAATTACACACATTCCCACAACCCTAAATACCAAACTAGAAGTATAGCTCAATAAATGATGGCCTATCGGATGGAAAAAAAAATTTATTTCTCAAAAGTAAATGCATTTAAGCGGGTATATTGTGTGTTCTTTTGTGACGAAAGAATAGTTTGTTTTAGGGTCATGTTCATAAGAACAGGTTTTTTTTAAATGCAGTTCCACAAAAGCAATGCATAGTACTTGCAGCGAACAAACACAGCATAAACTAAATTGTAGTAAAGCTACCAATAAAGGGCAAAAGTATTAATAAACAATAAAACAAAACATGGCACATAAAGCTTGCCAGAAGGTGACAGCATTGACATGTATCTTGGGGGGGGGGGGAGAAATAAATAATAATAAAAAATACATATACAACACCAAAATCCTTCATCTGCTCGCAGCGCAAGTCAACACCACCTCAGCTACAAAGGATTCACAAACCACCGAAACTGCAGGCAAGTCAAAGTTTGACAGCCCCCAATTATGGAAACACGCAGGGGAGATGCGGTAGCCACAAATCACCTCCGCTGACACGGCCTCTGAGGAGATGCAAACAGCGGCATCTAAACGCATCAGGCCGTGGACTCCAAAGGGATGTTAAGCTGCCTGCTTGGTTTAAATAGAGTTGTTACTCAACTGCAGTGATGTGCGGCCTCAAGCTTGTGGGCGTTTTTGGAGATATATATATTTGAGCAGCTAGCTTCTTGTGGATTAAGCTTATTGTTCGAATGGGTTACAGCAGAGCAACGTTTCCACCTGGAGGCATCTTTTTGTTTCGTTTTTTCAGTGTTTAGTCTAATGATTAAAACATCTAGAATTATCAGACCAGTTATGAACCTGGGCCTAATCCTTCTATGAGTGATACTTGCTGAATTGAATTATAGCTCTAGACATCCCCAGAAACAATGTAACTTCTGCAAATGCAAAACATGGGTGTTTAGCTTGTTGTTGCTCTTAAATGTGATCACCTGGTAGACCGGTACAAGCTGCAAGTGGAAGCCAGAATCTATTTTTGTTAATTAGTTTCAAATGCAGACGTGGCATTGCACCCGAGTACTTAGAATAGAATAGCAAGGCAAAACTACTGATGAAACCTCTGTGTCAAATTTGATAACACTGCTTCTGTTTGAGCTCCAGTTTGCAGAAGTGCAGTTTTAAGTCCCTTGGGTGTAGTTTTGCACCAATTTTCTTTGAAAGTTGAACCGTGTAATCAGTTTTTATTCCAATACTTTGATTCTTATCTTGGACAAGCTGACTCGACTGCATGGTCGCTTTTTAACCTATTGGGAGGATGCACCAACTGAGGCCTTTACAGGAAATGAACCCATAATACATGGTGAGTTGCTGGGAAGGCCGACGCTTCCATGACAAATTGTCCTGTGGCATGGTCTAAGACTGGCCAGCTAGTGTCGGAGGGGATAGATTATTAAAGTGTTCATTTGAATGCATAAAAGCTTTCCTGTACTGGGAAGGAGTGATACAATTTAGTGGAGGTCTTAATGGTGGTATACACCTATGAAAGGATGAGGAGTGTTACTCTGGAAAATATCAATACTGTACACTGTGCTGCGCTGGTGGCTTTAGTGGAGTCCTGAGAGGAAGCTATGTAGTAGAGAGGAGTGTTAACAAAGCATTGATAAAGTGGATCCATGCTGTAGTAACACATCTTAATGACTAGGCTTGACGTGTTTTCTTCATGGACGATGGGAGTTATGTGAAATTTACACCAATGTGAAGGAAATGGTGGGTCTAGTCCAGGGATAAAAGCAGGCTACTAGAGAGCCCATCAGCACAGTACTACGTTGGAACAGTACAAAAGACAAAGCAGCAAAAGTGGCTGTATAGTGAGAATTCCCTGGATGGTTAGTGGGGAGGGGGCTGAGTGTGACTGTGTACACCCCAAATAGCACTAGGAGTGTCTCTCCTTGAGGGCAAAAATACCGGTGTGGATAGTGACTAGATTTTCAGGATGGGAGGCTACATTAAGAGGGAGTGGGAGGAGTGATACTATGGAAACCGTAATATCTACATTCGAGGCAAACTGACTAATTTACTCTTTTATATTTATTACTGGTTACTTGAGCAATGGTTGAGGGTGGCAAGATTTGGCAATAGCTGGATTCTGCCTTTTTTTTTGCTCTTCAATTGGACTTGTGGTACTTTGGTGTACCCAAAAGGGGGTAATTAGGTGCACAGGAATTGAGAAAGTTGGCCCTTGCGGTTGGAGATGCTACTATATATTCTAGACTGTTTTTTGCTTGTACCAGATTAACCTTATCAGAATAGAGACTCTGCAATGAGAACAACCTCCAAATGAACCATTCTACCATAAATGTTAACTATATTGGTCAGTTGCTCTTCATATGTAAAACCAAATGTTTTGGGGATAATTGTTTTTCCAGATAGTCCAAGTCCCTTAACTCCAAAATGATTTTGCGTTGGCAACATGCAAGTTACTAACAATCATCATCTTGATGCATTCTGACATTTGCAGAAAAATCAGTTTGAGGAAAGAGAAATTGAAACTAAAGGTGTGGTGCAAGATTTCTTTTAGTATTTATTAACTGTACACAAAACAAAATCTCATCGGACTGACATAGTATGGACAAGAAAATGTATACTCCACTGCGGCTTGAACTAAACCACTCCTTCAGCAACAGGACTCCTGCTGACTGCATATGCTGACAACAATCTGTGAATCCTCGTCAAGCTGCATGTGTAAGTTTGCCTAACGGGGATAGGGTATCCAGTACCGTGTCTGTTAATATGTACATCCCTCAGTAAGGGGATACAGTTAAGCATTATCAGCTCTGCGCCGAACCCCACCCCTCTTACCTGATGAGTTGTGTGTGGTTTGAGCTGATGTATAAATTATGCCCACTGATCTGTTTGATCTAAAGCCTTATCTGTCTTAATTTGCCTGAGGTGTCTCTTCCGCTAGTGCCCATTCCATCATCTCTTTCAGCCATGCCTCGTATATGGGGGCTCGCTGGGAAATCCAGTGGATCAGCGCTATACGTACCAGTCCAAGGCTGTGAATTTGTAGGGCATTTTACCTTTACCAGACCGCAGCAGGAGTCTCCGCACACACTGCTTTGTCATGGTCGAAATTGACATAATGATTGCAGTCAACTGGTACCCAGGTGCAATTTAACGCTGGCCAGATGGAACGCGTGTCAAAAACATCAACCTGCTTCTCTTCAAATATTTTACCATCTGTCCTTTAAGTTGTAATCCACTAAACACAGGAGTACAACCCCTTAAGCCCCCATGACCTTGGGGAGGCACTTGGAGACTCACAGGGTGTCGAGGCAGAGGCCAACAGCAGGGTCTAGGTGCTGCTTGTCAGCTGAGCAGTTGCAGAAAAAACACTTTTGTAGCATCCCCGTAGCTTTTACAGGTCAGCATAATCACCCCTTGGAGTCCATTTCTTTGGCTTGGGCACAAGGGTAGCTGCTCCAGTCTTTCAAGGTTCTTCTCAGATCAGATAGCAGGTCCAGTCCTCTTCTGATCTTCCTCAGGTCCAGGAGATTTCTGAAATGGGTACTTAGAGGGGTCCCTTTTATGCCTGGCATAAGCTAGTGGGTGGGAATGATTCCTGGACATGTCCTGCCCAGTGTGGCAAAAGTTCCTGGTGCCACCAATATGCACTTTGGGCATTTTTAAGATGGTGGAAGTCTTTTTCCACACTATATTTAGGAACTGCATGCTGGGGGTGTTGGGATGTACACACCCAGCACCTCTCCTACCAAAAAGATATGAATCTGTGTGAATTTGTTTGAATTTTCTGATGCACTTTGCTTACAGGGTTACAACAGACCTTTTAACTTTTAATCAGTTAGGCATCTTTTATTTTAAAGGTGGGTTGTAATCCTTTACGTGGGAAGTGTGGGGAATTTCTAGCTTTCCTCTTACCACTTGCTGGTAAAGAGAGCAGGCAAGCCCCTATAATATCTAAGGCCATTCTTAGCTCTTATAAGTGCCCAGTAAAGCTTTTCTGAGTATATAGTCTGGAAACTGATCATTACAAGTTTTTTAGCACCATAATGGCTTCACTGAATCCTGGGATGCTTGGTATTAAATATCTTTGAATAATAAATCTGATCTGAACCTGGTGTCAGATTTATTATTTCCTGCCCTCAGGGGTCCCTTCTTGAGGCAACCCCTGAACCAAACCAGCCTTTGGTGGTTTTCTGACTCATGACCACCAACCTGTCACAACAAGACCATATTCTGGATCCCTGGGGTGGGAGCTTCGCTCCCTGGACCCAGAAATAAAGCCTTTCCTGGGCAATTGTGTTCACATCTCCCCCAGGCCAGGAAGAGCCATCTGTGTCAGAGAACCTTCAAAGGCCTTGCCGCCTTTACAAAGCGACCCCCAGCCTCCCCTGCTATCAGGGGCAGGCCTACTTTCCGTCTCGCCCCCTTTTTGGTGGGAAGACAGGTGTTCACCTCTGCCAACCCTAGGTGAAGCCCACTTTTTGATGTGGATAGGGATGCTGTCCCTCCCACCTACCCCCGTCTGGTGAGCACCCGAAGGGTATAGTCAACCAAAGTACAGTACCCAATTACCTCCAGACCCCTAAATACAGTATTTAGGGGCTGCCCTGAATCCAATAACTAGATTTGACTCGACAAGAAGGTGGTTCGAAGGGGAAACATCCTTAACAACGAAGTATAAAGTACGGCTTACCTGAACAACTAAGTCCGAACCACGACAAATCCTGAACAACGAAGTTCTAAACCACGAAGTCCTAAACCACGACTTTTCCCGGACTGCATTGTAAAACTATGCTTGGCATCTCTCGCCTGCTCCCGTCACTAATCTCCGCCCCACCCCTTAAACTTGGAAATGGAAGAGAGGCAAACTGGATGGCTGCCAATCACGACTGAAGAGCCAAAATGCCAGGCAATGAGCACAATGTTAAAGAAAACAGCTGTATGTTCCTCCAATATTCTTTGCTGGGACTACATCCAATCAGCATTGAGGAGTGATAGTCATCCAATGTGCACAACAATGAGCCGTTTCCTAATGGTCACAATTGTTTCTCAGGGGCTAGATCACAGTGAGACGCCTCTTCAAAATATTAAGAAAAAAGTTAAATCGGTTCCTGGGTACGTGCTGTGTGCCCAGCTGGCACTCTCTGTTGTTAGTTCAGGTCTCACTATGGTGCGTGATTATCAGTGCCTCAGATTTTTAAGAGATAGAGCTCTATTCTTCTTGAATTAGGCTATGCATCTCCCCCACCCCCAAAATGACACTTGAATGGAAGTATCAGGCAGACGGGCTCAGAGGAAAGTTGGGAAGCAGCCAGCATGCAAACACCACGAGTCTCTCCTCCTCCCCATCCATGTTGTCAGGTAGGTGACTTGCATTTTACATTGAAGTAATTAAATTATTATTTAATTTACATTTTTGTAAAATAATTAAATCAGTCAACATTTTGTAAAAAAATATTGTTAATAATAAAATTATATGAAATTATTATGAAAAATATGCTTACTCGATATTGTTAATGTTTCGTTTTTCTATACATTTTAATTTTTAAGCATAATATAAAATTTCAACAATATACAATCATTTGTAGTTCGTCAGGTTTTAGAAAATATAAGTATAAATTAAAAATATAAGCGGAACAAATTAAAAATAAAATGGGTAATGGCAATGTAAAAACATTTTGAAGAAGTATTGTTATTAGAATAGTGCCATCTAATGGCCAGTCACAAAGTGGTTTATTTCGCGGTTTACGAAGTCGTAAAAAACAGTAGTGCTTTAGAATAGCTCGTTGTTCAGCTTTCGTGGTTCAGAAAGTCGTGGTTTAGGAAGTAGTTATTTAGTCATACATTTGGTTTGAAGAGCTGTTCTGCAGAAGAGGAGGCCAACTCCTGTGGCCCCCAGCCCTACCAACCTGTCTCCTGCTTCGGAACCCCTGCAAGCTGAAATCAGCAGGCTCCTAGAACCCTGGAGACCTGCTCTGCCTTCCCAAAGAAGTCTGATCTCCTGTGGAAATTGATTTGTGCAACAGCAACCTAAGCCAGGACTCCGAATCAGAGTGGGAACTGTGAGCTCTCACCACTCTGTACCCAACTCCAAAGGCCTGAGTCAGAGTGGCCCAACACCCCAGTGAGGTTCCCCCCGGTGATCCTGACCTAGGATCCAGCGTTTGACGACTTCCTCTGACTTTCTCCTCACCGCCTCATTCTGCAGGGTCTCCCCTATCGAGACCAGAATCGAGAAGAAGTACCGACACTAAAAGACGCCCCTGCACCTGCAACCCCAGAGAAGCAACCCTTGGACTATCCTCCAGTGGTTGGTTCCCTTAGTCAAGTCTTCTGGATCCGGCCTGCAGTCATTTTCTTCTAATGGCAACCTTCATAGGACAGCATTGGGCTCCTGATACCACCTCAGCACCCTGCCGCCCCTGCGCTGCTGGTGGTGTGGACTTGGTGCTAACCTGGGACCTCCTTTGCCTTCACCTCAACCCCAGAAGCTTGCCTTCCAAGACCAAGTGGCCTGCCTGTGTGCAGCCCCCAACCCAGATGCACCCTAGCCCCATTGGCACCCTGCACCCTGACCTAGTGCTGCTGCTGCCGCCCCTTGAGTGCCAACCTGAACCTTGGTTCTACGCTCACCCCCATCCATATCTAAAACTGTTTAATGTCCTGTAAACCCTCCAGAGGATTGTATGATGGGTTTTCTCTGTGAACTGTCTTGTATTGCAACCAAAGTAACTTAGTGTCTTTAAAATAATTAACCTGCTTACTGATGTCCTGTGATGCTTAAACTGTTATTAGTTATTTCACTCCAAACTGGAAAAGTTAACTACAAGGTAATCTGAGGTTGTACAACAAATGCTTAACACTGCCCTCTAAAAAGCCTTACTGCTTCGCAACACTACCACAAAAGAGAGTATGGTATTCTCTACTTTAGCCTTTGCTATACCGCTGGGAATCCACCGGACTCTGTGCACACTAAACCTTACTTTGGTATAGTATATACAGAGCCAGCTTCCTACAACCTTTGAATTGAAAATAGGTGTTTAAGTTTTTTTCAAGCTAGTCCCATTCCTGAGATAAAGTGTTAGGATTGTATGACTGGCTTGCTTCAGTGACAAATAGATTTTGGGTCCTAGTCACTGTAAGGACATGTTAACAATACATTTCTATATGTACTACTTTTAAATACAACTCACCCTGTCCTGTGTGCATCAAGGCCTATATAGGAATTACTGTCGAAAGGGTTTGACGGTTCGAATGGCAGCGTTTAAACTTCTAGTCATGCTATAATGGTAAGCCTAGAGCCATGTTTTGCACTCATTGTAGTGCATGGCACAATAGATGCTGCAGTCCACTGGTGATATGTAACTTGCGGGCCTTGGGTAGCTTTTGTACCATATACCAGGGACTTATATGTAAGTTAAATATACCAATTAGGAATGTGCCAATTAAACCATGTTTAAAAGGGAGCACAGTAACGTTACCACTGGTTAGGAGGGAAAATGTGCACAGAGTTGTATCACCAGCAAAAATATATTGTCCAGAATATTGGACTTGGCGAATAGGTGATATCTCAATGGTGAAGCCCTAGAACATAGTACAGAATACAAGTACCTGGTAATATTCTTAGACAGTAAATGGTCTTTTACCGACCAGACTTACTTGACCAACACTAAGTGCTCCAGCCTACTGTTTGCCTTCACAACCATTGTGCAGAAGCTACAAGGTCCTAGCCTTGACCTGCTGCCCAAAGTAATGAAGGCAAAAATTGGCCCTACTTTAACCTATGGCAGTGAAATAATGCAAGGGAATGAAGCTGGACTTGTGGACAAACTACTTACAAAAATCTATAAATCTCCCCTGTGCCTGTTAAAAAGAGTATCTCCTGCCCAAAGTGAGATTAGAATACGCCATTACAAAGCAGCGCTGGGTATCTGGCAGTTGCTTTATTAACTGCTTCCACTGGCTCAGATTGGCGCTGCCGGATTCTATGAATGCGCTTATTTGGTTCAAACTGGAGCTCTCAGGACGATAGGCATACAAGACCTAATCAAGCACCTTACTGAGGGACGTTTCACTAAAAGAAGCCTGGAGCAAACACCTCTCCCAGGTAAGTTTTTTATTTTTTAATAATAAAACCTCTCTGCCACGGGGGAAAATATGTCGACACTAGAGGACAAGGCGGCAGCCTTGTGTAAATGTGCACATGCATGGTTGGTGATGAATTCATACTCCACAACAAAGCAACAGAGCTACATAACCAATACCGATCCGCTATGAATCAAATACAAGCTGATGGCACTAAGATTGGAACTTTTTTTTTTTTAAATCATTTTCCGGCTTGGCGCCGCTCTGCCAAACTCGACACAAGATGCTGCCTATGTGGACTCTGAAAGGAAACCCTAATCCATGTCTTATGCATCTGTCCTCTGCTTTTACTGCAAAGGAAATTGCTACTTCGTACCGGCTGTATTGCTAGCCGAAATTCACAAAATTGTCAACTCGATATAAAAACATTCACATTTCTTAAAATAGCAGCTACCAAACTAGGCACAGCAAGTAGTGCATGAAATATGCACTTGGTCTTAAAGCACTCTAGCACAGTCAGGCTGGGGTGGAGGACGACCTATGGCTTGTACCCCTTAGACTTTAGGCACTGATTGCACTTTAAAGATGAAACACAGAAGATCAGTAAACCCCAAATGTAGTAACTAAATGTCCAGAAAAAGGCTGGAGCAACAACCCTAGCTTATTTTCCTGACCTGAACTCCCTGAGACCACTTGCAGAAGGCCGGACCGAACCTTGCAATTCAGCACATGGCTGCAATGCATCAACACCTCAAGCAATGCAAAGAAAGATGGCTTCTATTAGCCTTATTAAAGACAAAGAATAACGCTATTAGCAGCCATTAGCACCTTAACGTAGAACTTACTTGAAAAGGTTTTAACAATACTCAGTATTTTAAATATCTCCTTCTTGTAAATGTTTTTATTAACTGTACAATAAATATGACTATGTCCAGCAAAAGGTTGAAAATGTGGGGTGACCACAAAGTGAAGGAAGTGGCCAGATTAGGGTCACTCACGACCACCACTTAGCCTTCCATACAAATGAAGAGTCGGTCAGACAGTAGGGAATACAAACCAATAACAGTTTATTTAAAGTACACTCAGAGCGGATCACTGTCTGCCTAGGCGCTAGGAGTGCTGCAGAGGGACTGACATCAGCAAGTATAAAGATACATTATGTACACTTCGAAACCAATGAAAGCACGCCCACCATGGAATTTTCCAAGGCGATGCAGCTGGACAGTAAATTACAAAGGAATAAGTTTAGATTCTGAGGCCGGGCACACCTTATCTACTTGTCAAGGTCACTCTACCTGTGCCCACCGCTAGACAAGTGGGAGAAGGCTTACATCTAAATGGAAGGTATATGCAAATAAGAACAGTGCATTCACTAGTGTAACAGAACTCCGCTCCGAAGAAACATAACCTAGAGAAGGCTGTTTTTTGGAAATGGCGAAGGATTAGTTTCAATCATAATACAAAATGGCGCTGCGAATGCTAACTTACATAAAACAATGCTAAAGCATATTTTTCTATTCTAACAGACCCTCCTTTTAGCATGAGCTAAACATTTTGTATAAGACAAAAATAATAAACTGTTTTAAGAGCAGTAAGGAGAGAAGTCTCAAAAATACCCTCATCTATTTGCATGAGATCTTCCACTTTTTTCTGAATCATAATTGTTGCATTAGTACCATGAATTGATATTCTCTTAGGAGCAAGAAGGGTGGTGAATATGAACAACATAGAGGTATACATTGGACCAGAACACAACAAGAAATCAGAATCGCAATGAAGTAAATCACCTTCTCAAGAATCCAACTACCAAAAAGTGACTAACTCCTAGTTCCCACTCCTTTAACATTTTCTAGGATGTCTAAAAAGTGTTGAGTAATATTCTTTTTCATATTAGTGATCCCGACTACACACTGATCTACTACAGCGCATACACCACCACTCTTAGCTAGAATAAAATCAACTACATATCTAGTCTGCTCAGAATATAAATGCATACTTTTCAATTGGGTGGTGATGTCATATAAAGCTGCTACTGTAGAGTTAGACAATATCTGCAGCTTACATCCAAAGTATTCTCTGGTTCTTTCACCCCTGACCATTGCAGTACCACCAAAGGTAATAATGGAAGAAAGTATACCCAAAGGTGATACTATTACTATAATTATTAACTTCCAAATCGGTCACTCCATCGCAAAACTCTGCAGTCAATGTTCTTTTTACCCATCTTACACTAGGCTTACTATACTTACAGGGTACGCCCAGGGGGAGCACCATTCCTAAATCAACAAATCTGTACCATTATAAACATTTGAGTAAGTGCCATTGGATAAATTAAAATTCTAGTTGTGCATAAATTGGACCTTGAAAGTCTACAGGAGCATATCTGGTATTCATTCCGAAGGTACTCTGATCCTTCTTTTTCACTAGACGTATTCTTGAACAGTATTAGTCCAGAACAATTGACATACAGAACTTGACGTATAAATTGATTGATGTATGTATGAACTTGAGTGTTCCTTCTTTCAGGAGAACCAATTGGGGTGCAAAGAGTTTCTTCAGGGCCACAGCAGTGCTCTGGAACTGTCTCCCAATGACACTGAAAGCTGCTGCCTCCCTACTCACTTTCAGAAAAGACCTGGTTGTTCCCTTAGGAGACATAAAGGTGCCTGGCCCTGGCTAAACCTGATACGGTCATCTAATTCAGCAACTTTTATCTGTTCCTACAGCACCAAGACTCCTATCGGCATTAGTTGCACTTTATAAATTATATAAATAAATAAATAAATAAATACATGCATCAATACTATTAATTATCGCGGCAGTAGGAATTTACAGACCTATTGCTGGGCGCGAAAACGATTGACACGTCTAGGATGGAGGATTAAGCTTCTACTCCACTAGTACATATATATAATCAACAGGGAGAATTAATGTTGCATTACTGTGGTTTGTGAATTCAAGACGCCTCATAATAATCCGAAATCGGAATTTATTGTGAGCACACAAAGAATTAATGTGGTTGCTCTGTTCAGATTTTAAGTACAGACTCCTGACGCTCTTTCAACTGTTTTGTCCTGATGATGACCGCAACTTCTGACTGCGGTGGAAATGCCGTCGACGCATATGTGGCATATGAATTGTAGAGGGCACAGAATCTCTGTATATGTTGCACCCCTTCTTTTATAGCATAATTATTGTTTGCCACTTGTCTGGTTTTCTGTATATGTTTTGCATTTTATAAACCAGCAATTATTTATTGAGCGCATCATTTATAATAAATTTGTGATATTTTTCCAAATTAACTGTTGACAGTTTTGATTTATACCTCCTCTCTCTTGATCCCTGTTTTTTTTCTTCTTTTCCCTCCGCCTTCTCTCTTCTTTTTTCCCACAAAAAAATCCTTTTTGTTGGTAATTGATTTCTCCTGAATTGTGATTTGTTATTTTCCTGAACTGTTGTTTGGAATACTTATTAATTATCGGGCAACATGCGGGGTAATAACCAGATTTTCGAGTGACTGTTAAATTTTCGTAGTGCCAGTCAACTAAGGTGATGTTCTGCTCTCTCATGTACAGGTTATCACAATAAGTGTTATTGTCACACCCAGGATACACCTTTCCTCGTGGTTTTCTGTTATACAAACAAGGGCCAGGATACCCTATACCAAACTATCCCCTTACCTCTATGAAGTGGGCTGGGAGAGTGTTCGTGTAATTAACAAGTGACAATGGGTAAGCAGTCCATAAACTTGTAACAGATTCGGTGGGAAAACAAGCTGTACCTGCCCCCAAAAATCTTTTGTGTGTGTCTAGAAATACATTACTCGGGCTGTTCTTTTTGTGCAGGTTTGGGAAACAATCTTGTTCTTAACACTTGACGGTGTATTCTGATCACGTTCAAAAACATAGGACACCCCACCTAGAATTAATAGCAGTAAAATCACAAAAATAGTACATAGTATCTTTTTCTTAGTTGGCCAAAATACACTTGTATGAACAAGGGGAATCACTGGCTGCACTTCATCAGCGACCATTCTGCCAAAGGGATGCTTAGCAAATGATGAAGCAAAGGGGCAAAATGGCAGCAAGAGGAATATACAAGTTCCCAGTGTCCGTCAGAGCCTCACTGGTCCAGGCTCCAATTGTCCATCAAAACGTTGGCGCTCTTGAGCACCAGCGGTGGAGCTTGCTCTGTCCTAAGCTTGGGTTCCCATGTTGTCCAGAATACTTTCAACATATCCTGTCCAATGTTCCAACAGTGCACAAGTCTCTTGTCACCCTAAACTAGCTCAGTTGGTACTATAACAGAGTATGTCCTAACTTACACAGTCTATCCCGAACTAATCTGACTTCTCCTTTGGTGCACTGTTTCTCAGTTGAGGTCGCAGATTGTACCTAGTGACTCCAGGCACAGAGGTATCCACAAAAAGGTGTTCCTGGATTACTCTTATTTCCGGAGGAACTGCTGCATTCAGCACTTCATCATTTTCCTCATCAATTTTGGTCCAGGTTAGCCTGGCGTTACTGAAGGGGACAAATCGAAGCACCGTCTCACACTGGGAGTCCCCATCTCCATCTTTTGTCCACTGGTCATAGGGTAGAGGCAGAGGGACCCTGAGACAGTGCCTCGCATGGATCCAGTTCTTACGGCTGGCAACTTTGACTGCAGTATGTGTTGATGGACCTGTTCCGGACCCTTCCACTGCGGCTCCAGACTCTTCTTCCGCTGGAAGTTGCGCACCTAGACAAAATCCCCAGGCTAAATATCGTGTCCGGGCTCTGGTGTAGGTGTTTGCGATTCCCAGACCTGTTGATCAATAGAACGCACATTTTAATAATAATAATAATAATAGGGGGTCTTGTAAAGCGCTTGGTGACGCACAACGGCGTGTCCCTGCGCTATGATGCGAGCGCTAGCAGGAGAAGGTACTAAGGTGGGAACACACTACCGGGCATATAGAAATGTTTTTAGCTTGGCTCTGAAAATGGGCTCTGAGGGTTCCAGGCGCAACGCCACAGGAAGTTTGTTCCAGCTAGATGCAGCCAGATACCTGAAGGATCTGCCGCCCATCCTTGCTTTGGACACCTTAGGAATGGACAGGCGCCCCGAGCCAGAGGATCTGAGGGAACGAGAGGGCTCGTATTGTGTCAGGAGACCCTGTAGGGGAAGAGGTGCCCTGCCGTTGACGATCCGATGACAGGTGCATAATGCTTTAAATTCCACCCTGCTTCTCACCGGAAGCCAGTGCAGGGCCTGGAGCGCGGCTTTAGAAGCTGATCTTCTGGGCAGTCTGAGAACCAACCGGGCTCCGGCATTTTGTAATACCTGCAGGCGGCTCAGATTCTTCTCGAGAGTCCCCAGGTAGAGCAGGTTGCCATAGTCCATCTTGGACGTGACTAGTGCATGCACTAGTATTTGGCGGGCTTTGATAGGAAGGAGCTCCAGAACCTTCCTGAGGGTCTTGAGGATCCCGAAACAGGTACCAACCACCCGATTGACCTGGGGTCCGAAAGTTAGGTTGGAATCGAACCAGACACCTAGATTCCTCGCCTCCTGGCAGGGAATTGGTGCTGGTCCCAGGCAAGGTGGCCACCACGCCGACGTCCAAGCCACTCGGTCTCCCCCCACCACCAGCACCTCAGTCTTGCCTCCGTTGAGCTTAAGGCAATTGGCAGACATCCAGGCAGCTAGGTCTTGCATGCATGCTCTGAAGATGTCTGCCGCAAGACCGGGTGCACGTGATAGGGAGATGACCAGCTGCATGTCGTCGGCTTACGACACCATGCGCAAACCGTGACTCTCCACTATGGTGGCAACCGGGGCAACGTACAGATTGAAAAGAGTTGGACTCAGGGACGAGCCCTACGTCACCCCCTGGTCCAAGGCTACTTGCTTGGAGTAGCAGTCGCCCTGCCTGACTTGGAAACCTCAGCCAGATAGAAACGACTGGATCCATTTTAGCGCTGCACCTCCTACCCCTCCTTTGTTCAGACACTGTAGCAAGATGGAATGTGCTACAGTGTCGAACGCAGCGCTAAGGTCCAGAAGGATCAAGGCCATAGTATGGCCCTCGTCGGCACCCTGCCTGATGGTTTCGGATGCCATGAGGAGCGCTGACTCCGTCGAGTGTCGAGGCCGGAACCCAAACGGGGTGGGATGTAGAAGATTGGTATCTTCCACAAATTGCATTAACTGCAAATTGGACACCTTCTCCGCCACTTTAGAGAAGTAGGGTAGAAGGGAGATGGGATGCAGATTCTCCAGCTTTTCGAAGCTGATATTAGGCTTCTTGCGGAGGGGGAGCACCACAGCTTGTTTCCATTCCCTAGGCATAATGCTGGACCTGAAGGAGACATCCAACAGATGCCTAATGTATGGTTCTAGTGTCGTCAAGCTGTCCCCCAGCCGTTTAGGTGATGCTGGGTCCCGTGGGGAGCCTGATTTCACTGATCTACATATTTTTATCAGGTCTTCTACTGGTGGGGTGGAGAAGTTAAGCAGCAGATTTTGTCCATCAGCCTCTCTTACTGATGCTTCGAACCCATCCACCTGCCAAGGGTTGGGCAGAAAAGGCTGAATAAATTTTGGACACTTTATCGCCAAAATAGTCAGCAATGCGATTGCAGGCAACAACTGAACAATCCTCTAATCCTGCCGAGGACTTGGGGACAGCCAGGGATTTATAAACACAGAACAATTCTTTCGCTGAATTCTCTGCACCCATGATCCTATCGGCATAGTGGGCAGTTTTCGCTCTCCTGATTGGATTGTGATATGCCCGTCTATTGACGAGATATCTCTCTCTCGCCTGGCTGTCATAGGCTACCCTCCACTGCCTTTCTGCTCGCTTACAATCCCTCTTAGCACAACGCAGTTCCTCATTGAACCAGGGTGCCGCTCCCTGTTTACGACCGCCCTCCTTCGGCCGGCCTAGAGGGGCCGTACGGTCCAGGGCAGCCGTGATACGGTCATTAAGCAATTTATTTGCCGAATCCGCATCATCACCTCCAGGGGGGCCCTCTGCGATAAGAGCCTCATTGAACTCTGGCAGGGAGAACCTGGCCCATTTGCGCCTGGGGTAATTAAGGGGAGTGGGGTCTGTCACCTTATGTTTAGGGAGAAGAATTTCAAATGGTACCAGGAAATGGTCGGTCTAGGGGAGGGGCACGGGGAGAGCCGCTATGACTTCCTCCCAGTTCGCAAATACTAGATCAAGCAAGTGGCCATGCTGGTGTGTTGGAAGCTGGCCCTTTAGCTCTAGTTGTAAGGCCTGAGGTTCTTGACGGAACTCCATCGCTCCTTTGTCCGACAGATCCTCTAAATGCATATTAAGATCTCCGAGTAGCAGAAACTTATCTCTCCGCAACGCTATCTCCGTGACGCACTCTAGTAGGTTACCTTTAAACCTTGCCAGGGGACCTGGGGGATGGTAGATTAAATAACCCTTCACCGTGGTGCCCCCATTAATTTTTATGGTAAAAACACCAGCCTCGCTTCCCGCCATATGGACTAATTCCAATTGACAGGCAAGCTGCTGTTTAAATGCAATAGCTATACCTCCTCCTCTGCCATCGGGTCTGTCCAGTCTCACCATCAGGTATTCTTCTGGTAATGCCTGAATGATGTCGGGGTCAGAGTGAACATCCAACCACGTTTCTGTGAGGAATAGCAGGTCCAGTTGTCTATCCACAAGTAAGTCGTGGATATCGAGCTTATGACATCGTAGCGATCTCACGTTGAGCAAGCCACAGGACAAGGTGGAGCTGCCCCGGGTATCAGCTATCGATGTACTAAATCGGAATTGACAGTGTCTGCAACCTACTTCCTCCCCTATGTATATGGTGTGAAGGCAGGGTGTACAAGTAATGGTGGACAGACTTACAAGATCGTTCCTACTCCAAAGTATTCGGTTGTCAGGACCAGGGGTGGTGGCCCTGGGCCGTGTCCGGTCGCGGACGGGCGCAGACGGGCTTGGCTTAGGCACGGCTTCGGCGCGCACCCGGCGCGCCCGCTGCGCCAGCCCACTGCGCCAGCCCGCTGTGCCGTCTGGTCATGATGCACATTATATAGTGGTGAGAGGAGGGCGGGAGGCCGGCGCGACTAGAGCGCTCCCCCAACCACACCTAAGATGGCGCCCACCGCCGCCAGACACCGGCTCTGAGATCGGCAAGGCGAGGCAGGGAAGAAGTTAGGAGAGTGTGGAGGGTGTCAGAGTGCCTAGGTTAGTAATTCCCACATTACCACAGTTTAAAAGCCCCCAATGCTAAAAATGTTGGTCAATTTCGAAGTGCTCCTAAAAATGTTATAAAGATAATCAGCACACAGAAGTAAAATTCCAGCAAGCAAGCTCGCAGCCCTAGTAGTACTCACTAGGGAGAGCTACGAATGGGCAACGTGGCCGCCGAGGAGCCGAACTAAGTACTCTGGGAGGGCGGGAGGGCAGCGCGACTAGAGCACTCCCCCAACCACACCTAAGATGGCGCCCACCGCCGCCAGACACCGGCTCTGAGATCGGCAAGGCGAGGCAGGGAAGAAGTTAAGAGAGTGTGGATGGTGTCAGAGTGCCTAGGTTAGTAATTCCCACATTACCACAGTTTAAAAGCCCCCAATGCTAAAAATGTTGGTCAATTTCGAAGTGCTCCTAAAAATGTTATAAAGATAATCAGCACACAGAAGTAAAATTCCAGCAAGCCAGCTCGCAGCCCTAGTAGTACTCACTAGGGAGAGCTATGAATGGGCAACGCGGCCGCCGAGGAGCCAAACTAAGTACTCTGGGAGGGCGGGAGGGCGGCACGTCTAGAGTGCTCCCCCAACCACACCTAAGATGGCGCCCACCGCCGCCAGACACCGGCTCTGAGATCGGCAAGGCAAGGCAGGGAAGAAGTTAGGAGAGTGTGGAGGGTGTCAGAGTGCCTAGGTTAGTAATTCCCACATTACCACAGTTTAAAAGCCCCCAATGCTAAAAATGTTGGTCAATTTCGAAGTGCTCCTAAAAATTTTATAAAGATAATCAGCACACAGAAGTAAAATTCCAGCAAGCAAGCTCGCAGCCCTAGTAGTACTCACTAGGGAGAGCTACGAATGGGCAACGCGGCCGCCGAGGAGCCGAACTAAGTACTCTGGGAGGGCGGGAGGCCGGCGCGACTAGAGCGCTCCCCCAACCACACCTAAGATGGCGCCCACCGCAGTTAACTAGCAAAGATAATCTATCAACAATGGATGCTCAATGTCAGAAAAACGCTGACGGTGTGGGACGTCCCAGACATTTATCGGGCGTCCAAACACGACCTTGTACGGTGACAATCCTGTCCTAGAATGTGCTGTTCTTGTCGACAGAAGAGCCAATGGTAAAGCATCTGGCCACTGTAACCCTGTGGTCTGCTGAATCTTTGCTAGTTTAAGCTTGAGAGTACCATTGTACATCTCAATCAAACCTGCTGACTGTGGTGATTGGCAGCATGAAACTTCTGCTTAATACACAACCCATCCCAAATCAATTGAATCATCTTAGCATTAAAATGACATTCGTTGTCACAAGATCAAATGGGGCAAGCCGAAACGAGGAAAGAACTCCTTTAGGAGTACCTTTGCAGTCGTAATGGCTGTATTGTCTTTAGTGGGATAAGCCTCGACCCATTTATTGAATGCCCAGACAACCACCAAAATATACTTCAAATTATTGCACCTATCTAATTCAATATAGTCCATCTGGAGGACCTCAAAAGGGAAAGTGGGTGGTGCAAAATTACCGGGAGTTATAATTTCCAGGATTGTGCATCATGCACACTATGCAGTACTTCACTAAATGTGCAGCAGTTTTAGGAATGTTATCATTCTGCCATACAGGGTCTAACAACTTGCAAATACCCTTAGCACTGATATGGGCTGGGCCAAGGGCCATCGTGACTACAGGAAGAACATATGCATCTGGCAACATCCTTCTCTGCTTCCCTGACTTTTCAATCCAACATCCCTAATCGGTCAATTGTGCTGTACTTTCTTGCCATATTGCTAATTCTTCTATTGTGGCCTCACTCTGGATCTCTTTCACATTCTCAAGTGTATCCTCAAACATGGTAACTTCAGGCACCTACCTAGCTGGACCTGCTACAAACATCCATTTCATTTTAGTCTGGGCTGTTTCCTTACGATCTGATCTGCAAAAGCATTTCCCTTACCTTCGTGAGTGACTTTCCGGTGGGCACTACACTTTACAATGGCCATTTTCTTAGGGAGTGTCAGAGAAGACAAAAGCCTCAGTATAAGGTGCCCCATGCTGAATCTTTGTGCCATGCGAAGTAAGGAACCCTCTCTCTGCCCCGAGTCACCCAAAGTGATGTGCAACTCCAAAGGCATGCTGGCTGGCGGTATAAATATTGACAACCTGTCCCTCACTCAATTCGTATTAAGGCAACAAGCTCAGCAGCTTGGGCTGACTGATAAGGAATTTGTGATGTGCTATGCCTTCGTCTTACTCAAAAGTGTATCCACAGCATTGGATACCATGACTGTGAGGTCTGTATCAAGTAAGAGTCCAGCCGGTTGTCTTATTGAGAAGGCCACTGCTGCGACCGCTCTTAGACAGCTCGGGAGGGCTCTTGCGACAGGGTCAAGAATAGCAGAGAAATAAGCACTTGCCTGTTGCTTACCTCCAAATGTTTGTGTTAAAACAGAAAGCGCACAACCAGCCATCTCATGGACGTACAACACAAACGATTTGTTGTAATCATGAGTGCTGATTAATGGAGCCAAACAAAGCGCATTTTTCAATTGCTCAAAAGATGGCTGACATTCAGGCTTCCAGGGCAGGGGCTTATGCACGTCTTTAGTGGTTCGAGCAAGCAAGGGTTTGATTAGTAAGGAGTAGTTAGGTATCCACTGCCGACAGTAGGAAGTGATACCTATGAAAGCACGCACATCTTTCTGAGTTTGTAGAACAGGCATTTTAACAATGGTACTGATGCTCTCATGGGTAAATCTCCTACCCTCCTTCGACAGTAGGTGAGCTAAATAAGTGACCTCCCGTCGACAATACTGAAATTTAGAAAGGGACACCTTATTTCCATGTTAGGCCAAATGCAATAACAATTTAACTACTATCTCTACAACCCTGCTTAGTATCAGAAGCGATTAGGAGGTCGTCAACATAGGGCAGCAATACATTAACTGTGGGAAGCAAAAAGGAATCCAATTGATATCTGCTATCTGGATGAATAGGGATACTGAAGTACACATTTTTCAAATGAATGACAAAAAAGATATTTAGCAGAAGAAGGAATCATTGTCAAAAGAGTGGTAATGTCAGGGACCACTGGAAACGGGGAACCACTATTTTATTAACTTCGCGCAAATCAATAACAAAACAATAAACATCTTCATGCTCATCAAGAGAACTTGAGGGCGTCTGTTTAAGAAATGGAAGAATAGGGCTATTACAAATATTAGCAGTTGTCTCCTAAACCACTCCTTTCTTAATAAAATCCTGTATAGTGTGCAATAAGGCTCGCTTTCCTGCCTGTGGTATTTTATACCGAGGGATACGAGGTAAAATAGCACCATCCTTAACCTGTATCGAAACCGGCGATGTCTGCCACAGTCCCACATCTGTGTCGCCTGTTGCCCACAGAGTAGGTTGCAAATCTTTAAATTCAGCAGGAATAGGAGCATCTTTGGACAAACAGTGTTTAGCGCGCACTACATCTGGACCCATTGTCATATAGACACCAGCCGGAGAACAACAAATCGTAGCATGCAATTTTTTCAACAAATCCAAACCCATCAAATTTTCACCACAATTAGATGTCAGCAAAAATGGTGAATCCACAGTTAAAGGACCAATGGTCAACGCAAGAGGTTTTGAAATGGGGCTTACAACCGGTACACCAGAAAAACCTACCAATAAATTATTATGGCCCGACAGAGCCGCCCCAGGGACCATATTTCGAGACAGAGAACACTGTTGCACCTGTGTCCATCAAAAATTCCTTAGTCGAACCTTGCAGTTTCGCTGTTACATAAGGACCACGCTAGTCTACAGGTATCGGAACTGGTCTGCAGCTCTGTCCCTGGCTGTCCTAGCTATACGACATCCCGGTCACGTGTTCCATATAATAATAATCATGGTAGCACTGTCCCTCATGATGGTCATCAAAGTACTTATTATCAGAGCGAACCTGTGAGGCTGCAGTGTTCTGCGCACTGTCAGCCCCACCAGCTCCACATCCCCATCTACGAAAACCTCGACCTCGAGGTACTGCTACCTTCTGCAAAAGCACAGAACACTTGCTACGCCAATGCCCCGCCTCCTTACAGTACGCTCACTGATTTGGTACCAAAGGTGTCGTATTCAGCTGCCTACTGGTGTGGGGAAGCTGTTGGGCAGGACCACCACGTCCTTTGCCATTCCCTCTAAAAGCCTGTTGCAACAACACCTTCCTCTTCAAATCCTTATGCTTTTCTCTGTCCACTCCTTTTCCTCATTATCCATATGCTCATAATACTGTGCCATATTCAAAAGAACAGAAGGGGAAGAGGTGGACAAGGTGCTTTCCGAAGCCTGCAATCGAGTCGCAATCACAGGAAGCAAATTGGAAACAAATCTATTAACAAACAACCGAACACCTCCCTCAATAGACAAATCCTGCCCACTGTAATCCAGAAACGTGACTTCAAACCAGGTGAAAAAATCAGACACACTCATCTTTCTTTTGTCGACAAGCCGTCAATGTAGCCCAATCTACTTTTCTTGGTGGAATAAAAGAATGCATATAGGTAATAATACGACCTGGCAATGCTAAAATTTCCGCTTGAGGCTTATTACCTAGCTTCCTTTCCCGGTCCCATCCTATAATCACATCCCATGTACCTCCCAACTCCGCAACATGATCATGAGTGTGCACCTTCCTCCAAATATCAACCGGAACCAGCAGACCAAAAAACATTTCAATATCAGCAAGAGTCATTACAGTGAAAGAGGTAGCTTCAGTCAACTCTTTATAATATGCAGTAGGGTTTTTTTTTAGGGTCAGGCAAATGAGCCTTAAGAGACAAAACTTTGCTTCTTTTCCACGGAGTATAAACCCATTGTTCTTGAAAATGAGCTGCCTCCCTCGCCCTAGTAACATTGCCACGGCCATCCGCTAACTCTGGTATTTCTGGATGATATATAGGATGAACCTCCCGCATCAGAAACTGAGACACTGACCTAGGACTTTTCTCATGTAATCTTCCCCTATAAGCTATTATTGTCGCAACATTAGAAAAAACCTGGCCTGGCCCCAATTCACTAATATACACCCATGTCTAATATCATATAAAATTTGAGGTGCTTCCACTTCAAAACACTGCTGCCAAAGACCAATTAAAGTTGCACATATGTGTTTAAGGGCATGCTGTTGTTTGAAGGGTTCAAAATATCTCAGTCACCCAGACATCCTCTACACTATAAATAGGATTACGGGCCCACTGTGCAGCCTGATTAGCTATTACCTGTTTCTCATCATCTCCTGCATCAGATCGCTTTATAGGTCCCATATGCTCTTTAAATTTCATCCAGTCCAAATCCTCAAATCCCCGTACTGGTGTCCCGCTACTTATTTATGTCGGAGGTTGAAAAACCATAGTAGGAGAAGCAACAGAAGTAGGGGGCACTAGCGTCGCTGATGATTGTGTCGCAGGAGAAAGAGCTGGCGAAAGGGACGCTGAGACAATAGGTGTGGCAGGGGTACTAACAATAACAATCGCCACAGACGACAAAGATACTGAAGAAAGAGGAGCCGAAGCCACAGCAGTTGAAACAACATCAGTAGATTCAGGGACAGAGACAGTAGATGTAACTGTAACTGGCGGGTGTGAGGGCACTGGAACAGTGGGATATATTCTTTGTGGGGCATATGGAGGCGGGGGTCGAGTATCCAACAATTCCTCCACAAAAGCATCATCTTCTTCCTGAACCACATACAATTTATCAACTTGTAATCAAAACCTTCTATCTTCACATTCAACACCTTTTCCTGTTTTTCCCTATCATATGCTAGTTTTCTGGGTCAATGCCTGCATTCTCCCTTTTCGGGCCTCTTTTTCTGTCTTCAACCGCTTCTGTCTAGATGCTTTCTGCCATGTTGTTCTGAGGGAATCAAACATAGACTGCATACTTTGTCTCTTAAACAGCTGTTCTTGTAAATACTCAATCTTTTGTTCATTGAAAGTGCCCGTCAATCACCACTGCAACTCGACATTGACCCTCGTATATTTGTGCCATAATGTAGTAAACATAATAGGGCCAAGACCATGCTTCACATGCATATCAAAATTTGGAATGCCTTCTGGAGGCACCGGCTGACTTTCCTCCAATCGAGCACCAGCAGAACAACAACAACAGCACAAGGAAAACAATTTATTAGCACCAGGCATTCTCAAAAGAAAACAAGTTCACTATTTAATGCCTAACAAAACAATTGCAGTTGCTTTTATCCCAAAGACGGCTCTTAGACCATACCGAATACAAACCAAAATAGTACCATAGCCACAAAGAACCAAAACAAACTCACCTGATATATGCAGTTCAAACAAATGTATTCTCCGCTGCCGACTCTTCAGACCAAACTGTCAGATCCAAGGGTTTTGCCGTTCAGGACTCCAGTTGGGATGACCACTGGGCGAGGCACCGTCCGGTGGGACAGAAGGGGTAGCTGCGTGTACCAGGAACTCTTTCGTGCGGGGATTCCTGATCCGTCCGTCAGACCATGGCATCGACCCCCCCCCGGATGAGGAGGTGTCACTCACCCGAAGGATTTCCTGTTCGGGCGCCAACTGAAGGAAGTGTCCCGATTAGGGTCACTCAGGTCACTCATGACCACCTATCAGCCTTCCAAACAAATGAAGAGTTGGTCAGACAGTAGAGAATACAAACCAATAACCAGAGCCCTGTCTGCCCAGTCGCTAGGAGTGCTGCAGAGAGACTGACACCAGCAAGCACAACAATACATTATGTACACTTCAAAACCAATGAAAGCATGCCCACCATGGAATTTTCCAAGAAGATGCAGCTGGATAGTAAATTACAAAGGAGTAAGTTTTGATTCTGGCTCCGGGCACACCTTATCTGCTTATCAAGGTGACTCTGCCTGTGCCCACCGCTATACAAGTGGCAGATCTAAATGGAAGGTATGTGCTAATAAGAACAGTGCATCCCCCCTTCACCTTGTCGTGGTCAGACCATTTTGTCGTTCCTTTTGATTTTTTCTTCTCTTCTGCCACCGGCCTTCGGTCTGATCACACCAAGTGGGTATTGAGAAGGAACTTTGGGGACGTTACCAATGACTCCCTTGTCGTGTCCAGCCCCAATAACTCAGGTGGACACAGTGAGGTAGGGTCATGGACCTTCTTTATTAATCATCCTCCTTCTTCAAGTCCCAACAGCTTACTGCCCTTTCCTGCCCAATTGGTCCCCAGCTCCTCCCTTTCTGCCTGCCCTCGTCCCTCACTCGGGCCGGTCCTAGTGCCTGACCAGTTGGGTCACTGGGCACTTTGCATCAACATCATTACATCTCCCCCCTCTGTGAATAAAAGAAACAAAATAATATACACCACGGCAAAACAGGAAATTGTCTTTCTTTTGAATTCTTCGATGAAGTGATACGGTATGGCCTGTCGGGCTCATTCTCAGCGGCAGTCTTCATCAGTGCCTGACAGTTGGCAGTGTCTCAGGATCTCTCTGTTCCAGTTTCGTTTCGGTTTCACGATGCCGGTGAGTCGTCTTCCGTCAGCCTCTGCAGTTCTTATAGTTCCGTTTTGTTGAAACGCTGGACTGCATCACACGATTACATCTCCCCCTTGTTGACAAAATAAACTTACCGTCTAACATGTTTAATAGTTCCTCAGTCAGCCACACGGGTCTGCAGGCCGCCTATTTGGGCTACGAAGATGCATCTCCATTGCTTTTGTATGGCTTTCTGTTGCTTTGACGAGAACATCTTTTGTTACATTAGTGTATCTTTGTAATTGCGAGACGTCTCGCGTGGTCTTCTTGTGCTCAGGTTCGTGGTGGTTTCCAATCAGCTTCTGGGTGATCCACTCATTTTCAGTTTCTGAGGTGACTGTGAAAAGTTCAACTTGATGGCGGCAGTCAGTCTTCATATGGGGCTCTTGTTTGATTGGCGCTCGATTTTCTTCATGAGGGGGTGTTGTTCGGGTTCTTTTCCGAGCACCCGCGTATGACTGTACTTCCTTTTGTCATGTCTGGTCCAGGACAACACTGCCTTCCTGTTCAGAGTCATGTATACCAGACGGTGAGGCGCTATCTGAAAAGACCATCTTGGTTTGGTTCGGGGACTCATTCGCTGCCTCTGTTTGCCTCACCCACTCCCACTCATGTTTAGGACTGGTGAGCTCTTTGACTGTCTGGGCCTGTGCATGTTTCTCTCTCATCGGATGATGGTCTGTCTCTGTTAACACGTCTTGTCTTCCTTGCGGGGTGACTGGATATTCCTTTCCCATCCGGTTGGTAGTGTCCACTATCTTTATTTTCTTTCCGTAGGCCCTGTGGGTCAGCCTCGCTGACCCTATCCGTGGTGAAGGTATATGGTTTGTATCTTAATGTATCTGCGGTTGACATGACAGGTTGTCTTGTGAAGTGACTGAGTACTCAGGGACATTGATGTGAGATACGTTACTCTTGACGTGACTGATGTCCTTTGGTTCTGAGGTGTGTTCAGGTGGTTGACGCCATGGCCGTCGTCGGGACCATGACTCGGTCGACTCGAGGGATCGAACAGACGTGCTTTCTGAATCAGAGGAGTCTTCTGACGATGTCCTTTGATACCGTTCTCTTGAGTGTGTCTTGAATAGATGATTTTTAAAATAGGTAGGCCGTGACGAGCTGCTCCTAGAGTCGGAGTTCTCTTTGGCATATTTCTCCGGGTACCTTTCTCAAAATGACTTCGATGTCGTCTTACTGGATGAGGTGTTTGATGACCACATATCTATCTCTTGTGGTTGATCTCTTGGTATATCTATCTCTTGTGGTTGATCTCTTGGCATTTCATTTCTACCTCTCTCGTGTGATGATGATGGCCTCCTCTCGGTTTCTTCATTGTCTCGGATGTCGTGGATGTGTTTGTCTTCCTCTTCCCGGTTTTGTGCACTGACGTCTGTGTTACGGGTGTGATCATGTACCGAATTCCAGTGCTGGCGTAACTGGTCCAGATTTCTATAATTTGCCTTTCTTGCACATTTGTTGGGCAGGCTGTCATCTGGTCCATTGGTGCGATCTGTCTCACTTGATGCTTCATCTGCTTCATAATCACTTGCACTACACGTTGAGTTTGAGGTTGAATAAGTGACGCTGTCGTACTCCTGGATCATCTTTGTCTTTTGTGTTGTTGACTCAGAGTACTTCATGTTACTTTGTTTCTCTCGTTGTCTTATCTCTGATCCGTCTTCATCCTCCCCGTTTCTGGTTTTGTTTATTTCTTGTGCTTTATTCACCGACCTTCGAGATGTCTCTTTTCTGGTATCTTGGTGTCTTGCACATAGGTGCGGTTCTTTTGATAGTTCTCTTGCTTTGACCCGCTCTCCAGCTTCAGCCTTCTTGATTATTTCCTTTAGCGACCAATGCCCTCGAATAATCTTGTGCTTTGTACTAGACCTTGAACAGCCTTCGATTACCCGAAGTCGAACTGCGTCCTCATTTGTAAATGTGTTGAAGTGGCAGCGTTGTACCAGACTCTGCAAACGGGTGATGAAGTTTGGCAATGATTCTCCTGGTTCCTGCCGTGCTGTGTTGAAAACGATGCGTTCATGATCCACGTCATCCTTTGCGTTGAAATGGGCGCGTAGTGTCTCTTGTAGTCTTTCATAAGTCTCTGTGTCCTTTTCAGAAAATGTTCTAATTAAACGTCGGCCCTCATGGCCCACCAACTGGAGCAGTAACGTCAGACATTTTCCATCTCTTCGCTCACCGGTGGCATCAAGAAAGTCGTCCAGTGATTCCAGCCACCGGTTCCATTTGGGACCCAAACTCTGAATGTCAGTCTGTGTCACTGGGGGTGGCACTTCAATGTAGGGATTGGATCGTTGGGTTGCTTTCCCCACCGCCATGAGGGAGGAAGATCTTGATCTGCTACGGTCACAGGACTGTTTCCTTTTAGGTTGGTAAGATCCGCAGCTATCTCGGTATGATTCTGGACCATTTAGTTTCTCACCCCCTTTATTTTAATTCTTCTCTGTGCGCAGCGTTACAGGTTTATTTTGGCACTTGCCTTTGCTCGTGCTTGTTGTGTTTCAGACCTGCATTTGCTTGTGTTTGTCGCATTCGAGATTTGCACTGTCTGGTGCTTGTTATGTTTGTTTACACCATTTGTTTTGCACTTGCCAGTGCTTGTTTGTTGCTTTCGTTGCGCTTGCCAGTGTTTGTTTATACTGTTTGTTGCACTCGCCAGTGCTTGTTTGTTGCTTCTGTTGCATTTGCCAATGTGTGTTTGTTATTTCTGTTGCATTTGCCAATGCTTGTTTGTTTCTTCTGCTGCATTTACCAATGCTTGTTTGTTACTCCTGTTGCATTTACCAATGCTTGTTTGTTACAGCTGTTGTATTTGCCAGTGCTTGTTTGTTACTTGCCAATGCTTGTTTGTTGCTTGTCAGTGCGTATGTGTTACTTCTGTTGCATTTGCCAATGTTTGTTTGTTATTTCTGTTGCATTTGCCAATGCTTGTTTGTTTCTTCTGTTGCACACCAATGCTTGTTTGTTACTCCTGTTGCATTTACCAATGATTGTTTGTTACAGCTGTTGTATTTGCCAATGCTTGTTTGTTACTTGCCAATGCTTGTTTGTTGCTTGTCAGTGCTTATTTGCTGTTTCAGGCTCTTTGCCTGACTTCAAAATGGCCGCCGATGATCCCTCACAGGGGATTGGTCAATATTGCCTGACTTCAAGATGCCCGCCGGAAATCTCGTTTTCAGCGAGATTTCGGTCGTTTCTGCTCGTTTCTTCGGCGGGGGGGGCCAGTTAGGTGGCGATTTCACTCACCGGAGCCTTGGTCCACCGCTTGAGTCACCAATCAAGGTAGGGCAATTTCTTTCACTTCTGCCGCCGAGATGGGCACTCGGTAGGCGTTTTCTTTGGCCACACGCTTCCGCCGCCGAGGTGGGCACTCGGTGGGCGCTTTTGTCAGCGCGCTTCCGCCGCCGAGGTGGGCACTCGGTAGGCGCTTAAATGATCGCTATTCCGCCACCGAGGTGGGCACTCGGTAGGCGCTTAAATGACCGCTATTCCGCCGCCGAGGTGGGCACTCGGTAGGCGCTTAAATGATCGCTATTCCGCCGCCGAGGTGGGCACTCGGTAGGCGCTTAAATGATCGCTATTCCGCCGCCGAGGTGGGCACTCGGTGGGCGTTTTTCGCAGCGCGCTCGAGCCTCCAGACGTGGGGCGAGCTCCGGGCCAGTCTGTCGCCGGTTGCTGCTGTGGCTGTCCACACGCTTGGGTTTCTTTCGCCTTCGTCGCCAGTTGTCGTGTCCAGCCCCAATAACTCAGGCGGACACAGTGAGATAGGGTCATGCACCTTCTTTATTAATCATCCTCCTTCTTCAAGTCCCAACAGCTTACTGCCCTTTCCTGCCCACTTGGTCCCCAGCTCCTCCCTTTCCGCCTGCCCTCGTCCCTCACTCGGGCCGGTCCTAGTGCCTGACCAGTTGGGTCACTGGGCACTTTGCATCAACATCATTACATCCCTCACTCCCTATTTAGCCACTCTTAAACTTCAATCTACAGGGGATGTTCATGCTGCAGCTATTGCCCTCTCCAACACCTTGACGGAGGCTGTCAACTCGCTTGCCCCGGCCCGGCAACACTATTCTGCCAGGAAACGGCCTTCGGCCCCCTGGTATTCTGAATCCCTCAGGACTCTCAGGCAAGGATGTAGGAGGCAGGAAAGGCTCTGGAGGACACACCTGGACCCCGTAGAGAAGGAAAAACATAAATTCCTTCTCAAAGGCTATAAATCTGCTGGTCCTCACAGAAAAATAGGCCCACTACTCCAAGCTTACGTCCTCGCTCAAATCTCCCAGTGATCTGTTTAAGATAGTGGATAATCTTTCCCTCATTCAACTCCTCACCCTATTACAGCCTCCCAGGTAGTGTGTGACCAGATCTCTACATTTTTTCATGAGAAGATCTTGGACATTTATACTGACCTGGAAATTCTGAACTCCAGTTCCCTACCTGCCACCTCCCCGATTTTTATTTTGGAAGACCAAGCTCCTGCCCCTTCCTATTCCTTCTCCCAGTTTCCTTCCATTACTTCTATACATCTCAACACGCTGCTGGACAAGCTAAAGTCCGGGTCACCGTTAGACTCATCCCCTTAAAAGTCTTTAAAGATTGTAGACAGTCTATTCTGCCCCCTCTGATGGAGGTTATGAATCTGGCCATTTCAGAGGGGACCTATCCCCTCTATGGGAAAATGGCCATTGTCAAGCCTCTGTTGAAAAAACCTACCCTGGACCCTGGGACATTAAAGAACTTTCGTCCCATCTCCCTTCTCCCTGACCCTGCCAAACTCCTAGAGGCTCATCTCAACCTCCATCTGAGCGCTTTCCTTGACAGTTCCAACTCCCTTGATCCTTTACAGCACGGTTTCCGGAGGACTCACAGCAGTCGGCGCTCACAGTGGTTGTCGACAGCATCGGTTCTAAGGTTGACACCGGTCAGACCACCTTACTGGTGTTACTTGACCTTACGGCTGCTTTCGACACCCTGTCCCCTTCCATTCTGGCCAGCCGACTCAGTGAGCTGGGAGTCAAGGGTTCTGCTCTCAGTCTCCTAACATCCTTCGTCGACCAACGGAAGCAAAAGGTGAAGCTAGGCGAGTATATGTCATCTATTAAGGCTGTGAAGTGTGGGGTCCCTCAGGGCTCCTCACTGAGTCCGATGCTTTTTAACGTCTATGTTGCCCCACTCGCCAGGCTTATAAGATCCTTTGGGCTAGAAGTTCTCTCCTACGCCGACGATACGCAGATTATGGCCTCCATCTCTCAATCTGTAAAGCCCTTAAGACCTGCCTATTTCAAGAAGCCTACCCATAATTCCTCCTTAGGTGATTTCTGAGCTTTCCGTTTACCATCTTCAGCGCCTTGATGCCTACGGATTTAGTTGCGCTACCTATAAATTTCATTTAATAATTAATAATAATAATAATAGTGTAACAGAACTTAGCTCAGAAGAAACATAACCTAGAAAAGGCAATTTCTCGGAAATGGCGAAGGATTAGTTTCGATCATAATACAAAATGCCGCCCTTACACAAAATGATGCAGCAAATGCTAACTTACATAAAACAATGCTAAAGCATATTTTTCTGTTCTACCAACAGAAATGACTGTTTTCTTACAGGGATGGTCAACTTAATAAGCATGTACCAAGGCTGACCGGCAGGTATAGGGATTCATATGAGCAAACACAAGATGATGGATGCAGTACTGAAACTTTTCAACCACTCAACCCCCATCACCGACCTGAGTTTAATCCATCGTTCTTTTGCTCACTATGCCACTCCAGTTTAGACCCAGCCATATGCAAATCAGTCTTGACCTTGTTACTCATGGGAATAGACCAGGTCCTCCCTGGACTGAAAACAAGCATCCTGGAATCAATTTCGGGGTATTACTCCCTCACCTGCCAGACTAGCTTGAATCCAGTGGCACAGCGAACAAGGGACCCACGTCTGGGCATACCCTTGGCCACTTAGGGCAAACATAGCAAGCACAACAAGATGGTGGCCGGAGTGCTGAAGCTTGTCAACCACTCACCCCCCCCCCCCGTCACAGATCTGGGTTTAATCCATCATCCTTTTGCTTAGTATGCCACCCCAGTTCGATATAAGATCAGCACAAATAGTGATGGTAAGATTTATTTTGATGCAAAATGAAGGAAAGTAAGCTGCATATAGGGCTGTTGAAAGTTTAACACGAGGCACAGGTATTAACGTAAAAGAAGAGGGAAAGTGCCCAGTACTTTGGTAGACTGATCTGCACTCTGTTCCTGACCTTGTGCCCATCGTTTTAAATGAGAAGGTGGCTGGATCTCAAATATAAAGATGCAACCTGTTATGGTGGTGGGTGTATATTCAGTAGCAGTGCTGTGCAGGTTACTTGAATGTGAATAACTTAACCTGGGTAATGATCAGCTGCATTCTGGGAAGCCTTTTAAACATGATTTTGAGGGGAGATGCTTATTAATAACCACCACAATCATGATGGGAACAGTGTTGCTGTTTAGCCGGGTGCGTAGCACTGCAGAGGTGTTGTATAATTGTTTCCCACAGTCTTTTGCTTAAACAAGAATGCTTAGAGAAAGGTAATAGTAGGAATTTTGTAGTGATTTGCCTCAGAATATGCATAGTGCTATGAAGGGTTTTAAGTAAGCGCACCAGACTCAGAAATAGGACAGCGTTGTCATTCTATTTCATTCTGCCGAAGGAGAATAGGGACCTTGTGCTTATTTGGACAATGACCTCTGAATACCTTTCTGTGGAAGGACACATTCTCATGCTGGCCAAATTCCTGTCTGTCCTGGATTCAGGTGACTGGATGGTGTTCTTGGATCTGCAGGAGACATATTTTCATGTACTCACCTTGCAGTTCCACATACATTAGCTGTGGTTCAAGGTATGCCAGGAGTTCTTTCAGTTTGGTGTGCCCCCTCTTCGGCCTTACCCCTGCCCCTTGTGTTCATGATAATCGCTATGCATATTCAGATATTAGTGATACCAGTTTCCCCCTCCCTTGATACCTGGCTGTTGAAGGTGGAATTGCCACAGTCCGTCATAGACTACATGCAGACAATGGAAAACCTCATGACATCATCGGAGTTCACGATCAATGAGTCAAAGTCTCACCTGACTCCTGTGCAGGGGCTTCCTTTTGCTAAAGAAGTCCTGGATATAGTTATGTTCAAGGCCTTCCCACTGTTGCAACAAGTCCAAGACATTAGGGCTTTGATTCCGATATTTCAGCCTCAGTCCTGCATATGCCTTGTTGATAATGGCAGGTGGCATATGCAGGCTTTGCAATCTATACTACTAGTATAAAGAGAGAACTGGAAACCTTTGAGGCGGGTAAACTGAAGAACTACAGCACCAATCACAACACCCAATACACCATTGGAAAGGGTAGTTTCAGCAGATGGACATAGGCTATACAGCACCACACCATATACTTTAGGGGGGGGGAAAGAACGTTAGGGGAAAAGTAGTCCGTTGGGGCATGGGCGTATGCCTACAGTGATATGAACGCGGCGTTCGGCGTCATGGGCGTATACAACGCTTGCGAGAGGCAAGATGGCATGTGGGTGATGGCGTCAGGGCGTCTGCATACAACGAGAGGCAACATGGCGTGTGGGCGATGGCCTCAGGTGCGGGTGATGAGGCGGGTGCACAGGCGAGTCAGAGGCGCGGCGGCGCTGCTCATTTGGGCGCGATGTGGGGCCTCGAAGTGGCATAACGTGCACAACTCAACTGGACAGGTAAAGAACGAAATGCTGCCGGAGGTCTGTGCGGCTGCTTGGAGGCCCTGAAGGTGGCGGTTGCATCGGGACGGGCTGCTACTATGCAAACCCTTAACGTATCTGTCAAACAACAACCTTCCAAATAGGAGGCTAGATGAGGGAAATGAGAAAGACCCTTCTGACGCAACGAACACACTCGCATTCTCATTCACACCATTTCGCCAACAACACAATCATTACTGAGTGTGGCCAGTATTTCGGAATTATGGAGAAAGGCCCTCTCGCACTGCCACTCTCTACAATTGCTGCGCGAAATACAACTGACTTTCACCCTTTGGAGTACATCAAACCTTCTGAAAGGGGGCTAACATAAAAAAACACATAACGATTTCGGTACTGCTAATTTTACTTGGCCACACACAGTGCTATATGGTAATTCACGGCGCTTTCATCAATAGCACTGTTCTCTCGCCACAATCCACTAAAACGTAAAGTTCTAGTGGGCCCAGCACCACAGAAAACTATTAAATAGCATTTAAGTGTCAAAGGAAGCTGCACATTATCCACAAGGGAGGCTACTTGATTCCAATTGGACCAGTGGCGATCCTCTCCCTTTCCCCAACAGACTTGGCCGTGGTGACAGATGCGTCACTGCTGAGTTGGGAAGATCATTTGTGGAGCTGGAGATCCGAGGACTCTAGTTCCCAATGGAAGCCTCATTCCATATCAACTTGATGGAATAATGAGCTATTTGCTTGGCCTTACTACCTTTTATAAAAGGGAGGCTGGTGAAGGATTTCATAGACAACACCACTGTCATGAGGTATTGCAACAAACATAGAACAGTGGTGGACTGGATCCTATGCCAGGATGCTCTGTGTCTCTGGAATTGTTTGGAGCATCAGGGCATAATACTGATTGCGAACCACCTGAATGCCAGATCGGTTCAGCTGATGGTGTCTGGCAGACCATGAATGTTGACTACATCTCGAGGAGGTGCAGGACATCAGGAAGTGGAGAGAATCCTAGGTAGATCTTTTTTGCCACAGTCTAACGAGTAGTGTCAAAGGTTTTTCCCATTGGAATTTCAACGAGAATACTTGCAAAGACATGTATTCTGACTTGAAGGAACATAGGCTCCTGTACACCTTCCCAACTCTGTCTCTCCTGTTCTGAAAAATATCAGGAATGACTGAGCTAAAATTGCACTGGATTGGGACAAGAGAGCTTTGAACCCAAAGCTTTTGAACATGAGCACCTGTCCCCCAATCAGGCTACCACGTTGTGAGGACATGCTGTATCAGGAACTGAGCTCGGGTTTCCTCCTGAATCGATGCATGCTTGTGTGGGGATTGAGTAGTGGCATTTGACTGTATTTGATTGGCCCTGGATGTGGTGAATATCACCCTTGCTGCCTGATGCCCTTCCACAGAATTCATTTACACCAGGTGAGGAGACAAGTTTGTGGCTTGGTGTGGTAACTGCAATACTTGTCTTTTACAGTCCATACTGTCATTTTAAAAAAAAATGGTGTTTGGCTCACTAAAGTCTAGCAGTCGGCACTATCAAATGGTATTTGTTAGCCCTGTTGGCCTTTATACGTTTTCTGAACAACCATCCTTGTTTAAATTTCCCGATTCCTACTGTCCTCCTGCCTTTTTTAACATCTAAAAAGATCCTAAGGTAGGAAGTGGCACACTGGTAATACCAATTGTTCACGCTGCGTAACTGCTGGCATAGAAATAGAACAAGCAAGAAACTGACAGCATGCGGGAATGGTGATTATATGAGGCTCTGATTAATCACTTTTGGGGCAGTACTTAGTCAACTTCTAAGCAGTGCAGTGCCACCTGGTGGTGCATGGGATCATTTTTTTTAGAGAAGTGTTTTCCAGATCGATTCTGGCGCCTGACAATTATTCTAGGTTGTTGAATCTGCATTTAGATAGACTTTCGTTCAGAAAAAGCATTACCGAATGTAAGTGTTCTGTGCTTCTGCTGGGTTGAAATTCTGATTGTCAGTCCCTGCGGTTGTGCTGCGATTGTAAATGATTTCCAAACTGTCAAGGCTTTCTCAATCTTCAGTATAAATGGGACAATACACTATAATTTGGAGGGTGGGAGAGGATGGAGGTACCTGTTCAAGGACACACAGAGGAAATTACTATGTAGTGCCAACAGATGAAAAGGTGGGGTGGAGGAGCTGGTAAGAGGAAGATGTCAATACTGCGGAGCGGCAGGTGCGTGGTGGCTGTCTAAAAATGTATTAAAACCCCCAAAAAAGCTGGGAGGGGAAGTAATGCAATAGTTGGGAGGCTGGGTTTGTGGTTGGAAAGCAGCACGCAATGGAAACACGAAAATAGGGCTTCCTTGGAATGCTGGAAGAAAAAGAAAAAAACTGTATCATAAATGGAAGGACACAGTTAAGAAAAAAGCTTCAGAAGCAGGACAAACCTACAATAAACATGACATAAGAAACAAGGTAATGAGATCAACAGGAAATCCACCCAATCAAGAGGAAGGAACTAACCCAAAGTCCACCATATGTATCAATCTTATTGTGTTGGAAACAATAGGTAACGTATTTGACAACAGAAAACTAAAGCAGTCAGCATTAAAGACCGAAAAAGGAGGATGGCCTCCCACCTTTGCCTTACACAATGGGTGGCCCTCACCCAGAAGATCATTGTTGGCAGAAACAGCTGCAACCCACCTAGACAGAACTTGTTGCCTCATTGAGTGCTCAATGCTATTCCAAGCCATATAGTTGGCCAAACATTACCACCTCAATAGCCCAGCTAAAACTATACTCACGTCATCCTACAACACCTCCTATTATTCCGTAGCTATCCCTCTTCCTTTCCAAAAGACCCTAGTCCGTGGTGTTTGCCAAGTAACCAGAGTACCAACCAGCACCTAGACCTATATGCCCCATTTTCTCCCCGGCTCTCTGTACAAGCCTCCTGCTCAGGCCCGTAGCCAGGAATATTTGTTTGGGGGGCATGGCCCCAGGGAATATATGACGATACAACGAATTCCGTTGCAACGCATGCCTTTACCACGCATGCGTTACAACGGAATTCGTTTAGCACGCATAAACCTTTCCTCGACTATTTGCGTGGTGACGTCATACGTCGTTAAGAGAAAACAACATTTTTTACCGATTTCTCTTAATCGACTTTGATGCCGTCGTGACTTATGGTGAGTTGTTTTATTTGGGGGTGAGACCCCCCCAAGCCCCCCCCTTTTTTTTTTTTTTACTTTTACCACATATGCCTTTACTACAAACATCGTAGTAAAGGCATGCGTGGTAAAGGCATTAGTTGTAACCACGCATGCGTTGTACTGCATGCGTGGTTAAAGATTTCGTGGAAACGGCTTCGTTGTAAAGGCCGTTTCCCGGCCCCAGGCAATGACTGCAACACAAAAGTGGTTTAGTGGATGGGAAAATAATCTTTCCCGTTGAATGATTGTAAAGACTGCAGAAAGCAGGACCTGCAGTGACAGTGGGTGTATACATTTTGGGATAGTGTGGGAAGGGCTCACAGACGTTTTTTAGTTTGGTAAGTGAACACAAGGACCTTCTCTTTGTTAAGCATCAGAGAAACAATAGATTGCCAAGCTCCCCCTTGGCAAATTACACAATGGGTTTAGAAATGCATACTGAATCGATATTTGGAAGGGGGGGGCAGCATCCCTATTAAATTGCATTTCAAAATGCTATGTAACAATTGTTTGCGACCATAATTTGGGTCGTAAACCAGTCTTAGGTTACCAACTCCACAAATGTGGTTATAACCCATTCACAAAGGCAAAGTGGTCATCATAAGACACTTTCCCTATTGTGAATGTAATACACAAGTTTGGAGTGCGAAGTGGTTCAGTGGAACTTTAAAATACAAAAATTTAAATGCAGCACATTTTTCTTTTGAGACAAAAGGGCTGCCTTTAAAACAAAAAAAAATTGAAAACAAGATCACAGACATGGTGATCGGCTGACAGTAGGCCATCATTCCTCTAATGTCCATCCAGTGGAGTAAATTACAATTTGCCACCTAATTCATGAAGAGTAATGGGGTAGGTTGGATTGTGCCTCACTCCAAATCCTTATTGTGCAAACCAACCTATTAATACATAGGTCGGTTCACCAATCAATTTAGCTGCCACAAAAAGATATATTGCAAATTATGTATGTCTGGACCTATGTTTCTGTTATAAATTGCTTATAATATTTACATAGTAAATATTCTTTGCAGAGGGTTATCCAAATAACCGATTTCTATTATTATCACTCTCCTTTTTGTTCATGGTTCAAAGAGATAGGTAAACTGTTCTTTCCCCACCTTAGATTTCAATGCAACATAAGAAAGAACATTGGCAGGGTATTTCACAATGCTCACTGTTGTTCCTTGGACGTCTCTCTCCTTGGGGGTAAAATTAGTATATTTCCAGCAGCAGAAAACAAATAGACCTGATGCAATGGCCTAATGTCTGCAGCTCAGTGAGGAGGCGGTCAGCACTGCCAACTGGCCTCAAAATACGGGGCTGACTTCATTAAGTTGTGTCTTTTTAGCCAACACCTTATTGGTAGTCCTGGGATTTGCAGAATCACCTTTCCAAACAATGTATGAGTTGCATATTATAAGGTGTTGTTGACTATAAGGTGGTCTGGCTGAAGATGTCAACAGCGACAGCTGGCAGGTATTTGAGAGTAAGCGTGAAATAGATAGGCTATCTTATTCCAATTAGACAACTTCTATCCATGTGATGAACAAATCTCATTGAGGCCGCAGGTTTTACTTTTGGCTTGTGCACTCCATTTGTTGCGATTGTGCATCTACAGTATTTTAAGTTTCAAATGTTTCCGCCTTTACTTTGTGTTATTTTTCCTCCCATGTGTATAGCAATGTGTTCAAATTATTGGGCAAAGTTCATATCCTGCATCCTCTTGCTTACTTCCTGCCATAAGCTACTATCTCCACCTCAAGGGCTGGTCTCCTAATGTCTCTATTGACCTGCAGGGGCAGCAGTTGAGCCTTCTGCAGATCATCCCCTCCTTCCTCCCCCTGGTATATGTTACTCAACTCACTTATTTTATCCCTCCCATCAACGTGTCCATCTCAGGCATCCAGCTAAAAGGAAGAAGCATAAAAGTGTCTGTCTGTGGTGGGTTCCCTGCTTGTGCCTAGTAGACGTGAGGACTTGAGCCAGAGTTTGGTTCCCTTCCATCTCTGTAATCTTATTCTCTGTGCCCCAACCCACTCAACCTTGGATGAACTCCATACACTACTGTTTTGGTGGTTGATTCGATGTCACACATGGATAGACATGTTTGTAGTTTAACAATCCCTCCATTGGATTACTCCTTTGTTTTTCCTGAATGAGGATTATACATCACTTTTCTGATGTTTCAACAGCACCTACAATTAGTTGTTCTTCTGTTTCTCCCTGATGCTTCTAGACAGACTTCACATAATAAGTTGAAACCTCCAATCCCTATATAAAGGCCCGTGTTTAATTTTTTTATAACCGTTGAGATGGGACACATCCAGACATCTTTAATAAAGAAACAACGTAGCTGCTCCACTATAATAAGTTACTACAATTGAGTTCAGACATCAGAATGCCCGCTGCCAGCTGCCAGGATGAAAGGCAGTTTACCAATAAAAATGGGAGCTGGTTATTCCTTTTGATTTTGTTTTCTAAAAAGAAAAGGTGAACAGCAATGAAGAGATATTCATGCCAAGGTTTTTTTTCCAGTCATTGCAAGAAAGTTAGAATCCCTACAAGTTTGTACACAATCTGATCCACAGCCTTTTTATCCTTTTTAACACCTGATTCCATTATATTTTTCAGAAAATTAGTATGTGCATTTGGTGTGCTTTATTTCGCACTACAGATTCTGCTTTTACACTTCCTATCTGTAATGAACAATGAAGAGCAAGAAACCAAGGCCCAGAAAACCAAAGATTTTGTGCTGCTTTTGTGTGACAAAAGTGACGCAAACCTATGTCAATTGTTTTTACAATTTACTTTCCGGTGCAAAACTTGAGTTCTCTCAAAGAAACACAAAGAAGCCATTAGCTTTGCATTAATCTGCAAGGGGGGGGGTATTGCATGGGTTGTATATGTGCGTTCTCATGCAACCATCCGTGTTTCTTCATGTAAAACCCTATATACTAATAATAGTAGGCAGAGTTTTGTGCTAAAGATAATGCCACTTTAAAGCGGCGTTAATAAGGAGAAATGCTTTTATTTCTCCTAACGTTTCCCACTTAGCATGTGTGCTGCACTGCACAGCATACATTCAAAGTGAGAACATTTTTAAAGTTAGTCTAAGCATAGTATCTTGTACTAGAAAGATGCTCTTCCAGTACAAAACATATGCAAAACTCATGCAGACACCCTTGCACAATGGTGCAAATGTATGTGCATGGTACTAGGTAGCCTGATGGTGCGTTTGCACTAGGGAGAGAGGAGGAGAGTCTTATATCTCTGTAGATATGGCTCTTTTCTCCTCTGTCTTGTCAATTGACACAGCGCAGCAACTTTGGTTGCTGTGCTGCATTTAGTAACATTTTGTATTATCTGGGCCCAAGGTTTTAAGACTTTGCATGAACCGAAATGTTATACTTGTCCTTCGTCTTTGCTCCTCTAAATGGTCTGAGAACTCATTGGTGATTTGCAATATCCTTGTAATGTATGTCAGAGGAAACTTTATCCCATTTATAATACTACTGGGTGATTTAACAATGTCTCCAAAATATGTATGATCTCCGGTTGGTAGTTGGTGAGCACCGTATACCATAATGGAACCTTCTGATGCCCATCAACAGAGGATTCCACCTATAGTGCATGCAAGTGCGGCTGAGTCTATCTCACACCCTCTGCAACACTTATGTGGAACTATGTGACATATGCCCACTATATCTTCATATTTAAATTTCTTTTTTTATATTCTTTAATTTTTTGCAGTTTTATATCTCACAAACTCAACTCTAAGGTATTGGAGTGCTTGACATGAACACCAGTTGCATTAAACAATGTCACATTTATTTATTTATTTTAGGCACAGAGAGATAAAGTGATTTGCCCGGAATCACAGGATGTTGAGCCGATGCCGAGACTGCAATCAGCACCAAATCCTCTCCTTTCATTCCCTACACTCTTCACCTAACATTTCCAATAAAGGTCAAACCACACAACCACCCTTTCAAATATGCACAAATCAGGTGATACAGATTGCGTGCTTCAATATCCTTGTTTCTGGTACGAAGTTGTGTATAAATAATTAAACCAGACCACCCAGAAACGTGATTTATGCCTCGCAAGAGATAGGCTCCTTGCTGTGAGAAGTTGACCTGGTATATGATGTTCACTATTCTAGTGAGCACCTTGCACCAGTCCAAACAACCCTTATGGTAATGGTTGTAAAGTCAACCTTATAGACCAGCTATCCTAGTGGTAGCATGGACAAAAGAAGTGTTAGGCTAAACTCAAGAGGGCATGTGAAGCCAGCTGTTTTACCATATGCAAACCTTTTAATACCAAATGAAAGGACACCACACAGGTTATATATTCAAAATATATATGCATTTATTTCTAAATATATCCCCTTAACTCTTTATGAGCACAGGAGCACAAGCGTATAACAAGAAACTTAATATAGCATACACAAGTTGCACAAATATGGATAGGCACTGGTGGCCCCTAAAACCATATACTAAAATAGTGGTATAAGAACCACGTCACGAACAATGGTAAGGCCTAGGGCCTTGGGAATCGCTGGGGCTACACTGGACTAACAGCAGTTAGGGAGCAGGAGGCCCACAGGAAGCGGGTGCAGTGTCTAAATGCACACGCGTGCACCTATAGAAGTCATGGGTTGCGTAAAGTTAGAAAGTTGCAGATTTGGAAGTCTTCCACCTGGACTAGAACTTAACCACTTAAAACTAGGACACTAGGGATGTAAATCTCTACAGGAGCACCGCAGTACTCGTGTTACCTCACCCACAGTAAGCGGGTGCATAGGTGTCAAAGTGTGTCGGGTTTCGTCGGAGTTCTATGGAGCCTTGGAGAAAAGATGCTGCAGGCGACCAGGAGAGAAGAGTCCGGTTGGATCCAAGGATGGATCGAAGATGCAGAGTACCTGAAAGCAGAGGGGACAGAGTCTGGGTCACTAGCCAGTGACCAGGAAGGAACCAGGCGATGTCGGGTTGCGATCAGGTGATGTCGTGAAGCTTGTTTCCGCTGCCACGTGGCCCAGGAGGTGTCGACGATGACCAGGTGCTGGACACAGACTGTCCCACAAAGGCTCTCGCTGTCGGCGGTGTTGGTTCTCGATTCGGAGTCAACAGGCCTAGGCAAATGAAACCCACGCAGGGATCGAAGATGGCTTCTGGATCAGACCAGCAAGGTCTGATTGGCTGCTCTTTTTCAGGGGAGCAAGGGCCAGTCTGGGGCAACCAGACCAGCATTGAAAATTCGAAGGTTCGTCGTCACAGAGGCCACTAGCCAACGGGCAAGTGACCGGACAGACGTGTCGATCAGGAAAATGCAAAAGGGCCCCACACAGCACTCGGTGAGTGTGGAGAGGTGATCTTCGCTGCAAAGGATGCTCGGGGCTGGGGCTTCTCAATCCCCAATGCACAGCTTCGAGGGTGCCTCAGGAGCTGCACAGAAAGCACTTTGCTGGCTTTCCAAGATAGCCGGTCCCACGTCTCATGTCGCCTCCACGGGTCTCAGCTTTGCTGTGGCTGTGGATCGGGCTGTTGGATGTCTGCAAGTCTGATTCTTGTTGATCTCTGTCGTTTGAGCTCCGGCGGGAGCAACAACAAAGCAAACCATTGAGCGCTTGATGGTGCCTGCTTGCACAGGGTGGTCACTCCTTGACCACAAGGGAGATTCTTCAGTCTTCTATGTTGAGTAGGATGTCGAAGGGTCCAGAGTTTCGTATCAGAGTTTCAGTCAGGATTATCTAAAGTCTAAGGACACAGCTCCTACCTTCATTCCAAATCATGGGGCTGGATTACCTGCTATGTCCCTCCTAAGGGTGGGACCCAGGAAGGGGGTGGTTACACCCCTTTCTCTTTCTCCAGTTTCATGCCAGAGCTGGGGCTGGAGTGCCCCAGCACCGGTTTGAACTGGCCTATGCATGGGACACCTTGTGTGCCCCAGGCAGTGTCTAGTTTCATTCAGCCCTCCCTGCCCCAATCCACTGTCTCTTGTCTGGGGTGGTGCTAGCACCTCCCTGTGACAGGAAACCTATTGTCCAGGCTTCCCCTGCCAGAGTTTCGTCCAGCAGCAGGAGAACAGACTTGTGTCTGTGGCAGCAGCATCCATTTTGTGATGCTGAGGCTCTGGTTAACTTTAACCGGAATTAAGGAAAGTAACATGTCTACTCCCTCTAGAAGGGTGAAATGCTACCCCCGTCGCCAGAATTGGCGAGGGGGTAGTATTCCAAAGCGTATGACACCTTACACAACATGTTTTGATAAAGCCAAACCAAAGATAGCATCTAACCGCGAGGATTATAATACACTTAAGAGTATATGGTATGGCAGTATCCCAGAACAGCTATAAGGTCATGGTTCCGAAGGCTGCAGACAGGCTCAGCTCATGCTAGAGCACCATCTCACATAAAACCAAGCACTCTGCCTCCAGGATTGTTAAGGCTTGCCATAGGAGTGACTTATAGGTGTATATGTGTCCAGATATAATGTTAGACATAGGTATACTATATCTAAGCAAGGGGTGATTACATGACCTTGCCCCAGCTGAGTGATCAGCCAGTTATGTCAGTTTGGATGGCCAGCCAGGGGTGGCAAAAAATATGCTGCAGCCCCTGGTAGGCCTTGGATGCACCTATGCCCTGGGTACGTATAGTACACTGTACAGGGGCTCATAAGGTGACCCAATCCCAATTGGTGATGTACCTAAAGTTCACAGTTGTGAATTTAGAGAGAGAACAGCAGGGCTGTGGGTCTGATTAGCAGGCCCACAGCCACATTAAGTCGAAAACCAGTGAAGCAAAAAGCAAAAAATGGGGTGACCATAGGATAGCAGACCCTACTCTCCTACATAACCCCCCCCCAAACGCAGGGACGTTAAACTTAACCATGACCAGATAAGTCTTCATGTCCTAAGTGGAAATACCTGTAGAGACCATCTGCATTGCCATGGTCAGTCCCTGGTCTGTGCTCCACTGTAAAGTCCATCCCCTGTAGGGAAATGGACCACCTGAGCAGTTTGAGATTTTCACCCTTCATCTGATTTAGCCACAAGAGGGCTTATGGTCGGTCTGAATCTTGAAGTGAGTGCCAAACAAGTATTGTCTTAACTTCTTCAGGGCCCAAACCACAGCAAATGCCTCCCTCTCAATAGCTGACCAACGTTTCTCTCTAGGGGTCAGCCTTCTGGTAAGAAAAGCAATGGGCTGGTCTTGACCATCTACATTAAGTTGTGAAAGCACAGCTCCCACCCCCAACTCAGAAGCATCTGTTTGGACAATGAACTCTTTGGAGTAGTCAGGACTCTTTAAGATAGGTGCGGAGCACATGCCTTCTTCACGTCATCAAATGCCTTTTGACAGCTAACTGTCCACTGAACCTTTTTTGGCATCTTCTTTGAAGTCAAGTTATTGAGTGGTGTCACAATGGACCCATAATTCTTGACAAAGTTTCTGTAGTACCCAGACAGGCCCAAGAAAGCTCTGACCTGTGTCTGGGTGGTTGGAGGAGCCCAGTCCTGTATGGTCTGGATCTTACTCTCCAGTGGTTGAACCTGACCCCCACTTACAAGGTGGCTCAGGTACACAACCTTACTCTGCCCTATCTGGCACTTTGTGGCCTTGATAGTCAGGCCTGCCTTTTGCAGGGCCTCTAAAACCTTCTTCAGGCAGGTGGATCAGGTGATCCTCCCAGGTGGAGCTGAAGACAGCAATATCATCTAGATAAGCTGCACAAAAGTCATCCAAACCAGCAAGGACTTGGTTCACCAACCTTTGGAAAGTGGCAGGTGCATTCTTCTAACCAAAAGGCATTACCACAAATTGATAATGACCTCCTGGGGTTTAGAAAGCAGTTTTGGCCTTGGCATCCTCAGCTAACCTGATTTGCCAATAGCCAGCTGTCAAATCAAATGTGCTCAGAAACTTGGCAGAAGCCAATCTATCAATGAGCTCATCTGCTCTTGGAATTGGGTGAGCATCTGTCCTAGTGACAGCATTGAGACCTCTATAGTCCACACAGAACCTCATCTCTCTCTTACCATCTTGGGTGTGAGGTTTTGGTACAAGGACTACTGGGCTGGCCCAGGGGCTCCCTGATGGCTCAATTACTCCCAGTTCAAGCATTTTCTGCACCTCAGTCTTTATACAGTCCCTGAAATGGTCAGGTTGCCTGTAGATCTTACTCTTCACAGGCAGACTGTCACCTGTGTCCACCTCATGGGGGCACTAGTTAGTCTGACTAGGTGTTAGGGAAAACATATGTCTATAGGCCTGTAGAACTTGTCTGCAGTCCCATTGCTGCTGGTCAGTGAGGCTGCCTGCCAAAGCCACTCCATCAACTGAACCATCATCAGGATTCTGAGTCAACAGGTCTGGGAGAGGGTCACTCTCTTCCTCCTGTTCCCCATCTGTATCCATGAGCAAGCCCATGTCTTCCCTGTCAACATATGCCTTCAGTCTGTTGACATGGAGCACCCTGTGGGGGCTCCTAGGGTTGCCAAGGTCCACCAAGTAGGTGACCTCTCCCTTTTAATCAACAATGGTGTGGGGTCCAGACCATTTATCCTCGAGTGCTGCTGGGGCCACTGGCTCCAACACCCACACCTTCTGTCCTGGCTGGTACTCAGTCAGCACAGCCTTTTGGTTATGCCAAGCTTTCTGAAGTTCTTGGCTAGCCTCAAGGTTTTTGGAAGCCTTCTCCATATACTCAGCCCTCCTAGAGCGGAGACCAAGTACATAGTCCACTATGTCTTGCTTAGGCTTTTTGAGAGGTAACTCCCATCCTTCCCTCACAAGACACAGGGGTCCCCTTACAGGATGCCCAAACAAAAGCTCAAAAGGGCGGTAGCCAACCCCCTTTTGTGGGACCTCTCTGTAAGCAAGCAGAAGGCAGGGTAAAAGGATGTCCCATCTTCGCCTAAGCTTTTCAGGTAACCCTTTTATCATCCCTTTTAGGGTCTTGTTGAACCTTTCAACAAGCCCATTGCACTGTGGATGGCAGGAGCTGTTGTGGTCCTCAGGGGAATAGCTTCTGGATACCTGGCAGCATGATCCACTACCACCAGTATAAATCTGTGCCCAGATGCTGTTTGGGGGTCCATTGGGCCAACAATGTCTATCCCCACTCTTTCAAAGGGCACCCCCACCACAGGTAGTGGTATGAGGGGGGCCTTTGTTGTGCCACCTGATTTGCCACTGGCTTGGCAGGTAACACATGAGCGACAAAACTCCTTGGCATCTTCTGACATGTGGTGCCAGTGAAAGTGAGGGACCAGCCTGTCCCAAGTCTTGTTCTGGCCTAGATGTCCTGCTAAGGGAATATCATGGGCCAAGGTAAGAAGGAAGCCCCAAAATTGCAGAGGTATAACCAACCTCCTGGAAGCACCAGGCTTGGGGTCTCTAGCTTCTGAATAAAGGAGCCCATCATCCCAATACACTTTATGGGTACCTTGAGCATTCCCATCAGCCTCAGCAGCAGCCTGCTTTCTGAGGGGTTCAAGAGAAGGACAAGTTAACTGAGCCTGCCCCAGGTCTGCCCTTGAGGGTCCCCCTGTCCCAAGAAACTCAACCTGATCAGGTTCAAGCTCTTCTAGGACAGTTCCCTCTTGGATCACAGAATAATCCTCCTGGAAGGGCTGATCCTCAACCTGAGGCAAGGGGGAAGGCACTGCCTTAACCCTCTTGCTCTTTCTCTTGGGTTGTGTCTGGTCTATAGTTTCAAGATCCAGCACAGGTTCAGGTAAGCACTTTTTGGCCTGTGACCTGGTCACAGCAAGGACATGTGCTGAAATACCTAGCATCTCTGCATGAGTCCTGTACTCCACTTTTGACCATACTGAGTTTTCTAGATCATTGCCCAAAAGACATTCAACTGGGAGGTCTGCACTTACCACAACTCTTTTGAGGCCAGTTACCCCTCTCCAGGAGAAATTAACAACTGCCACGCTATGTGTAGTAGTGACATTGCTAGCATTGGTCACTAGGTAATTATCAAGTTAAGTGTCACCATAGTGACACTGGCACATGTGTCCCTGTAGGCCTGAGCCACTTTATCATTGATCAAAGGTGTCTGTCTGTACTTGCCCAAAGTATTGGGACTCACAGTAGTGGCAATAGCCATGTCCACATCACAGATCAGAACAGCCTGAGTAGGAATCCTGACTAGGCCAGGATCCACCTCAGTACCGATGGTTAACCCCACTATAGCCTTGGGTTGGGAACTACCACTGCTGACTGTATTAGGGGGTGCAGGTGCCTTAGGGGGTGCAGTGGCAGGGGCTGTACCTTTCTTGGTGCACTCACTAAACCAGTGAGAGGCAGTTTTACAGTAGTTACACCAAGGTTTCTTTGGACCTTCTTTCTTTTTCTTAGAGTTTTGGGACCCCCCCCCCCCTCCCTAGAAGTATTTTGGGGGCCTGAAGAAGACTTCTGGTCTTTTTGCTTCTGATCTCCACCCTTCTGGTCTGCCTTTTTCTGGTCACCACCTTGGTTCTGGGGTCTCTCTTAACCCTGGTTCTGACCCATGTGTCTGCCTTCTTTCCCAATTCTTGGGGAGAGGTCAGATCTGAGTCAATCAGGTGTTGGTGCAACAACTGGTTCTGACAATTATTAAGGATGTGTTCTCTCATTATTAAATTATACAATCCTGTATAGTCCTTAACTTTACTTCCCAGTAACCAACCTTCCAGAGCCTAAGTGGCACAATCAACAAAGTCAGTCCAGTCCTGAGTCTGTGTCTTCTGGGTATCTCTGAACATTAACCTGTACTGTTCAGTGGTTAAGCCAAACCCATCAATTAGAGCACTCTTCAGGACAGTGTAGTTTTTAGCATCCTCATGACTAACAGTGAGGAGTTTGTCTCTTCCTTTTTCTGAAAAGGAGAGCCACAAGATTGCTGCCCACTGACTCTGGGGAACCTGCTGTACCATGCAGGCCCTCTCCAAAGCAGTTATCCACTTGTGGATGTCATCCGCATCTTTGTAGGGGGGCACAATCTTACTCAGGTTTCTATGATCATAGGACCTGTATTTATCCTTAGGGATATTGCTGCCACCAGTGGAATCTAATCCACTTAACTTTTGCTCCCTTGCTAAAGCAAGTTTAGCTTGGGCCAGGGCTGTTTCCTCTTTCTCTATCTGAAGTTGGACAGCTCTCATCCTAGCCTCATGTTCTCTTCTCTGGGGGGAAGTCATTCCCCTTTGAGGCATTAGAGAGCAGAGACTCCCTGGAAGGAGATCTTTCCCTTCTATTGCCTGAGAGAAGTCTACTATTAGGTCTGGAAAGGTGAAACCCTTCTCCATTCCCATGTAAACGTAGGTTAGCCTGGCTAAGCCTTCTGGCTTGGACCTGACCATCATCTCCATCTGATTCTTCCTCTTCCTCCTCCTCCTCTACTTCTGGGGTTAAGGGGTCATCTTCTGTGGAGGGGACACCTTCACCTGTGTTCTCTGGGGGACCTGGTTTGGAGGCCCTCTCCAGATCACCTGCCTCTAGGACTTCTATCAGGTGTTGGATGGTAGGGTTGGAACCCTGTTTCAACTTCCTGGAGGTACACAATGACCTCATCTCTCGGACGTTGAGCATCTCATATCTGGAGGGTGCCTTGGGAAGGTCACCTACTACAGGTAGAGAATCAGAGGGTTCACCTGTGCCAGACATGACTAGTGAGGTGTGGTGTGTGCACCTACCTACACTGAGTGTTTACCTACTAGAACCTCTCTAGGAGTTGTAGTCAGGGTGTGCTAGGCCCTTTCCTCTACAACTACTAAGTTCAGTAGAACTTAAGTATTTTAAGCTTTGTTATATGTACCTATGGTACCTAATGTGATCTTTCAAATGATTATCGAGGATTACAATTGGTTAAACAACAGCAAGCTCAAATCCCAACCGCTGCACACCAATGTGAGAAGTTGGCCTGGTATATGATGTGCACTATTCTAGTGAGCACCTTGCACCAGTCCAAACAACCCTTATGGTGATGGTTGTAAAGTCAACCTTATAGACCAGCTATCCTAGTGGTAGCATGGACAAAAGCAGTCTTAGGCTAAACTCAAGAGGGCATGTTTAGCCAGCTGTTTTACCATATGCAAACCTTTTAATACCAAATGAAAGGACACCACACAGGTTATATATTCAATATATATATGTATTTATTTCTAAATAGATCCCCTTAACTCTTTATGAGCACAGGAGCACAAGCGTATAACAAGAAACTTAATATAGCATACAAAAGTTGCACAAATATGGATAGGCCCTGGTGGCCCCTAAAACCATATACTAAAATAGTGGTATAAGTACCACGTCACAAACAATGGTATGGCCTAGGGCCTTGGGAATCGCTGGGGCTATACTGGACTAACAGAAGTTAGGGAGCAGGAGGCCCACAGGATGCGGGTGCAGTGTCTAAATGCACACACATGCACCTATAGAAGTCAATGGGTGCGTAAAGTTAGAAAGTTGCAGATTTGGAAGTCTTCCTACTGTACTAGAACTTAACCAGTGAAAACTAGGACACTAGGGATGTAAATCTCTACAGGAGCACCGCAGTACTCGCTTACCTCACCCACAGGTAGCGGGTGCATAGGTGTCAAAGTGGTGGATCAAAGATTTAGAGTACCTGAAAGCAGAGGGGACAGAGTCTGGGTCACTAGCCAGTGACCAGGAAGGAACCAGGAAGGGACCAGGCGATGTCAGGTTGCAATCAGGTGATGTTGTGAAGCTTGTCTCCGCTGCCACGTGGACCAGGAGGTGTCTACGACAACCAAGTGCTGGACAAGGACTATCCCTCAAAGGCTCTCACTGTCGGCGTTCTCGGTTCTTGATTCGGAGTCACAGGCCTTGGCAAATGCAACCCATGCAGGGATCAAAGATGGCTTCTGGATCAGACCAGCAAGGTCTGATGGGCTGCTCCTTTTCAGGGGAGCAAGGGCCAGTCTGGGGCAACCAGACCAGCATTGAAAATTTGAAGGTTCGTCGTCACAGAGGCCACTAGCCAACAGGCAAGTGACCGGACAGATGCGTCAAGCAGGAAAATGCAAAAGGGCCCCACGCAGCACTCGGTGAGTGTGGAAAGGTGATCTTCGGTGCAAAAGATGCTCGTGGCTTACGCTTCTCAATCCCTAATGCACAGCTTCGAGGGTGCCTCAGGAGCTGCACAAAAAGGACTTTGCTGGCTTTCCAAGGTGGCCGGTCCCACGTCTCACGTCGCCTCCACGGGTCTCAGCTTTGCTGTGGCTGTGGATCGGGCTGTTGGATGTCTGGAAGTCTTGTTCTTGTTGATCTCTGTTGTTTGAGCTCCGGCGGGAGCAACAACAAAGCAAACCATTGAGCGCTTAATGGTGCATGCTTGTACAGGGTGGTCACTCCTTCACCACAAGGGAGATTCTTCAGTCTTCTATGTCGAGTAGGATGTCGAAGGATCCAGAGTTTTGTATCAGAGTTTCAGTCAGGATTATCTAAAGTCTAAGGACACAGCTCCTACCTTTATTCCAAATCAAGGGGCTGGATTACCTGCTAGGTCCCTCCTATGGGTGGGAAACAGGAAGGGGGTGGTTACACCCCTTTCCCTTTGTCCAGTTTCGTGCCAGAGCTGGGGCTGAGTGCCCCAGCACCGGTTTGAACTGGCCTATGCATGGGACACCTTGTGTGCCCCAGGCAGTGTCTAGTTTCATTCAGCCCTCCCTGCCCCAATCCACTTTCTCCTGTCTGGGGTGGTGCTAGCACCTCCCTGTGACAGGAAGCCTATTGTCCAGGCTTCCCCTGCCGGAGTTTCATCCAGCAGCAGGAGGCCAGACTTGTGTCTGTGGCAGCAGCATCCATTTTGTGATGCTGAGGCTCTGGTTAACTTTAACCGGGACTAAGGAAAGTAACATGTCTTCTCCATCTAGAAGGGTGGAATGCTACCCCCGTCGCCAGAATTGGCGAGGGGGTAGTATTCCAAAGTGTATGACACCTTACAAGACATGTTTTGATAAAGCCACACCAAAGATAGCATCCAACCGCGAGGATTATAATGCACTTAAGAGTATATGGTATGGCAGTATCCCAGAACAGCTATAAGGACATGGTTCCGAAAGCTGCAGATAGGCTCAGCTCATGCTAGAGCACCATCTCACATAAAACTAAGCACTCTGCCTCCAGGATTGTTAAGGCCTGCCATAGGAGTGACTTATAGGTGTATATGTGTCCAGATATAATGTTAGACATAGGTATACTATATCTAGGCAAGGGGTGATTACACAACCTTGCCCCCGCTGATCAGCCAGTTGTGTCAGTTTGGATGGCCAGCCAGGGGTGGCAAAAGATATGCTGCAGCCCCTGGTAGGCCTTGGATGCACCTATGCCCTGGGTACCAATAGTACACTGTACAGGGGCCCATAAGGTGACCCAATCGGTGATGTACCTAAAGTACATGGTTGTGAAATTAGAGAGAGAACAGCAGGGCTGTGGGTCTGATTAGCAGGCCCACAGCCACATTAAGTCGAAAACCAGTGAAGCAAAAAGCAAAAACGGGGGTAACCATAGGATAGCAGACCCTACTCTCCTACACTTGCTACGTAAAAAATAGTACAATTCAATACAATTGTTTTCCGAAGTACAATCTACATTTTATGAATTATAGCATTATTCCCCAAATCCGGATTGTTTTTATGCTTTAATTTATCTTGTTTTTGGTCCATTTAAATATAATGTGGTACTGTATGTGTTTTTAATTTGAATCTACAGTTCATGCATTCCTGAAAGTGATTCCCAGGCACACCTGCATTTTAATTTGATTTCCAGCTAGAATACCAATATTGACTCCTTACTCTAGTCCAGATAGAACATATTATTCTTGTGAATTGTGCCATTCCTAGCCATTTATTGGAACACAAATCATCACAGTCAGAAATCGGAGTGTTAAAATGGAAGAGGAAAGTGGATTCATTCATTGTCTGGAGTTCATTTATTGTCTGGAGGCAAGATGTTGGCGCAGGCCTGCACTACTTTACGTGCAGCAGGCCTGTGAGTCACACAGAGCTCCAGAGGAAATATACTCCAACAGTCGGAGCCCGGGGGCTTCTGCATCACAGCCCGAGACCTGGAGTGGGTCTTTAAACTGTGGCGCGGAGGGACCTGGCGGTGGAGAACGGCAACATCGGTCACGGGCGGGGCTGGGCACTGGAGCTTCACCAGAGGGCTTGCCACAGTGCAGTGGGGGAACATACGCCCATATATTATTTGAAAGCGGCGCTGACCCCTAGCCCATGAGTGCACCTGCACCCTGAAGTCCTGGCTGAACGAGCACCGCTAGAGCCACTTCCTATCTGTAATGAACATGGAAGAGCAAGAAACCAAGGCCCAGAAAACCAAAGATTTTGTGCTGCTTTTGTGTGACAAAAGTGACGCAACCCTATGTCAATTGTTTTTACAATTTACTTTCCAGTGCAAATCTTGAGTTCTCTTAAAGAAACACAAAGAAGCCCTTAGCTTTGCATTAATCTGGAAAGGGGGTGGGGTGTTGCAGGTGTTAAAAAGGGGAACTACTTTTATTTCTCCTAACTTTTCCCACTTCGTTGCTGTGCTGCACTGCAAAGGGGGCATTGCATGGGTTGTATATGTGCGTTCTCATGCAACCATCCGTGTTTCTTCATGTAAAACCCTATCTACTAATAATAGTAGGCAGAGTTTTGTGCTAAAGATAATGCCACTTTAAAACAGGCGTTAATAAGGAGAAATGCTTTTATTTCTCCTAACGTTTCCCACTTATGTTATGTTATGTTATGTGCATACTCTTTTATAGCGCACGGCTACCCATGCGGGTGTCCCGGCGCTTTTGCAAAGAGATCAGAGACCAGTGTAACCGTTCAGCAACTCAGGTGGTCAGAGCGATCACGCAGAAAAGAGCCACGTCTTTAACTCCTTTCTAAAGGTAAAGAGACTATTGGCTTTCCGCAAAGAGATCGGAATGCATGTGTGCTGCACTGCACAGCATACATTCAAAGTGAGAACATTTTTAAAGTTAGTCTAAGCATAGTATCTTGTACTGGAAAGATGCTCTTACCGTACAAAACATATGCCAAACTCATGCAGACACCCTGGCACAATGGTGCAAATGTGTGTGCATGGTACTAGGTAGCCTGATTGTGCGTTTGCACTAGGGAGAGAGGAGGAGAGTCTTATATCTCTGTAGATATGGCTCTTTTCTCCTCTGTCTTGTCACTTGACACAGCGCAGCAACTTTGGTTGCTGTGCTGCATATAGTAACATTTTGGATTATCTGGGCCCAAGGTTTTAAGATTTTGCAGGAAGCGGAATGTTATACTTGTCCTTCGTCTTTGCTCCTCTAAATGGTCTGAGAACTCATTGGTGACTTGCAATATCCTTGTAATGTATGTCAGAGGAAACTTTATCCCATTTATAATACTACTTAGTGATTTAACAATGTCTCCAAAATATGTATGATCTCCGGTTGGTAGTTGGTGAGCACCGTATACCATAATGGAACCTTCTGATGCCCATCAACAGAGGATTCCACCTATAGTGCATGCAAGTGCGGCTGAGTCTATCTCACACCCTCTGCAACACTTATGTGGACCTATGTGACGTATGCCCACTATGTCTTCATATTTAAATTTATTTTTTTATATTCTTTAATTTTTTGCAGTTTTATATCTCACAAACTCAACTCTAAGGAATTGGAGTGCTTGACATGAGCACCAGTTGCATTAAACAATGTCACATTTATTTATTTATTTTAGGCACAGAGAGATAAAGTGGTTTGCCCGGAATCACAGGATGTTGAGTCGATGCCGAGACTGCAATCAGCACCAAATCCTCTCCTTTCATGCCCCACACTCTTCACCTAACATTTCCAATTCAATTCCAATTCCAAAGTTTCTTTATTTCGGTCATTTAGACCATAAAAGATTCATACAAGCAATTACAAAAATTACAAATTAACAACACCATTTAAAATTGCATTACATTTTTAAAATACAGTGATAATAAGTGCATTTTAGCAACACCATTTAAAAGGTGCATTACATTTTTTAAAATACAGTGGTAGTAGACTTCAGTTATGTACCAGGAGTAAAAAATGAATTGGAAATCGGTTAAATGCCCTATAAGAAATATTATAGAGTTAAAAAAAGGGATGTTTCTGATGGGGAGAAAAACATTCACAAATTCATCAATTAATTAAGCGGAAGATAGTTTTTTCCTTAACTGCCACGCAGCCATAATAAATTTGGCCACTGCAAATACAATATGAGGCAAAGTGCTTGTTTTTAGAATTCTATACACAGACAAATAGGACCTGGATCCCAGGTTCCTACATATAGGCACCAACCAGTATTTCCTGGGTTTAATGTAGGCTGGGCAGAAGAAAAAAAGATGAATTTCCTCCTCATCATGCTTATAAACATCCAGGACAAACTCTATCCCCCCCCTTAAGCCAATTACAGGTGAAAGTTTTTAGAGGCAAAGTGCCTAACCTCCACTGTATGAACAGTTTCCTCGCTAGGATGGGGTATATAATGTCCATAAAATCTTCAAATTCATAGGAATTCTTAAATTCCGGAAAACGATCAGTCAGGGTGCCAATGGTGGTGGCGGACGTGAGAAGAGCTAAACTAGATTCCTTGTGGATTTGCACCAGATTTTTACGAGAAATGGTTCGACATCCATGCTCCGGGTCCTCCCATAGCTCCTGCAGTTTCAACCTATACAATTCCTTTTTGACAAAGGCCAACCATGGGATTCTATCGCGTTTATTCAGACTCATCACATGGGTGAGATCATGCCTGTAATGAGCGAGTTCGCTGGTGGTCCATAGCCTGTGCCAGAATCTTAATGGCTTAGACTCCAATTCTATGGCGATGGAAGGTAGTCCCACATCTAATCTTAGAGGGAGCAAAGGTGTACTGCGAGGGAGTACCAAAAGGCGTCTTAGAAAATTATTTTCCACAATAGCCAATTCACTCCCCGCTCTATACCCCCAAAGCTCGCTGCCATAAGATGCAGCTGCCTTGGCTTGAGTTTTATAAAGCTCTAAAGCCGGGCTTATAGGTTTAAAGGTGGAAGTGTTCACGGCCTTAAGTATTGCACCTGAGAGTTGACACAACTTTAACCGGGATTTTGTTATTTGGGGTTCCCAGGAAAGATTCTCATGCAATGTTACCCCCAGGTATTGAAAAGTTGTGACCCTTTCCAGACTAGCTTCACCCAGGATGGGGTTTGGTCTTGTCTTTGTGGATGGGTTAAAGATCATGAATTTGGTCTTCTCAGTATTGATCTCAAGACCATGTTGTGAACAGAAGAGACCAAATCCATCTAGGATCCTTTGTATCCCCATCGGGGATTTGGAAAGCAGGAGGGTGTCGTCAGCAAACATAATAGCTGGCACCCTCCTGCCTGCCAAGAGGGGGGCGTCGTTGTGGTCAACGTTGTCCAGGTGAGATATAACATTGTTGACAAAGAGGCAAAACAGGGTTGGCGCCAAGACGCAATCCTGCCTCACCCCTCTGCGAACAGGAAACCGTGACGACAACGCACCATCCCTCCCACACCTAACCTGTGCGTAGTTATTGTCATGGAGTCTAATTATGGCATGCAGTATTTGTGTGGGAACACCTAGTTTTTTCAAAACCTCCCAGAGCTTCTTACGTGGGACCGTGTCAAAGGCTGACCTCAGGTCCACGAACACCATGTACAGTCTCCCCCCCTCTATCCTCACCGTTTTCCAATACAGGAGGACGAGGCGGAAGATCTGATCCATGGTGGACGTGTTTTTCCTGAAGCCAGCCTGAAGAGGGCTCAAGATTTCATTGGCCTCCATCCAGTCCATAAGATGGTCCAGGATAAGGCGGGAAAAGAGTTTTTGGGGGACATCTATGAGGCTGATCGGCCTGTAGTTAGCTGGGAGCAGAGGAGAGCCCTTTTTAAAGATGGGCACTATCTCTGCCCCCAGCCAAGTACCAGGGACCCCCATGCCTCCCAAGATGGTATTGAAGAGGATTAGAAAATATGGGCCCCAGATCTCTGGATGGTGTCTGAAAAGATCACCGGGCAGTCTATCCAGTCCCGGGGCCTTCCCCCTTGATAACTTCTCCATCGCGCCCACTACCTCCTCAAGGGTAAATTCCATACCAGTTGCAGAGGTGGGTAAATCATCGGAGGCGATATCCACATCTGTCAGCTGTTCGATCTCTTGATATAGTTTACCAAAATGCTCTTCCCACGCAGAAGATGCAATGTTTGGCTCTACTGCAGCTTTGGGTTCACCTGTGCCAAAATTTACCAGGGACCAACATTTCTTAAGATCCCTGGATTCCAGTGCTAGGGAAAGCTCCTGCCAGTGGTTCCAGTCCCACTCGGACTTTGCCAGTACCAGGGCCGCCTTATACTCCCTCCTCAATTCAGCAACCCTACCCCTATCTTTACCTTCTTTAATTGCGGCAATGAGTTCTATTTTTGCCTTTTTGCAAGAGGAGTTGTACCAAGATGAGGTTCTGGTCTTTTTACGCCGTGGAGGTACCACAGGGTAGAAAACCTCACCTAGAGCACCCACCAGGTTTTCATGAATGTGTCCTAGCTGCTCATTAAAATCAGGTTGCCATGGGAGATTTACTAGATCCTCCAATTCTTCAAATTTAGGGAGTGCTACTTCATAAATCCTCCTTATATTATCTTCTGCACTGATTATTTTCCCCCATTTGACTCTGCATCTATTGGAAGTAAGAACCAAAGTCCCAGGGTCATCACACGGGCTGGAAGGTAGCACCGTGCCAACAGGAGCGGGGTGTTTCATTTCTAGTAACAGTGCGTTGTGATCGCTATCTGTTCTAGACAATATCCTGAAATCCTCGACCTTGGACCATAGAGAAATATCAACGAAAATATAGTCCAATCTCGATTCATGATCCCTTCTATTAAAGGTGCACACAGAGGGGCTGTCGGACGGAGTCCGTCCGTTACAAGCCCTCAGCGCGTAGTTCAAGGTAAGGGACATGATTTGAACTGCCAGAGGGGACCAGATTTTTGGGTGAGGGGATTGACAAGGTGGAACACCCCAATAGTCATCTTCAGTGGTAATAGCACCCTCCTTTAGACCTTTCAAAGGTTCAAAGTGACAATTGAAGTCACCACCCATCACTATTTTACAGTCACTAGGAAGTTGGCCCAGAAGGGAGGAAAGGTCCTCTAGGGTAGGTGATTCCGAAGTCACACTAACAGGGCGGGAGTATACATTAACAATAGCTAGATTTACAGCGTTTGGCCATCTAAGGAGCACACACTGGATGTCCCGGGAGAACGTGGGAAAGTTCTCGGCGGAACACCCAACGTGAGAAGCCACCCAAACCGCCAAACCCCCCGAGGGCCTCCCCCTGCCATTCCAACTAGCCGGGATTTCAAAAACTGCATAGCCCGTTCTACTCAGGGGATCCCTTGCCCAAGTCTCCTGGAAGAGACAAATATCACTCCCTTCCACTAGGAGGTCCCAATCCTCTGTATGGATTTTATTTACAATGCCCGCCACATTCCAGGACAGGAACTTCAAAACCTCAATAGAGGTTTTTGGTGCCTGCCCTCCAGATAATCCTGATGGAGCCTCCAATACATCGCCCGCTGATCGAAGTGTATGGCGACATACTGGAAATTCCGAAATGGGCTGCAGGGTGGAGGTGGTCTTAAAGACATCCGGCAGTATTGGAGTGTAGTCGGAATCGTTTTGTGGTGAAATGCCTATTACCCTATCTGGAACAATAGGGGGCTTCGATATACTCCCTTGAGATAGCTTCAGGTCCCTGTTATTAAGAGTCTCCAACACAACAGTTACCTCCCCCTGTCTCAGGGATCCACTCTCAATGGTTCTGTGGGAATTCAAGGGGTCACCCCTACAGAGTCAATCCACTTCGTCGAGGCAGGTGTATCTGTTGGGATGTGCGTAATTGACTCTGGCTGGAAAAAAATTCTGCCTAGGCCTATATCTTGTCCCATCTACAGCGAAGCCCACCCGTGTCCACCCTTCGTCCTTCCTCCCAGTGTGTGTGGGAACATTGGAATAATAGTATGAGAGGGAAACCAACTCAATAGTAGTGTTACCCGCATTGCCAAGCCAATTACTGATATATGTGACTACATGAGGGTTCCTAAAACTGACAATAATGCAATCCCCCGCTCTTTTTTTGATAGTGTACCCAACCCATGGGACCCTTCTGACCATAAGAACGTCGCCCTTTAAGTGCGGTGGTAGGGGTCTATTAATGTTTAGCCAGCTAATTACCTTGTTATGCAAGGATTCATATGATTCCATTACGCCACTTGCAAGCTCGGGTACACCCATCAATATTGCGGTGTAACCCATCGCCTCAGGAGGTAGCTGTACTGCCTTGTGCCCAGATTTGGGGCCAACCTGCCTTTTCGAACCGTTTTCCATCCCATTTGGGGGTCTCTCCTGTGTGGGTAGAACAGTTGAAGCTAATTGCTTTGATCTCCTGGGAGCTGGTAGCGGTGGCACTAACTTGGAAGCGGGAAGCGGTGGAACTAACCTAGGAGGTGGTACAGGAGCGAATTGGCGCTCCGGTATAGCGCAGTTGTTGGTAAATTTCCCTGGTGGGACTATCAAGGTTGTTGCAACCACAGCCGGAGCAGAGGTGGACAAAGAAGATGCTCCGGCAATATGCCCCTGTGTTCCCCGTGTACTTTCTCCCAACCCCACCTGGACCTCAGTACTCCCACTCGATTTTTCCAGGGCTATTAGTCTCGATTCTATTGAGTCTAATTTGAGTGCTAGGGGTTTTAAAAAACTGTTGAAGATATCAGTAAACGTGGTAATTAGAAGTGCCATGTTGTTATTATTATTAGAGACCCCCCCGAAAACAAATGGCTCAGGGGCCGCAGGTACAGGGGGAATGGAAGGAGTTACCAGCCCCTCCAGGTCAACAATACCAGAAGTTGGCAGCACAGAGGAACTTAAGCTGTCTTCCCTCACATGCAAAGTACGGTCGGTTTTGGCCCTCTTAGCAATTTTGGGTTTTCTTGTTCTTTTCCTTTTTAATTTAGGTACCGGATCCAATCTACACCCCGCCTGCTCTATTGAATTGGAATCCCTACCCTGAGCCCCGGACTGTGCTGACTCCACCACAGGTGAGAGCTCCACGCCGTTGAAAACCCGTGGTGTATCCCTATCCCTCTGCGTGGAAGATGGTGTCCTGATCTGTTGCAGTACAGACTCTATAGTTTGGTCGATACTGTCCAGCAGAGACATGTGGGTGGCATCAAGCATTATTGGAGTACTAGTATTAGCGGTTACACTAGACAAGGAACACAAACCATTACTTTCTAGTCCCTCCTCAATTAATGTTACAGGTGACAAGGGGCCATTACTTGCAGTGGTATTAATTTTAAAAAGGAATTTGTCCATAGTACCTGAGGCCGCGTTCGCGGATTTACTCCTCGTTTCCCTACTGGCCATGGTGTAACTTGCAGATGTTGAGGCAATGGGCAAATCAGCAGGTCAACGATAGGCTCCCGGAAAACCAGTCTTAGGGGGGTAGCCCGGTCCGGTCTCTTCCAGCCTCTAACGGCCTAAAACGGCCCGCCCTTTGCCCGGGCTTAGCCCGGCGCCCACCCGCGCGCGTCCCGTGTGGCGCGTCCCGCGTGGCGCGTTGCCTTCCGTGTATTTATTCCCAGTAAATCAGATGGTACCCTGGGAGGAGGAGGCGGGGTCAGGGGGAAGAGTCACGCAGGTGCGGCCGATGACAGAGCCGCAGGCTTCCTGGGACTCGCAGTCCCGCTCTCCCACGCCGTCCAGTCCAGTCAATAGGGGTCCCAGCAACACCAGGCACAGAAAAACAAAGTCCTCCCAACAAGAGTCCTTCACGCTGCTTCGAGCGGCTCCCGCGAAGCGGGGGCCGCGAGGAGTGGATTTGAACTCCTGGGTGGAGGCGGGGTCAGAGGGAAGAGTCACGCAGGTGCGGCCGATGACAGAGCCGCAGGCTTCCTGGGACTCGCAGTCCCGCTCTCCCACGCCATCCAGTCCAGTCACTAGGGGTCCCAGCAACACCAGGCACAGAAAAACAAAGTCCTCCAAACAAGAGTCCTTCACGCTGCTTCGAGCGGCTCCCGCGAAGCGGGGGCCGCGAGGAGTGGATTTGAACTCCTGGGAGGAGGCGGGGTCAGGGGGAAGAGTCACGCAGGTGCAGCCAATGACAGAGCCGCAGGCTTCCTGGGACTCGCAGTCCCGCTCTCCCACGCCGTCCAGTCCAGTCAATAGGGGTCCCAGCAACACCAGGCACAGAAAAACAAAGTCCTCCCAACAAGAGTCCTTCACGCTGCTTCGAGCGGCACCCGCGAAGCGGGGCCTTGAGGAGTGGATTTGATCTCCTGGGAGGAGGCGGGGTCAGGGGGAAGAGTCACGCAGGTGCGGCCGATGACAGAGCCGCAGGCTTCCTGGGACTCGCAGTCCCGCTCTCCCACGCCATCCAGTCCAGTCAATAGGGGTCCCAGCAACACCAGGCACAGAAAAACAAAGTCCTCCCAACAAGAGTCCTTCACGCTGCTTCGAGCGGCACCCGCATTTCCAATAAAGGTCAAACCACACAACTAGCCTTTCAAATATGCACCAAACAGGTGATACAAATTGCGAGCTTCAATATCCTTGTTTCTGGTACGAAGTTCTGTATAAATAATTAAACCAGACCACCCAGAAACTTGATTTATGCTTTGCAAGAGATAGGCTCCTTGCTACGTAACTCCACCACAAAGGGCGAGATGTGGCTCCCCCTAGACAACTACTTGGGCTCGCACAAACCACCCTAGGTAGGACGCGCCCATACTCCCCACAGCACATACACTGGTGTATGGCAAAAAACAAAAACAAAAACGACCGCGCCACCCTTCCTGTCCGCTCTTCCCTTCTTCTCTTTTCCCTACTTTTCTTTTGTTTCTCTTCCTTTATATTCCTCTTGCGAGGGCAGTACACAAGACTGCCAAGCTGCAACGTACGCCTGTAGCAAGCTTTGCCCAGCCACTGTAACATACGCCTAATCATGTCAACGATATGCCTACTGTAACCCTTACGGCGTATAAGACACCAGTATTGCCTTCACTGTATATGTACTGTAAAAATGTCTCTAATAAAATCTTTTGAAATAAAAAAAAAACAGTACAATTCAATACAATTGTTTTCCGATGTAAAATCTACATTTTATGAACTATAGCAATATGTCCCAAATCCGGATTGTTTTTATGCTTTAATTTATCTTGTTTTTGGTCCATTTACATTTAATGTGGTACTGCATATGTTTTTAATTCGAATCTACAGTGCATGCATTCCTGAAAGTGATTCCCAGGCACACCTGCATTTTAATTTGATTTCCAGCTAGAATACCAATATTGACTCCTTTCTCTAGTCCAGATTGAACATATTATACTTGTGAATTGTGCAGTTCCCAGCCATTTATTGGAACACAAATCATCACCGTCTGAAATCGGAGTGTTTAAATGGAAAAGGAAAGTGGATTCATTCATTGTCTGGAGTTCATTTATTGTCTGGAGGCAAGATGTTGGCGCAGACCTGCACTGCTCTACGTGCAGCCGGCCTGTGAGTCACACGGAGCTCCTGAGGAAATATATTCCCGCAGTCGGAGCCCGGGGGCTTCTGCATCACAGCCGGAGACCTGGAGTGGGTCTTTAACCCCTTAATTGCTGCCGTCGGCCAACGGTCGTCACGGCCACTACCTCCCCAGTGCTGCGCACGACCGTTGGACGTCCATTCAGCACTAGTTCCAATGGACAGCGCAGCACTGGGGAGGTCTATTTACAACGCTTTAAAGGGGTTAAACTGTGGCGCGGAGGGACCTGGCGGTGGAGAACGGCAACAACATCGGTCACGGGCGGGGCTGGGCACTGGAGCTTCACCAGAGGGCTTGCCACAGTGCAGTGGGTGAACATACGCTCATATATTATTTGAAAGTGGTGCTGACCCCTAGCCCATGAATGCACCTGCACCCTGAAGTCCTGAACGAGCACCGCTTGAGCCACAGCAAAGGCGAGAAGATCATGCTCTGTAAATATTTTATATATATATATACAACCATCTGTTGCTCCAAGCAATAAAAACACTCATGTTTTAGATTATACATGTTAACAGTACTAGTAAGGATACACAGTTTTGGTACCACACCCACCAACCTCCCGCCACTATACATTTCCAGTTTTTGTGTCCCCCCCCCCCCTTTTCTGTCAAGCATAACTCAGATCCAATCCCACAAATATCCTCCCCCCTCCCGCGCAGGGCAGGTATTCCGTACGGTCACAAATGGGTCCCAAGGAAACACCGCGATGTAAAATCGCTATAAGCACTTGCAAGTCTGTACCACTATACAGTGAGCGATTCGCTAAGACGGCCAAAAAACAATGAACAGGGAGAGAATACAGGCCGTATGTCCGAGCGATCACACCGGCTGACACGTTGACACAGATCAAACACTCACCTCGAGGTTACGTGTCATGGAAAGTTTCAGCGGCAATGTAGTGAACAGACTAATCACCGGTTTCCTAAACTAGGGAAACCTTTGTGTCAGAAGCGCGAGTGTGCGCATCCAATTACAGTGCGACACATGTCGCATTTTGGGCTCAGGTTAACATGGGTGGATAGGATAGGCCCATGCAGAGATACAAGGGATGAGTGTGCTGAAACGCAAAAACACAGCTAAAAAACAGACTCTAACCATGAGGTATAACGTGATAAATAACATCATGTAAGGGGCAATAGTAAATGTGTTTATTTGGTTAAAACTGTTTATTTTGAGAAAAAAATGTGTGGCAATGGGAAGGTGTTTTTTAATTTGGTACAATTTAGTAGTTGTTTTTACAATGGGTAAATACAACCAGTGAAAAAAGACTAATATGCAATAATGAAATGTGCAAGTCATTTATTGGTTATGGTAATTCACAGGGTGGGTCCTTGTTTAAAATAGTATTAGCCAGTCACATGGCAGATATGTGTATCACATGACTTTCTTAACATGTATAAAAGGTAATAATTTCAGTAACACAGATGTTAGTGAGCAAGGCGGGAGCAAGCCGCCGAAACGCGTCTGAGCAGCAACTGAATATGGAATAAACGGTTTGAACTTAGATTCACGGAGTCAGCGCCTTCTTTGAATGGGAAAGTTTGGTGTGGTAAAGAATATATATATATATATATATATATATGTAATGTAATTGTAATGTAATTTGTACTTGTAAAGTGCACTAATACCCCAACTGGGGTGTCCTGGTGCTGTAACGCATACTGCTGTGGAACCCTTCCTGGCTTTTCCCTGTGAAATGTCCACCTCCTGGGCACCCCCAAGGTGAAGCCAGACATCCCAGCGCTGTTGGAGCCGTTGTGGAGATTAAGCAAGCTATTGCCCAGAGTTGCAGAGTGGGACCCATGATTAGAATAGGCACGAGGCGAGAATTATCAGGTCCAAGGAAATTGAGCCCAAGACCCGCCGAGGCGGGAATTGAACCCTGGTCCCGGGCCAGACCTCTGCATCAGTGTCTGCCGCTCTAACCATTGAGCCACACTTCTCCACAGGCCCTTACCACTCCCTTGCTGAATAGACACGACTCATTTTCAACACTTTTTCTTTGTGTGATTGTTAGAAATAGGGTTTCTGGTCGGCTACGGTGTGCATCCAAGCCAGGCAGAACCCACCACTCTAGTCAGGGTAAGGGAGTTACACCCCAAAGATAACCCCTGCTAACCCCCTTAGTAGCTTGGCATAGCAGTCAGGCTTATCCCAGAGGCAATGTGTATATAAATATATATATATATATATTCACTGAAAAAACCATAGGTTATAGACCATATATAGTTAGGAATTAGCATTTACAAAACCTTATTTTACTCACACAAAACCATTGAAATTCCATATATAGTTAGTTGCACTAACTATATATCGCGCACCCGCAATCCACTGCTGATGATGTCACATATTACATCATTCATGACATGGTCAGTGACATCACTGATGACATCACTGATGACATCTCAAATGACATCACTGATGACATCACTGATAACAACATCCAGTGATTTTTTGTTTCTATAAAGTTTAAATATGTCTTACATATTGAAGAATGAGTGGATGTGTAAGTGTCTGGACGAAGGATTTAGTAGGTGCATGACTGACTGTATGAGTGAGTGATTAAATGTGTCTCACTGACTGCATGGGTTAGTGACTAAACTGTCTTAATTTGTGCATCATTATGTCTGTTGTTCTGTAAACTGCTGCATGTGTTGATCAGTAGCTATATGAGTAACTATATGGGTTATTGATTGATTGCCCAAGTATTTGTATGGGAGACTGAGTGTGTGTGTGGCTAGCTGGGAGGTGTGTGACTCTGTGCAGATCAATCTGTACTTGTATCAATGATTGTATAAGAAGGTAAGTATGTGTTAGTATATGTTTGAAAATGTAAGGTGCTCTATGTTTAACTGTATAGACAAGAAAATGGAAGTGTCATTGATTCTTTACAGGACTGACTAGGTGTGTGAGTAACTCCATGGATGAGTGGCAGACTGTGAGTGTCTGTATAGGTGTATGAGTGCATATGATAGTGTTGTAAAGATGAGTGATTGTATGTATGAATGATTGTATGGGTGAATGAGTGAAGGTGTGTGTAGACGTAGCAATCAGTGAGTGCGTATGTAGTAACTAGTATTGGTGTGTCAATGGTTTCAAAAATTATACTCTCTTTTTAACACTGGGTGAAACAGAGGTTATAATAAAATGTGAGGAGATGCATTGTATTGTCACATGAATGATATCATCAGTGATGTGGTCATTGATGTCAAATGAGATGTCATCAGTGATGTCATCAGTGATGTCATTTGAGATGTCATCAGTGATGTCATCAGTGATGTCACTGACCATGTCATGAATGATGTAATATGTGACATCATCAGCAGTGGATTGCGGGTGCGCGATATATAGTTAGTGCAACTAACTATATATGGAATTTCAATGGTTTTGTGTGAGTAAAATAAGGTTTTGTAAATGCTAATTCCTAACTATATATGGTCTATAACCTATGGTTTTTTCAGTGAATTTTCAAGGTTTTGTAAATGCTAATTCCTAACTATATATGGTCTATAACCTATGGTTTTTTCAGTGAATTTCATTGGTTTTTTAACAGCTAATATCTGTAGCTGTAAAATTTATTCTTCTTTAAATCCAAAAATTTATTTTATATGTTTATGAATAATTATTTTTTTAAATATTTTTTTTTCTTCGTTCCCGCTTCGCGAATCGGGAACCTTACAGTAAAAAAATGTTCAGAAAAATAAAAAAAAAAGTTCTTTTCAGAACTACCTCCCCGTTATTAAAAAATTGGTACAATATTTGGAACTGTGCCAACCTCTATTTCTCTTAGTTCGCTTCCTAGTTCGCTCGCTGGTACGCGAACTGGAAGCGAACCAAAAACAGTAAGTATAAGGGAAGGAAACACACACTTATGTTAAAAGAAAGACAGCTATAGGGGAGTAAACTAGAGATACTATTACCCATAATCCACTACTGATGATGTCACATATTACATCATTCATGACATGCTCAGTGACATCATCAGCAGAGGATTGCGGGTTTTTTGGCAACATGCCTTATCCACGGTTTAATAACGCTGCCTTTTGCTTTATATAAGTTTTCAAATTGTATGAAATATATACCAATAGGTCTTTATGAACCTTTAGGTAGTGCTTTTGTTCATGAGGTCTGGTCGCTTCCATACACATACAGATGTTTCAAAGATGATCAAGAAGTTTATCTGAATGGAGAGGAATGCACTGAGACGCCAGATCATTCACTAATGTGTAGGCACATACAGTTACACGATTCATGCAACAAACACCGACCAAATATGGCTTGCGTGTTGCAAGGCACGCCAGTTCCTGCTATCATCCCCACGTTCAAGTTGTTGGAAAATGGTAGTTATTTGATGCTCAATAATGAAGATTGTTCTGAGTTAATTAAAAGTATTCCTTTTATCGTAACAGTAAGTGAACGGGTTATTTGCTGCAGAAATGTTCTATTTCCTCCCACACATGAACATAGGGAGTTTTCAATCTGGCCACAAATACCAACCTTGGGACACGTTTCAACGGCATGACAAGAATAAGAGCTCTTTTGTCTCAGAGAGAGGTGGCCTTGAGTTCGGCCCGTGAAACTTTCGTACTTCACATAGCGAACACCCGTACACAGGTTTGCCTTTCAATTTCAGCAACATGTTTCCGACTATCTTTAACGCATCCTCCACAAAATCCCTGGCACACTTTTTTAAAGTTGTTACCAGTGGTCTCGTGACTTCATTTGAGAAAATCTTTGGAGTCATCCCTGCTCCCTTTCATTCCATTTTCTCCACTCTGGTTCGTGGATTGCATTTTTACTTGCATTACCAGCGGACGCTCTTGTGCTTTTTTACATTTTTAAATATGGATGTCCCTCCTATGCAACCTCCGACCCTGCAGCTGCTGACACTGTTCCGCAATCGCATGCTAGAATATTATGGCACAATGCCGTTGGCGATATTAAGCACGGCATATGGATTATCTTTTCGGTTCTCCTACTTCACCTGTGTCCAGCCTGTATTTCACTGCCTGACCTGTGATTTCGATTGGGCCATTGATTTGTGTCTCTGCGGACCGGTTTCTCCTGACGTCGACTTTAATCAGCTGATGACTCCTATCATTACTCACGAGTTGATTTGTCCTGGCGAAAGGATTATGGCTGTGGCATTGATGCATGGACTACTTGGTCCCTGGAATTTACTGGCGGCAGCACAGTCTTTCTTGGAACACAGCTTTCTTGAAAACCCACCGAGCTGTCCTCTGATGGTGATAGAGGATCCGGTGCTGGGAGAGCACGTATGTTCTTTTCCGCTTTTAAATTGGATGGCTGAACTGTTTTCGGATGAAGACGGTGACTTCCTGTTGGAGGCTGTTGCAGCTTATTTTGCATACACAGTTATGTCATAGACCTTTTTCATGTTTCATATGCTGAGTACTAGCATTTCATTGACAATTCATTGACTTAATTGTCAAGTTTTTATTATTTACCTTGCCTATTGGCTTAAGACTCGATAAAGTACTTGGCTGTTTTATTTTTCTTTAGCATTGAATTTTCCTAGTTTTTAATGCTTTACCTTGCGGACCGTCCACATATAAACTTGCAATCTGCTCTCATGAGATGGCACTTCTATTATCTTATTCAGTTCGTTTCCGGATCATGAGGAGGTGTCATCTAGGTCCTGGATATCTTTACACCGTGTTAAGTTAGCATGGGCTCATTACCGGTTTAAACGCCATTTTTCCTTTTTTGCAACTTCTGCACACGACATTTAGTTGTTGCTTTAGCTTTCCACCTAGTAGTTCATCGTGGTTTACATGAGAATAATATGTTATTGGTCTACTATCTGCTTTACTTGTTAAACTATATCTGTACAGCGAGTGCTAAAGTTTCAAGAACAACACGATACAGAATTGTTATGAGGTCTGATCTCCACGACTTCATACTCATAACATAAGTGCAACTTCTGCCAATTCTGGGCATGAGGCGGGTTTTATATTGCTTTGCCGAACACACATACACAACAGTTGATGCGGTTCACATGAAGAGAGAGCTGGTGTATGCTGATGTGATTCCTTCAAATCTAAGACACTAAAGTATGGGCACGCCCTAAACCAACACAAAGAGACCTTCTTAGCAAATAATATAATATGTGTATTAGGGAGGGTGAGATATAAGCAGCCGCGGGCCGTGGAGGGAGTTACGGTGAGGCAGGGAGGCGGGGAGGGGGAGAAGCAGGGTGGAGCCCTCTCTACCTTGCCCCTCCCCCTCCCCGCCTCCCTGCCCCACCGTAACTCCCTCCACGGCCCGCGGCTGCTTATAAGTGTTGCTAACTCTTATTCATTTACAGCATGTTAACATACTGTCACCATTCGCTTTTTATGTACTAGTAACTATGCTGGTAATTTTGCTACTGATAATATGTGTACTTGTATTCTCCACCCTGCTTCTCCCCCTCCCCGCCTCCCTGCCTCACCGTAACTCCCTCCACGGCCCGCGGCTGCTTATAAGTGTTGCTAACTCTTATTCATTTACAGCATGTTAACATACTATCACCATTCACTTTTTATGTACTAGTAACTATGCTGGTAATTTTGCTACTGATAATATGTGTACTTTTATTATCTAAGGTACTACGCCTGAGAAGACGGCATTAGTAAATAAACATTTCAAATACACATGTGTTCTTCTTAACTCCATGTTCTGGTTTCTAAGAAATATATAACGACCGACTGTTCATGAGTTCCACGTATCCTGAGGTACTATAAGTTCATATTCTGGATTGTCTAAACATTGAGAGTTTGTTATATCCAATGTGACACTGTACCTAGCTTGCTAAATAGTTTTTGATTACTAACGTGAGTTTTGGGACACCCTAATTCGCCGAGGTTCCAATCCTCTGTCCACAGTTCTGTGTGAGAACAGAAACCCTGCGACAGGGGCACCCCCGACCCTTGCTGGACCTTCATCACACTTGCGATACAACTCCAGCAATGCGCCACCTTTACGGCACAGATACATCACGCATCTGTGCTGTTTTTGCCCCGTGATGCGCCGCATTGTAAATGCAGCACACCATAGGTGACGGAACAGCGGCACAGAATGACTAACACATCCCTGGTGATGCGCCAGTCATCATAAATCTATCCCTATGCTTCTTATCTTGTTAGAGATGAACCGCCATATGTATCATCAAAGTTATTTGCATTTCCTAAATAGCGAACTTTAAGGAATAAATAGCGATTCTTTACCATTCCTAGTTTGCGATGAGCTATTTGCTAATTAGCCGAATGTAGCCCAATGAAGCCCAATGTAGCCCAATGTAGCCCAAAGATGGCCGCCAGACACACAAAAAAACAAATGTAGCCCAAATATCAGCCAGATGTAGCCCAACTATAGCCCAGTGACAGAATGACCAATCAGCTTCGCAAACCTCCGTTACGCGAAGCGGAGCGCTGTTACAGATATATATCTTTTTTTGAACGTTAATTTCTCAAAATCCACTGGAGCACATATATTGAGACCTAGCAAAGGCACATCGGGCTACCAGTCCCTAATATTTTGCCAAGTTTCGTGCAAATCCATTCAGCCGTTCAATTATTATTTTTATTATTTTTTTTTGCCCCGCGGGGCCCTTTTAAAACCTCCACATCAAACCTAGGGGGTCAGCGAGGATCTACTATGCCCCCTTATAGTTATTTCCCCCTTTGTTTTGACCTCCTCTTGTCTCTCGATCCTACCGAGAGACAAGATGGCGGCCGCTACGGACTGTTTGGAATGTTGACAGACGCCGGAGAACCAATCAGCTTCGCTTCACAAAGCTCCGTTGCGCGAAAAGTCCGCGAACCAGAGCGCTAACCGGTCCGCTGTTACAGATATATATCTTTTTTTAAACGTTAATTTCTCAAAATCCACTGGAGCACATATATTGAGACCTACAAAAGGCACATCGGGCTACCAGTCCCTACAATTTTGCCAAGTTTCGTGCAAATCCATTCAGCCGTTCGGGCTCAAAGTGAGGCCAACCGCCCTATGGAAAACTCAATGTTAAAAACACGTTTTGGGACCCCCCTTTTTTCTCGGCCCCCACTGGACGAACCCCCCCCAAATTTTCAAGGGCTGCTCAGAAACAAAATGTGCCATTTTCCTGAAAATTTCAGCCAATTCCGTCCACAAACGCCAAAGTTATTAGACATAGAATTTTCAAAAAACCCATAGAGAAAAAATCCTAACTATATATACCTACTGGCGACTGCCAGTAGGTAATATATATATATATATATATATATATATATTCACTGAAAAAACCATAGGTTATAGACCATATATAGTTAGGAATTAGCATTTAAAAAACCTTATTTTACTCACACAAAACCATTGAAATTCCATATATAGTTAGTTGCACTAACTATATATCGCGCACCTGCAATCCACTGCTGATGATGTCACATATTACATCATTCATGACATGGTCAGTGACATCACTGATGACATCACTGATGACATCTCAAATGACATCACTGATGACATCACTGATGACATCTCATTTGACATCAATGACCACATCACTGATGATATCATTCATGTGACAATACAATGCATCTCCTCACATTTTAATATAACCTCTGTTTCACCCAGTGTTAAATACAGAATATAATTTTTGAAACCATTGACACACCAATACTAGTTACTACATACGCACTCACTGATTCCTACGTCTACACACACCTTCACTCATTCACCCATACTATCATTCATACATACAATCACTCATCTTTACAACACTATCATATGCACTCATACACCTATACAGACACTCACAGTCTGCCACTCATCCATGGAGTTACTCACACACCTAGTCAGTCCTGTAAAGAATCAATGACACTTCCATTTTCTTGTCTATACAGTTAAACATAGAGCACCTTACATTTTCAAACATATACTAACACATACTTACCTTGTTATACAATCATTGATACAAGTACACATTGATCTGCACAGAGTCACACACCTCCCAGCCAGCCACACACACACTCAGTCTCCCATACAAATACTTGGACAATCAATCAGTAACCCATATAGTTAATCATATAGCTACTGATCAAAACATGCAGCAGTTTACAGAACAACAGACATAATGATGCACAAATTAAGACACTTTAGTCACTAACCCATGCACTCAGTGAGACACATTTAATCACTCACTCATGCATTCAGTCATGCACCTACTAAATCCTTTGTCCAGACACTTATACTTCCACTCATTCTTCAATATGTAAGACACATTTTAACTTTACAGAAACATACAGTCACTGGATGTTGTCATCAGTGATGTCATCAGTGATGTCATTTGAGATGTCATCAGTGATGTCATCAGTGATGTCACTGACCATGTCATGAATGATGTAATATGTGACATCATCAGCAGTGGATTGCAGGTGCGCGATATATAGTTAGTGCAACTAACTATATATGGAATTTCAATGGTTTTGTGTGAGTAAAATAAGGTTTTTTAAATGCTAATTCCTAACTATATATGGTCTATAACCTATGGTTTTTTCAGTGAATTTTCAAGGTTTTGTAAATGCTAATTCCTAACTATATATGGTCTATAACCTATGGTTTTTTCAGTGAATTTCAATGGTTTTTTAATAGCAAATATCATAAGCTGTCGAATGTCAAGTACGTGGTAAGTGAAAACATTTTCGTGTTTATGCACACTGATCTGCTTTGAATGGTGCCCCCCCCCCTCATTTCTATTAGGAGTACTCTCTCTTTGCAGATAGTGAAAGGTAGTTAACGCAGGTCTTTGCCCCCATTGTAATCCGTCGTGCCTGCTTCTCTCTCCATTTGATTCATTGTTATCCAAGTATTTACTGTTTTAGAATTAGTTCTCTTTGGTTCATTCTCTATTTACAAACAAACACAGAGTCGCAATACTCTGTTTAGTCTTTGCAGATAACGAAAAATCGTGTAAAAAAAAAGAAAAGGAATCGAGCAAAATCAGTAGGCCACTAATGGGATCTCTTTTTGACCTCGCTAAAATAGAAACATTAGGAACAACCCCTCATGACAAATACAAAACTAGTGAGATGAACTGAACTCCACACAATGATGGCTGCAAAACAGCTCTGCTCCGCCACCCACCCCGCCCAAAATAACGATAAAGAACGGCTGCCATGATTGGTTGCGGAATGACCACGACGGAGCTACGAAATGGTGCTGCTCTCATGCTAACCCCAGCTTCAGTCTGAAACATCCAGAAACACTGTAGACTACCAATTCGATCAGTTCCGGTAGCGCCCCAATGTAACCCGGTAGAGAAGAACTAGCCCTCCCCTCTTTGACTGATGGTTCTTGTTGCCTGTCCCTTCTGTTGTCATTTAACAGAACTATTTAGCCTGCTGAAAGGGGTTGTGTTCCGACCGCTGGTTGGTGGAGACATTTTGACTATATTCTGTACCTGCGTTGTCGCGTAATGCGTCATATGACGCGCCGCGTTAGCGCATCCGGAAGTCATCCGGGGCGCGCAGCGCGTAACGTAAGCATAACAAGTCATGTGACTTGTTAATAAAACTTTTCATTGGTTCATTTTACTTTTCTTATTGTAATGATGAAAGGCTTGATCATATGACCTAAAAATTACGCTTTTCATTACTTCCGAACATTATTTTTTCTTAAATATATGTTATAATGTTCCAGGCTAATGTACTTTCCCGGAAATTTTACAACTGTCCTGCAAGTAAAATATATTCTTTTTTCGAGAAAAAGAGCGTTTCTTCGTCCCATGACGGAGCCGTTGAGCAAAAGAGGGTCGACCTGCTGTCTTAGTCGCCGATACGCCTGAATATGAGATTCTTATCGATCACTTTATGTTGCAGGAATAGAAAACACAACAGCCCTTGACCATTTATCTTTACTGCGTTCCTTCGTATTATACCTTTTACCCTTCATGTAATTGGTCTGCTTTATTTCACTTGCCTTTTAATGATTCTAAAACAGTGACTATTATTAAAAACTTTACCAATGTATATACTACTACCATGTTTTCTTTTAAAAACCTTTATTGTGAAAATTTCATTATACAAATACGAGCCTATAACCACGTGGGCCGGCCACGGAGCAAACTGTAATCGTATATGATAAATAGACATTTACACTGTAGAGGAACGTAACGGGCGGGCCATTAGGTTGCAAGAACTAAGGTGTCTAACAGTTACGGAATCGGTGGACGTACATTTTATAATTAAAATACGACAGGGCCAGTTACAATAAAATTATCTAGATATACATTTGCGGGCAAGTACCATGGGTGACGTTAATTCGAACTTTCAACAGTACAGTAATCAATAACACATCAGAACTTAATATCAATAGGGATGTCGAAATATTCAATCAATTCTCGTCCCCGCCCGCCATGTGCTTCAAAACTGCATACGTATCTCGTGATTTCAAGGTTCTGCAACCAGTACACAACAAGGAGTTACGAGTCCCATTTATTCTGGCGCCATTTTGGGCAAGGACGGGCAGGTCCAGGATATAGTCAAAATGTCTCTACCAACCATCGACTATGATGATGTTCATATGCTGTATTTATTAGAGTAACACTCAGATGTCCACATGAAATAAATTTGCCACAATCTAAACATGTCATTTTAATCTTTCCAAAGTTCTTCTAAATATTTGGGACCGTTTCCCTTGCCTCTGAAGCTCTCAGTGCCACTTCTTTGATGAATGTACTAGCAGGTCAGGGGTTCTCCTCCAAATCTCTCTTTTATGCAGCACTATAATTAATTGTTGCCACCTCTCCATATGACGATGCATGGTATAGTTACCACAACTATATTTTTTTTCGGTTCCTCTAGAGAGTTCATCGTGGCAGATGAAGCGTGTAACGTACCGGGCATTTACCTTTTTTTGCATGTACAGGAAAGGAAAAAAAAATCGAGCGTCCGAGTTCTAAGGTGTCCCAGGGCCATTTTAGTGGACCAGGCCCAAATCCAAAGAACAGGCCGCCATTTTGAGAGTCCTGTTGCAGCCGCCTGTCGCTGTAGCATCAAGAGCAGCCGAAACTCAGCTGAATGGCAACTGAAACGGTAAAGGGGCGCCCCACTACAGCAGACGAGCCAGGCCCAAATCCAAAGAACTGCTATCTCACAGGCTAATGGGGCGACCCACGCCGAGTTTCAGCATTGTAGGATGACCACACAAGTACAGCAACTTGCTAGACATCACCTCGGTGCCATCCGGATCTCGGCGCCCCACTGCAGATGAAGTGCCTCTCAACTATGAAACCACCACGGTGACATCCGGATCTTGGCGCGTTGTGCTGCCTTCGGCCTATTCGCACATCGGTCCGCTACTGACGCCATCTCACAGGCTAATGGGGCGACCCACGCCGAGTTTCAGCATTGTAGGATGACCACACCAGTACAGCAACTTGCTAGACATCACCTCGGTGCCATCCGGATCTCGGCGCCCCACTGCAGATGAAGTGCCTCTCAACTATGAAACCACCACGGTGACATCCGGATCTTGGCGCGTTGTGCTGCCTTCGGCCTATTCGCACATCGGTCCGCTACTGACGCCATCTCACAGGCTAATGGGGCGACCCACGCCGAGTTTCAGCATTGTAGGATGACCACACCAGTACAGCAACTTGCTAGACATCACCTCGGTGCCATCCGGATCTCGGCGCCCCACTGCAGATGAAGTGCCTCTCAACTATGAAACCACCACGGTGACATCCAGATCTTGGCGCGTTGTGCTGCCTTCGGCCTATTCGCACATCGGTCCGCTACTGACGCCATCTCACAGGCTAATGGGGTGACCCACGCCGAGTTTCAGCATTGTAGGATGACCACACCAACTTGCTAGACATCACCTCAGTGCCATCCGAATCTTGGCATCTCAACGCCTAGTGGTATCTTCCATACAAAAAATATTGTTACGCTGCCTTTGGCCCCATTCGCACACCAGTCCGCAACTTAGACATCACCTCGGTGCCATCCGGATCTTGGCATCTCAGCGCCTTGTGGTGTCAGTCAGAAAATATTGTTGTGCTGCCTTCGGCCTATTCGCACATCGGTCCGCTACTGACGCCATCTCACAGGCCAACGGGGCGCCCCACGCCGACTTTCAGCATTGTAGGATGGCCACACCAGTACCACAACTTGCAAGACACCACCTCGGTGCCATCCGGATCTTGGCATCTCAGCGCCTTGTGGTCTCTTCTACACCGGAAATATAGTAGAAAATATTGTTGCGCTGCCTTTGGCCCCATTCACACATCAGTCCGCTACTGACACCATCTCACAGGCCAACGGGGCGCCCCACGCCGACTTTCAACATTGTAGGATGGCCACAGAAGTGCGACAACTTACTAGACACCACCTCGGTGCCATCCGGATCTTGGCGCGTTGTGCTGCCTTCGGCCTATTCGCACATCGGTCCGCTACTGACGCAAACTCACAGGCCAACGGGGCGCCCCACGCCGACTTTCAGCATTGTAGGATGGCCACACCAGTGCGGCAACTTCCTACACACCACCTCGGTGCCATCCGGATCTTGGCGCGTAGTGAAGCTGCAGCAGCTGCAAATAAGCTTCAGACAGTGTTACAACCGCTGCTCAGAACTCTCAACTATGACACCACCTCCATGCCATCCGGATCTTGGCGCGTTGTATTGCCTTCGGCCTATTCGCACATCGGTCCGCTACTGACGCCGCCTCACGTGCCAACGTATTTTCTCCGCATTTTATACCCTATGCCGCATAACAGGTCATGTGACTTGTTTATAAAACTTTTCATTGGTTCATTTTACTTTTGGTTTCCTAATGATGGAAGGCTTGATCATATGACCTAAAAACAACACTTTTCATTGGATGAAAACTTTTTTTTCCCCCCAAACGATGAAAGCCCCACCTTGTTTCTGGATGTTTCAGACTGAAGCTGGCGTCACCATGAGAGCACCACCATCTCGTAGCTCCGTCGTGGTCATTCCGCGAGCAATCATGGCAGCCGCTCCCCACCAGAAGCCTGCAGGAGTCGGGGCCCCCAAAACTTTTGATGAATTCTCAAGGCGGAGGGGACGCTTTCGAGAATGGGGTCCAAGACCTAGCAGACAAGCGTCCGATTTCCAAGGTGTCCCAGGGCCATTTCAGTGGACCAGGCCCAAAAAGGAAACAGCCTGCCGCCATTTTGAGAGTCCTGTGGCAGCCGCCTATCGCTGCACCGCAAGAGTGGGCGCAACTCAGCTGAATGGCGGATTTTGACACAGTGGACCAAAAGCGGACGGAATGGCAACTGAAACGGTAAAGGGGCGCCCCACTACAACAGACGAGACTCCACCTGGAGAGGCCCGTTCACGCCGCCTCCCCCGGGGCGCTCCACGCCGTTATTCGGAGCAGCATTGTAGGATACCAAAACCAGTGCGGCAACTTACTGGACATCACCTTGGTGCCATCGTTCTGCTGCCTTGGAACTATTCGCACAACAGTTTGCTACTGATGACCCACCCCCCGCGACGCCCCACGCCGTTATTTGCTGGGTGGCAACTTACTAGACATCACTTTTGTGTCATCTAGATTTCGGCGCGTTCTGCTGCCTTGGAACTATTCGCACAACAGTTTGCTACTGATCACCCACCCCCCGCGACGCCCCACGCCGGAAATCTGGACGTTGTGCTGCGTTGGGACTATTCGCACAGCCGACCGCTACTTCGTTGTTTTTCTCTAAAAATGTTTATATGTTATTACTATTTTTGTTTTCTTGTATATATTTATAAATTATTAAAGTTTTATAATCTTACTACTTTGTCGGAGTGCTATATATTTTTAATGTGACACATAATTGTAAAAACTTTGATGTACAAAGAGTCATCCCTGGAATCTTCCGCTTCACGCTCGGTCCCCTCCCCAATCACAATACAGAATGGTTTTCAGATAATAGCAACGCTTCTGCTGTGACGGATCTCATCGAGTGTGGGCCTTGATCTACTATAACTCCTTTGAAGACGGGTGATTCTTTACAGCTGTGGCCATAAACTACATCTGCAGGGCTAGCTGATAGCCTAGGACCGGCCTGCACAATCGGACACAGAGGAAAAGGAGTGTCAGAGGGTGCGGTAGTGAATAGGGCGAAAGGGAGGTGTCGGGCGGGCACAGGGTGTGATTCTCAGGGAAGAACAGCGCAGATGGGGGGAGGTTTATTACCCATGCATAAAACAGAGAGCGGGGGTGACCACTGCCTGGGGGAGATGCTTGCGAGGGTGGGGAGCCATGCTAAGGATCGACAGCGTTCACAGAGTGGATCTGGTCAAGGCATCTAAAATGGCTGCCGTGCACGACAAAAGTGTGGCATTTGAAAAAAGACAAGATGGCGCACACAATGTTTTTCAACAATTCCTGATTTCCTTCGAATCGAACGTTAACAGACGTTGGGGCATATTACCAAAGTTAAGCGATATTTATCCCTAACGATGCATTGCAAAGATTTTTTTACCGTCAGAAATTATCGCAGATAAACCTTGCTATTATCAAGGTTTATCGCAAATACGATAAAAAACGAGCGCAATGCATTAATGTCGCTGAAAACTCCGCGATATTCATGCATTACCGAGCTAATGCTCTTAGCCATGTTATCCACCTCCCATTGGATAACATGGCTAAGAACTGCTCAGGGCAGCTGTTACTTTTTGGAGATATTCGCGCTTATCTCGAATATTTCCAAAAGTTGATAATAGGAGATAGCGATGTTAGCGACTGTTTCCAGTCGCTAACATCTTGGCATGCCCACTTTGCATGTCATTAGTGATAAATATCACTCACATGCAAAGTGGGACCCAAGATGGTCGCTATCTCCTACTAGCCGTCGCTAACTGGTGTTAGCAACAGCTAGGTAATACACATATAATTTTATCTCCGCGAAGCGGAGCGCTGTTACAGATATATATCTTGTTTTTGAACGTTAATTTCTCAAAATGCACTGAAGCACATATATTGAGACATAGCAAAGGCACATCGGGCTACCAGTCCCTAATATTTTACCAAGTTTCGTGCAAATCCATTCAGCCGTTCGATTATTATTATTATTATTTTTTTTTGCCCCGCGGGGCCCTTTTAAAACCTCCACATCAAACCTAGGGGGTCAGCGAGGATCTACTATGCCCCCTTATGGTCATCAGCCGTTCGATTATTATTATTATTTTTTTTTTTGCCCCGCGGGGCCCTTTTAAAACCTCCACATCAAACCTAGGGGGTCAGCGAGGATCTACTATGCCCCCTTATGGTCATTTGCCCCTTCGCTTTGGCCTCCTCTTGTCTCTCGATCCTACCGAGAGACAAGATGGCGGCCGCTACGTACTGTTTGGAATGTTTACAGACACCGGAGAGCCAATCAGCTTCGCTTCGCAAAGCTCCGTAACGCGAAAAGTACGCGAAGCGGTGCGCTGTTACAGATATATATCTTTTTTTGAACGTTAATTTCTCAAAATCCACTGAAGCACATATATTGAGACCTAGCAAAGGCACATCGGGCTACCAGTCCCTACAATTTTGCCAAGTTTCGTGCAAATCCATTCAGCCGTTCGATTATTATTATTATTATTTTTTTTTGCCCCGCGGGGCCCTTTTAAAACCTCCACATCAAACCTAGGGGGTCAGCGAGGATCTACTATGCCCCCTTATAGTTATTTCCCCCTTTGTTTTGACCTCCTCTTGTCTCTCGATCCTACCGAGAGACAAGATGGCGGCCGCTACGGACTGTTTGGAATGTTGACAGACGCCGGAGAACCAATCAGCTTCGCTTCACAAAGCTCCGTTGCGCGAAAAGTACGCGTCCTGGGACGCTGCCCGGTCCGCTGTTACAGATATATATCTTTTTTTAAACGTTAATTTCTCAAAATCCACTGGAGCACATATATTGAGACCTACAAAAGGCACATCGGGCTACCAGTCCCTACAATTTTGCCAAGTTTCGTGCAAATCCATTCAGCCGTTCGGGCTAAAAGTGAGGCCAACCGCCCTATGGAAAACTCAATGTTAAAAACACGTTTTGGGACCCCCCTTTTTTCTCGACCCCCCCTGGACGAAACCCCCCCCAATTTTCAGGGGCTGCTCAGAAACAAAATGTGCCATTTTCCTGAAAATTTCAGCCAATTCCGTCCACAAACGGCAAAGTTATTAGACATAGAATTTTCAAAAATCCCATAGAGAAAAAATCCTAACTATATATACCTACTGGCGACCGCCAGTAGGTAATATATATATATATATATATATATATATATATATATATATATATATATATATATATATATATATATTTATATGTATATATATATATATATATATATAACTTAATCCCTTCAGCTTTCCTTAACCCCTTCTGCGCCGATGACGAGCTCAGCTCGTCATGAGGTTTACCTGTTGTGCGCTCATGACGAGCTCAACCGCGGGGTTTTAAAAACTTCAGCGCGCAGCGGGAAAACCCACTGCGCGCATGTGGTTAAAATGTAATCTTGGGTGAATTTGCACCTTGTATATTTGTAACTATAACCACTAGTATCTGTAGTAGATTTATGTACTTACTACCATTCTTATGTGAATTTAGAATGTATCTGTTTTTATCTTTTATGTAATTCATGTATTCTTAAGTCCTTATGTAATGTAACTGGTTCTATTGTAAAATACTCTGACACCTTCGGGTAAACTTGCACTATATAAAAATGCATACATAAATAAATAAATCATACTAAAAAGAATGCTAAGCTTTTTTCCTAAGAAATATTTATTCTTAACTGGCGCACACTTTAGCATACACTCTGTGTTTCTCCCGAGGCGAAAAATGCCTGAATGGTACTGATGATTTAAAAAAAATTACCCTTGTCATCTGAGCCAGTGGCAAGAACGTTTGGGGGTGGTCAGGCATCCGGATGGGGGGGGGGGGGGGACTGCTGGGCCCCGTGACTCCAGCACTGTTTTTATGGACAACACAAAGAACTTTTTATATAACCTTGTGTGAAATTTCTTTTGGGGTGTGCCTATGTGTCACTGTTGTGTGAGTGTGTTGCGCAAACACTTTACACATTGCCTCTGGGATAAGCCTGACTGCTATGCCAAGCTACTAAGGGGGTGAGCAGGGGTTATCTTTGGGGTGTAACTTCCTTTCCCTGACTAGGGTGGTGGGTTCTGCCTTTCTTGGATGCACACCGTAGCCAACCAGAAACCCTATTTCTAACAATCACACAAAGAAAAAGTGTAGAAAATGAGTCGTGTCTATTCAGCAAGAGAGTGGTAAGGGCCTGTCTTGTATGTACCTGGTGGTGTGTTTTGGAGCACACTGTCACAAATATTTTATTAAAGCATGGTGTTCTCCATTGAAATGGCCACTTATTTGTACAGACATTTCACTGATAAAACTATATAGGCCACAAATGATAATGTGTTGAAATCAGGTTTCAGCAACTATTTGTCAATTACGCCACACCAAGTAATTGATTTGTTTTAATCCTATTAAAATCTCTGTTACCATTACACTTTAAAATACGAATTTTAAAAAACACTTATTTTGTGCCTTCATGACTGCGGATACATTTTGAAATATTTGCACAGCTCACTTATGGGTATGTAAATGTTGTTGTGTTTTAATACAATTCACCCTACAGCCCTTCAATTCACACAGCAAGGTTGTCAAATAGTTCACTTTTCAAAATCCTCTTGCATTTCAGTCAAAGAAAAGTAAACAATTTCAATCTTTATTTCGGCCAATTTGACCATCAAAGATATGCAGTAAAAACACATATAGTACAATATAAAACCATCGGAAATGTACAAAAAAAGGCCATACATTAAAATTCATATTCTTATAGTTGAGTGGTCAACTGCGACTTTAAAATACGGGTGCGAGTATGCCAGACATTTGTAAGGAATTTGGCTAGTGCAAACACCGTTGGTCCCGAGACATCAGATTTTAAAATTCTATACATTGGGAGGTATTCCCTACAACCAAAGTTTCTGATAAGTGGTAAAAGCCAATATTTCCTAGCGGCTTTGTAAGTTGGACAAAACAAGACCACATGTAGTTCGCTTTCCTCAGCACAGGTGCATGCCGGACATTGCTTGGTAGAGGGCGGTGTTGACCAGGAGCTAGTGTATAACCGCAAAGGCAGTGTGCCATATCTCCATTGGAGAAATAGCTTCCTGGCCAACACAGGAGTCATCCCGTCCAGGACCCTCTCCAGCCTGTAGGAATCCTTGCATTGTGTAAATACAGATGTTAATGACCCCTCGTTCTGACGATCTAAAACCATAGCCAGTTTCTGCTCATAATAAGCATTGGCCAAAACTCTTCGTGGGATCCTAAGTGACGCATTAGCTGGATCGGACCATAGGTCTGGGAACCCCATTCTCATACAGGACTTTTTTATATATTTTATCCAGGGAATCTGTAGGGCTTTGGGGTGGGTTAGAAACTCCCTCAGTTCTGCCCTGTAGGTAAAGAGTTCCTCACTGCTCCATAACCTTCGCCAGAAGGCTATGGGTCTGAGGCCCAATTCGTCTGCTATGGGTCTCAGGCCCAAGTCCATCCTCAGAGGGAGGAGCGGTGTACTAGACGGGAGTGCAACTATCTGTCTAATAAATTTGTTCTCTGTTATAGACAAATTGTGGGCAGATGTATGGCCCCACAGTTCCGCCCCATATGTGATGGCACCCCTGGCCTGTGCCTTATAAATCTGGATAACCAGCCCCAGTGGTCGATATGTGGAACTTTTCATCATCCTTACGATGCCACCTGTGGTCTGTACTAATTTGAGGTTTGCCCTAGTCTGGTGTGTTCCCCAGGACATGGTTTCATTTAGCGTTACACCCAGATATTCAAAGGTGGAGACTCTCTCTAAACGTGATGATCCCAGCAGGGGTTTCGGTCGTGATCTTTGGGTTGGGTTCAAGATCATAAACTTAGTTTTCATAGCATTGATCTCCAACCCCCTTTCCGTGCAGAAAGCCTCAAAAGAATCAAGGATCCTCTGTATCCCCATAGGGGTTTTGGACAGCAGCAGGGTATCATCTGCAAACATAATTGCAGGTACCCTGCTGCCGTTCAATTTTGAAGCATCAGTGCCATCGCCCATCTCAATGCCATTGAGATGGGCGATTACCCCGTTGACAAAGAGGCAGAACAGGGTCGGTGCCAGTACACAACCCTGCCTAACCCCTCTGTCAACGGGGAATCTGTCCGTTAGTTCCCCAAGCTTCCCGCACCTAACCCGGGCATAGTTGTTCTGATGCAATCTCTGTAGAATTGCCAGAATGTCCGGGGGAGCCCCATCTCGGCCAGAACACTCCAGAGTTTCCCTCTGGGCACCAGGTCGAAGGCGGCCCGCAAGTCCACAAATATGGTGTACAAGCTGCCGCCCTCGAATATCGCTGTCCTCCAGTAGATAATGTTCAAACGAAAGACCTGATCCACTGTGGAGACTCCCTTCCTGAAGCCCGCCTGGTATGGACTGAGGGCGTTAGTTTCCTCCACCCAGTCCTGGAGGCGATTCAACAGTATCCTACCAAAAAGCTTCTGAGGCACGTCAATTAGACTGATTGGTCTGTAGTTGGCTGGGAGCAGAGGCGAGCCCTTCTTGAATATAGGAACCACCTCTGCCCCCAGCCAAGTGCTCGGAATTTCCATGCCATGTAGGACTGCATTGAATACAGTAGCAAGGTAGGGGGCCCAAATATCGGGCTCCTGCTTGAACAGGTCCCCACGGAGACCGTCCAATCCTGGCGCCTTCCCCGATGCCAGACCTGTAATTGCTGCCCTAACCTCCCCCAGTGTGATCATGTCCCCGCCAAACTCTGCCGGTCCACTACCGACTGCAATCATGGTTTCTCCCTGCTCTGGACTATAAAGTGACTGAAAATGTGCCTGCCACGCCCCTGCTGCAATATTTGGCTCTATTGCCGAATGGAGGCTCCCCGATCCCCCATTTACTACTCGCCAAAACATTCGGTAGTCCCTTGTTACGAGGGCGCTAGTAAGCTCCTCCCATTGGCCCTCCTCCCATTCAGTTTTGGCATGAGCAACTAGTTTTTTATATGCCCGTCTGCTTTCACGTAGCTTCTCTCCGCCTATTCCCTCTTTGATACTTCTAAGAAGTTCTCCCTTTGCCTTCCTGCAGGCTGCATTGTACCAGGAGGATTTGTGTTGTTGCCCCCTCCTAGAATTCTGTACCTTGCTAAAGAGCTCGAATGCCGCTCCCTTTATAAGGTCCTCATGCGCCTGATATAATTTATTGTGGGAATCTTTATTGCCCACATCATTAGCTAAATCTCCCACCTTTTTCAATATTGGAATTAATCCTGCGTAGAGCCTCGGGAGTTTCACTTGACTCGTGACTAATTTTTCCCACCTGATTCTTCTCCTGTTGTTACCCAGTAGAAGTTCAGGTTTATTCTCCTCCTTAGTTGTAATAGAGGCTTCTATACCAGGGTGGGTGATATCTAGTTCTAGGGCATTGTGATCGCTGTCTAGTCTCTCAGTAACCCTAAAGTCCAGAATGGATGACCAATTCGCTAGCTGTACAAGGGCGTAATCCAAGCGGGACACTAAGCTGCACGTTTAAAGAATAAATATCCATTTGAGAGAAGACATAGCCTGACATTTAACTTCCGTCTCTAAACATACAGCAAATGTGGCAAGATAAAATTAGCATTTTAACATCATTGCTCATTCACCTTCAGAAATCCAGCATAGTTTTCTTCGGGGTGCTACAATTTATAGCGAGCTCCTACTTCCAGGGCCTCTGCTGTCAAATCAGAGCCACAACATCAGTGATGCAAGCTGAGACTGATTTGGCTGCCCTGGACTTAATCTTGATGTCCTTCTTGTGAGATTAGTCAGCCCTTGGAGGCCCTCTGGTGGTTGTAGTTTTACACAGGCAGGAATCCAAGAGGAGGAACATGTTGGAGAAAAAATATATATCCATATGTATGTACTACATAGATATAATAGTTAGTTACAATTCTTCCATGCACTATGTCAAACTTACTAAGCTATCTAATTCTGTCCCTGACCAAGCTGCTTGCTCAGGTTCTCCGCAATGCTCCCCCTGCATCACAGAGGGCTCCCACCTCTTTCCTAGAACTTTTCCATCCCTGCAGAAGGCTCCACCACTTACCTCTCCAACGCCTCCACCAGCTGTGCAAAAAACCTGTCCAAGTCACGTTAAGTTTAGCTCCTGTCTCACACATTAAGTTTAGTGTGTCAGGACAATCCACAAGCAAGATTATAGATTCCTTTAGCATACATACATTCCACCTGTTTTTTGTTCATTTATGCTGACAGTATAGATATGTATATTTGACACAGTGTTCCTTTTAGGTTGCACATATGTTGCAATTCCATTTTCTACATGTTTGCCCATGTTTGGATTGTGTCTTTCTTGGTTTCTGCTAAGGGTTGCACTTCTGTAAAAGTATATAAAGGACACACAAGAGTGACTCAGGGCACAAAAAGCTTATTTCTAAAGCGTAACATTGGGATGTGCGTCTGCCTTCTACCTTGCTCTGCCAATAAACATTGGTACCTGCAAAAACATTTAATCTGTTCCAGAGCCCTGCCTGGTGTCAGTGTTTTCTTTCCATCACCCTGATGAAGGTAGGGAAAGTTGTCCCCTAACAAATGGTGCTGTGCGACTCCGATGTGTGGAGTGTCACACACCTGGTGAGTAGCATGCCACTGTGGCTTTCCAATGCATAAAATAGACCATCCTCAGAGGGAGGAGCGGTGTACTAGACGGGAGTGCAACTATCTGTCTAATAAATTTGTTCTCTGTTATAGACAAATTGTGGGCAGATGTATGGCCCCACAGTTCCGCCCCATATGTGATGGCACCCCTGGCCTGTGCCTTATAAATCTGGATAACCAGCCCCAGTGGTCGATATGTGGAACTTTTCATCATCCTTACGATGCCACCTGTGGTCTGTACTAATTTGAGGTTTGCCCTAGTCTGGTGTGTTCCCCAGGACATGGTTTCATTTAGCGTTACACCCAGATATTCAAAGGTGGAGACTCTCTCTAAACGTGATGATCCCAGCAGGGGTTTCGGTCGTGATCTTTGGGTTGGGTTCAAGATCATAAACTTAGTTTTCATAGCATTGATCTCCAACCCCCTTTCCGTGCAGAAAGCCTCAAAAGAATCAAGGATCCTCTGTATCCCCATAGGGGTTTTGGACAGCAGCAGGGTATCATCTGCAAACATAATTGCAGGTACCCTGCTGCCGTTCAATTTTGAAGCATCAGTGTATTCAATGCCATTGAGATGGGCGATTACCCCGTTGACAAAGAGGCAGAACAGGGTCGGTGCCAGTACACAACCCTGCCTAACCCCTCTGTCAACGGGGAATCTGTCCGTTAGTTCCCCAAGCTTCCCGCACCTAACCCGGGCATAGTTGTTCTGATGCAATCTCTGTAGAATTGCCAGAATGTCCGGGGGAGCCCCATCTCGGCCAGAACACTCCAGAGTTTCCCTCTGGGCACCAGGTCGAAGGCGGCCCGCAAGTCCACAAATATGGTGTACAAGCTGCCGCCCTCGAATATCGCTGTCCTCCAGTAGATAATGTTCAAACGAAAGACCTGATCCACTGTGGAGACTCCCTTCCTGAAGCCCGCCTGGTATGGACTGAGGGCGTTAGTTTCCTCCACCCAGTCCTGGAGGCGATTCAACAGTATCCTACCAAAAAGCTTCTGAGGCACGTCAATTAGACTGATTGGTCTGTAGTTGGCTGGGAGCAGAGGCGAGCCCTTCTTGAATATAGGAACCACCTCTGCCCCCAGCCAAGTGCTCGGAATTTCCATGCCATGTAGGACTGCATTGAATACAGTAGCAAGGTAGGGGGCCCAAATATCGGGCTCCTGCTTGAACAGGTCCCCACGGAGACCGTCCAATCCTGGCGCCTTCCCCGATGCCAGACCTGTAATTGCTGCCCTAACCTCCCCCAGTGTGATCATGTCCCCGCCAAACTCTGCCGGTCCACTACCGACTGCAATCATGGTTTCTCCCTGCTCTGGACTATAAAGTGACTGAAAATGTGCCTGCCACGCCCCTGCTGCAATATTTGGCTCTATTGCCGAATGGAGGCTCCCCGATCCCCCATTTACTACTCGCCAAAACATTCGGTAGTCCCTTGTTACGAGGGCGCTAGTAAGCTCCTCCCATTGGCCCTCCTCCCATTCAGTTTTGGCATGAGCAACTAGTTTTTTATATGCCCGTCTGCTTTCACGTAGCTTCTCTCCGCCTATTCCCTCTTTGATACTTCTAAGAAGTTCTCCCTTTGCCTTCCTGCAGGCTGCATTGTACCAGGAGGATTTGTGTTGTTGCCCCCTCCTAGAATTCTGTACCTTGCTAAAGAGCTCGAATGCCGCTCCCTTTATAAGGTCCTCATGCGCCTGATATAATTTATTGTGGGAATCTTTATTGCCCACATCATTAGCTAAATCTCCCACCTTTTTCAATATTGGAATTAATCCTGCGTAGAGCCTCGGGAGTTTCACTTGACTCGTGACTAATTTTTCCCACCTGATTCTTCTCCTGTTGTTACCCAGTAGAAGTTCAGGTTTATTCTCCTCCTTAGTTGTAATAGAGGCTTCTATACCAGGGTGGGTGATATCTAGTTCTAGGGCATTGTGATCGCTGTCTAGTCTCTCAGTAACCCTAAAGTCCAGAATGGATGACCAATTCGCTAGCTGTACAAGGGCGTAATCCAAGCGGGACACTAAGCTGCACGTTTAAAGAATAAATATCCATTTGAGAGAAGACATAGCCTGACATTTAACTTCCGTCTCTAAACATACAGCAAATGTGGCAAGATAAAATTAGCATTTTAACATCATTGCTCATTCACCTTCAGAAATCCAGCATAGTTTTCTTCGGGGTGCTACAATTTATAGCGAGCTCCTACTTCCAGGGCCTCTGCTGTCAAATCAGAGCCACAACATCAGTGATGCAAGCTGAGACTGATTTGGCTGCCCTGGACTTAATCTTGATGTCCTTCTTGTGAGATTAGTCAGCCCTTGGAGGCCCTCTGGTGGTTGTAGTTTTACACAGGCAGGAATCCAAGAGGAGGAACATGTTGGAGAAAAAATATATATCCATATGTATGTACTACATAGATATAATAGTTAGTTACAATTCTTCCATGCACTATGTCAAACTTACTAAGCTATCTAATTCTGTCCCTGACCAAGCTGCTTGCTCAGGTTCTCCGCAGTGCTCCCCCTGCATCACAGAGGGCTCCCACCTCTTTCCTAGAACTTTTCCATCCCTGCAGAAGGCTCCACCACTTACCTCTCCAACGCCTCCACCAGCTGTGCAAAAAACCTGTCCAAGTCACGTTAAGTTTAGCTCCTGTCTCACACATTAAGTTTAGTGTGTCAGGACAATCCACAAGCAAGATTATAGATTCCTTTAGCATACATACATTCCACCTGTTTTTTGTTCATTTATGCTGACAGTATAGATATGTATATTTGACACAGTGTTCCTTTTAGGTTGCACATATGTTGCAATTCCATTTTCTACATGTTTGCCCATGTTTGGATTGTGTCTTTCTTGGTTTCTGCTAAGGGTTGCACTTCTGTAAAAGTATATAAAGGACACACAAGAGTGACTCAGGGCACAAAAAGCTTATTTCTAAAGCGTAACATTGGGATGTGCGTCTGCCTTCTACCTTGCTCTGCCAATAAACATTGGTACCTGCAAAAACATTTAATCTGTTCCAGAGCCCTGCCTGGTGTCAGTGTTTTCTTTCCATCACCCTGATGAAGGTAGGGAAAGTTGTTCCCTAACAAATGGTGCTGTGCGACTCCGATGCGTGGAGTGTCACACACCTGGTGAGTAGCATGCCACTGTGGCTTTCCAATGCATAAAATAGACCTCTCAGGCAATAAAACATGGGACTGAGGAGCAAACTGTGAGTTTTGTCCCTATCAATAAGTTGATTCATAGTGGCTGATGCCTTCGGGCGATCGCAACCAACGCAGGAGAGCCTGAGCCCAAGGTAAATGTATTTATATTTTAAAGGGGACCCTAGGGGCAAGGGGCAAAACCCTCCCGGATTGTAGCGTGGGAAGTACTTGGTTATCTGTTGGCACCAGAACACCGGGAAATGATTTTGAAATGTGCACACATTAATAAGTTATTGATCAATACCTTTATTTAAATTATATGTTGACTGAGGGTAATGTGAAGCTATGTTTCCTTGCAATGTTTCTTTGAATTATATGTGAAGTAGTGTATTACTGCATTGGAGAAGCAAAGTGTTTTATGTGTTGTCTCTGAGTTATCAACAACTGTTGATTTTTTGTCTTTCTCTCTCTCTCTAGCCACTTTCTAACAACTTTTCTTGCAGGATATATTTGTGTTTATCTTTCAGGGTGTAAGTTGTGAGTGAAGGGAAGAATGGGCAACAGCAAGTCTAAAGAAAACAGAGAGGTGCTGAGGCCTTGTGTTGAAAAAGACCAAAAAATAGCTTTAACAGCTGGCAGGAGAGAAAGGTTTTAAATTACCACCAGATAGCCATGCCGCACACATTTTAGAAGATACAAATTGTTCAGAATATGAAACACCTTTTTGTGCGCTAGTCTGGACTTGGAACGGGAGTGAAAAGAGGTGGCCTAGATTTGGTTCTCTTGAAATAGAGAATATTAAATATTGGATAGAGACTATAGAAATACAGGGTGACCCGTCATTGGATTAGCACTATCTAAGTGATTGCTTGCAGCAGGGTTAAAGCAATGCCAAATGCCACAACTTCAGGAAGGGCGGCTGCTCTTCTGTGTATATTGACTTAAATAAATTGAAGAAACTGTTCATCACCTCCAAGCCTTAAGGCCCTTATGTCAAACTAAGGGAAGGAGCGGACAGTGAGCAAATAGCTAGTAGCGCATTGACTGAGGAGGAGATTTTGTTGTTAGCTGAGGAAGAAAGGAAAAGACAGAAATTGGATGTGAATGGGGTATTAAATTCCTGGTAGAGACACCAATGAGTGCAGTCACCCAACATTGGGACCAAGCATCCATTCTGAAGGGCCTGTTCTACCTGCACCTCATGTCTCAGCCCCTTCTCTAACAACTTCAATGTACCCATTACTCTCAGGCCCCTGTATACACTGTGAAAGAAATAACACACACGAGCAGGCACTGGCTCAAAAACAAGGCTTATCACCTGTCCCTTATTTCGTATATTCCTGGAAGGTGATTTAACAAGGGTATCTGACACGCCAACTAGCCCCAGAGAAGGTGTTTCCAGAACCCCGGTCCTGAATGGACACCTATCATTTGGAGGGGACATGCCGCATCATTTGAAACCACGGCCTCAACTTTGACTTTTGGTCTGAGGGAGGATTTAGGACCCCCTTGGAGGCAGCTCAGATGACTAAGGATGCGCCAGAGCCATTCAGAGCCAGTGTGAAATATTATGAAAGACGTCATAAAATATGCATTGGTTATACCCCTCTTCCTAAAGATGTAGAAATGTTACCAAAAATAGGATAAGGTAGCAAGACAAGTCTTTGGTAAAAAGTGCATTCTAAATTCCACAGGAAAGAGATTGGACAATACTGACTAATAATATGGATGTCACAGAAAGCAGATTGATAAATTGGTTAGAGTCTGTCAGGGATACAATTAATGGCTTGGCAGTGAAACATGGTGACTTTTCTCAAGTCACTGCATTGTTGCAGAAGTGAGGTGGCTGATTACATCTAAAGGTACAATGAAGCATTGGATAACAGTGCAGGGGTACAGTGCCTGACAGAGGCATATAAAGTATTAGCTACTTAGACACTTATAAATGAATTGTTAGTATCTGTGGACCATAATTGTAAACTGTGCCATCCTGATTGGTCTACTAAAGGATATGAAGAGCTGTGCACCATTCTGATAACTATGTAAAGGGATGGTATTTTCAAGGCAAAGAAGGATACAGCTAAAAATGCCAAAGAGATGATGTTGCAACAATTACAAAGAGACCAGAGCTCAATGGGAATTTACTATCAAAGGGTGCAGCAAAGACAGGATGAAGGACAAGTATACCAGAGAAGAGACAAGAGTAGGGATCTGTGTTATTATTGCTGGAGTTACAGGCACTGGGGCCAAAATTGTAAAAGTTATAGAGGTAGGAGAGAAATGTGGAGACATGACAGGAATGAGACAAATAACAGGTATAATAAAAACAACAGGAATGACAGGTTTGACAGGGATGAGATCCAGCCATCAGCACCCCCCATGCCTAGAGACATCAAGCAGACACAGCACTCCCTAAGAAACCCTTTCCAGGAACAACATGGATCAGAATAGGACCACCTGGAGAGAGGGACGGTGACCCAAAATGCAGAAACCCAAGCCCTGTGCTTTATGATGAAGGTATCAGACATAAATGCGGAGAATCCTATGTTTCCATTTAAGGTAAGAGGTACAGAGATTGATTTCTTAATAGACAGCGGTGCAACCCTATCAACAGTAAGAAACACTCACTACGATAGCTGAAAATGGAATGCTGATGCATGAAGAGTTGTGAGAACCCCTACCAGTTACTGTTGACGACTTCATAAAGACCCCTCAGCTTCTCCTGTCACCAGATGCACCCAACAATTTGCTGGAGAGAGACCTCCTCTGTAAATTGCAGGCAACATTATTTTTTCAAAAAATGGGATTTACTTACAGGTACCTGAGGAGAGGTTAGAATTAGCTAATAAAGCACTCACTGCTTGCACAATAAGTGAGTATTCTGTGTTATGTAATACCGAATTGGTTGCGATCAGATCAATGGTTTTACAAAATCGACTTGCTCTTGACACGTTATTGGCAAAAGAGGGCGGAGTCTGCAGAATGTTGAAAGCGCAACATTGTTGGACTTACATACTAGACAAAAGTGTGGAGATTAAAGGGTATGTGAGAAATATTACAAATCTGGAAAAAGAGCTTAAACCACTGGAGGTTGACAGTGCATGGAAGAGGCTTACTGATGGTCTCTCCGCCCTAGGTAGTTGGTTTTCTAATTTAGGTAAGATTCGTGTGAGCAAAATACTGATGCCAATAGCGGGAATAGGTCTACTAGTATTCATAATAATAATTTGCTGCAATTGTCAAAAACACAAAAAGAAATATTCTGTGCATAGGCGAGGAGTGAAAAGAAATGTCGAAGAGCTCAAATTAGAAGAATTGAATAATCAGATTTACAAAAAGAGGAAAAATTCTCATCCTGAGAAAAATACTGAGAAAAAGCAAAATAGAAAGTTTGAAGAGATTGAAATGGGTGAAATGTGAGAAGTTGGCATCTGGTTCCAGTAATTGTGATGATATAAAATATCATCAAAGAGGGGATTGATGGAGCAAGGATTCGCATGTAAAGCGACTTTCTTGTATTCATGAACCTCGAATAACAGTATTAAAAAGTAACCCACATGTTTGTCTTCCTTTTCCCTTACATTCCGGGTGTCCGAGAGAAGCTTGCTTATGTGTTTACTAATACTAATACGCTTGCAATCTAAAATAGCCGCTGCTACGCGGGAATTTAGACTGCGCATGCGTCGGTCATACCCATGTGACGTGACATATTCATTGTCTTGGTGGGAAACTGTACGCACTTGCACAATAGAGTTAAGATGGCTGTTTTGTGTTTTCACATGCCAGAAGCTTGCACTGCTGCTTTTGCTAAGCTGTTCGTTCTGCTTAATCCTAATGCTATAGTTAATAATAAAGTAATGGAAATAGAGTAGAGATTCATGGTATATAGTGTGTTTATTTATTCTGTGTTCTAAAACTGTTTCTTTTCCATTTTATGTTGCACTTCGAAACATGGCCTATTATCCTCTGCTGCACTCCATCTTGCTTGAAACTGCGTCTGCGCGAGATCCGCGAGTCTCCACAGCAGTGACCTTTGAAACCCAGCCAAGGAGCTGACTGACTGAGAAGATGCTCCTGGGAACTTCACCTAATGAACTTTGGACACATACAATGTTGTATTGAATAGAACATCCATTGTTTGCAAGTGGAAGACTTCATAGGAGACTGAATTTAATGGGCGTGAACCTTTATTTGAATAAGAGACGGCGAAATTCTAAATATTAGGTGGTGTGATGACCTGTCCTCTTCCTTTGTCCAATCGAAATTGGGGATCCCTACACTTGCAACATTGGGGGGTGGTACTCTGACCTGGAAAATAGTATAACTAGCCTAGGTTTAGCTAGAGAGATTGTCCGACTTGTCCGAATAGCTGACCTGTCTATGATCCAACGCACTCAATAGCTGATCGAGAACAGAGGTGCTGCGGAGCACTCTGTCAGAAGACTCGCTGACCCAAGCGGGGTTCTGGGACCTGAAGTGCTGGCGAAGCACTTTGCTGGGGAAATCGATAACCCAATCGGGGTTTTGACTGATAGCTTAAGAGAGGCAGTAGCGCAGGCGTTGCAACTGAACTGCGGGTGCTGGTCTCAACTTTCGGTGGTCCGGTTCTGATCCAAATCTGGTTTTCCTGTCCTATCTCTGACCTGCACTTGCTGGCCTACTGGCGCTTGCAACTTTCCGGGTTTCTGTCCTTAAACTGACCAGTGGCCAGGGTTGGTCTTCACACCATTCTAGGTAAATATAAATCTGTGTGGGTAACAAATAGTATTTTTTGCGTCCTTTCTTACCCTTCCCTTAATGTTGCTGAAGTTATAATTGCATGTGTTCCTTTTCATTCCCTTTCTTTATGATAAATGCTAAATCATATAAACTTGCCATTATTAGCATGTTCCATTCTCTCCCCTACCTTATAGTTGGATGTTAAGAACTATCTTAAATAAATAGATGATCCTATTGGTTCACCGACGAACTCAAGAGCTCCAAGAAAAACTGCCGAGCCCTCGAGAAAGCCTGGAGAAGGGAGCCTACACCGGACAACATGACCACCCTCAAGCTCGCCACCCGGAAGCACCATCAACTGATCCACGCCACCAAGAAAACAGCATTCAAGGACCGGCTGGACAACAACGCACACAACTGCAAGGAACTCTTCAACATCGTGAAAGAGCTCTCCAACCCCAACGCCGGAAGCAACGACATCACCCCGTCGCAAGACCTCTGCAACTCCCTCGCCTCCTTCTTCCACAACAAGATCGTTGACATACACAACAGCTTCAGCCCACAAACAATGCTCCCCACGACCGCTCCAATGCCCCCCACCACCACCCTCAGCGCCTGGACCCAGATCAACACAGAAGACACCATCTGCACGATGAACTCGATCCACTCCGGATCTCCGACCGACCCCTGCCCCCACCACGTCTTCAACAAGGCCGACGCTGTCATCGCACCCCACCTGCGGGACATCATCAACACCTCCTTCGACACCGCCACCTTCCCGGAGAGCTGGAAGCACGCCGAACTCAGCGCTCTACTAAAGAAACCAACAGCGGACCCCAACGAACTCAAGAATTACCGCCCCATCTCGCTCCTCCAGTTCCCAGCCAAAGTCATCGAGAAGACCGTCAACAAGCAGCTGGCCGCCTTCCTCGACACGAATGGATCCCTCGACCCCTCACAGTCTGGCTTCCGAGCCAACCACAGCACCGAGACCGCCCTCATCGCTGCCACCGACGACATCCGAGCCCTGCTGGACAACGGTGAAACAGCGGCCCTCATCCTCCTAGACCTCTCCGCGGCGTTCGACACTGTCTGCCACCGCACTCTAGTACAGCGCCTCAGCAACATCGGAATCCAGGAGAAGGCACTGGAGTGGATCATCTCCTTCCTCGCTGGAAGGACACAGAGAGTCCGCCTACCACCGTTCAGATCTGCAGCCACGGAAGTCATCTGCGGCGTTCCTCAGGGCTCCTCGCTCAGCCCCACCCTCTTCAACGTCTACATGAGCCCCCTTGCGGCCATCGCACGCCAGCACAACCTCAACATCGTCTCCTACGCCGACGACACCCAGCTGATCCTCTCCCTGACCAACGACCCTGCCGCCGCCAGAACCAACCTCCACGAAGGGATGAAAGACGTAGCCGAGTGGATGACGACCAGCCGCCTGAAACTGAACTCAGACAAGACGGAAGTCCTCATCCTGGGCTCATCGCCCTCCGCCTGGGACGACTCCTGGTGGCCCCCCGCCCTGGGCACCGCACCCAAACCAACAGACCACGCACGCAACCTGGGCTTCATCCTGGACTCCTCCCTCTCCATGACCAGACAAGTCAACGCCGTCTCCGCGTCCTGTTTCAACATCCTGCGCATGCTACAGAAGATCTTCCGGTGGATCCCCACCGAGACCAGGAAGACGGTCACCCAGGCCCTCGTCACCAGCCGACTAGACTACGGCAACGCCCTCTACGCCGGAACCACCGCCAAGCTCCAGAAGAGACTCCAACGGATCCAGAACGCCTCAGCCAGACTCATCCTCGACATCCCCCGACGCAGCCACATCTCCGGACATCTGAGAGACCTGCACTGGCTCCCCGTCAACAAGAGAATCACCTTCCGTCTCCTCACCCACGCACACAAAGCCCTACACGACCAAGGCCCGAGCTACCTCAACAACCGCTTCAACTTCTACGCTCCCAAACGCCACCTCCGATCGACCAACCACGCCCTCGCCGCCGTCCCCCGCATCCGAAGAGCGACAACAGGAGGAAGGTCCTTCTCCTACCTGGCCGCCAAGACCTGGAACACCCTCCCTACCGACCTCCGCCTGACCCAAGACCACCTCTCCTTCAGGAAGAAGCTCAAGACCTGGCTGTTCGAGCAGTAGCGGCACCCCCCCCCCCCCCAGCGCCTTGAGACCCTCTGGGTGAGTAGTGCGCTCTATAAATGCCTTGATTGATTGATTGACCCTGCCTTTAAGGAAAGCTTAAGTGATTATCCTGAATTATTAGTGTGTTCCATTTTTACCCTCCCTATAGCTAAATGATAAATTCATTGTCGTCAATATAATTTGTGTTCCCTCTTTTTACCCACCCTTTTGAAAACGATTAACTGTGACATTCTAGCATGTCCCTTATTTTTCCCGTCCTTTAGAAAGTACCATTCCAAGTCTGATTTCTATACGGTCATTTTCAGTATGTTCCTTGTTCTTACCTTCCCTTTAGACTTCTAAATGGTTGGCATAATATATCTTTTGCATAGTTATACGCTTTTCATGATTCTGATTATTGATAGCTTGCTTGCTGTGAACCTTTGGCTTATGACTTTTGATGAAGATTAGATAAAGGTTTTCAAAACTTCTCGAGTCTGTGGTTATTATATGAGTGCATAATATTGTATTGCTACCGTACCCATAATGCTAGACTCCCTGATCCCACAGGTCCACAGATACCAGTGACCAGGAGTGTAAGTCAAGGGTATAGGACCTAGGAAGTACAATATCTGATAGCCAGTGCACAGGTTACCTGATCTGAGAAATTATTATAAAATTTGTATATGGGCCTAGGTGAGTATTGTGGTAAAGTTATAGACCGGTGACCTGCGCGCTCTAACAGTATATAGAGTTACAAGGACTGCTCAATACTTCCTGCAAAATGCCTGCTTCCAGCAACCTTTTTATTTCAATAACAACCCCTGCTTTCACTTCTACACTCATTTTGTACTGTCGAGTATTTGGGTAGACTGCATCTTCTTTTATTGCTATTTTAATTGGGTCCACATTTGCCATTAAGCCTACGTTTTCCAGTAAAATCCCATACCTCCGGTTTCACTGTCTGTTGGAGTTCTTCTGGTAAGTCTTGTATTGTCAGCTTTTTAATTTCTGTCTCTGGTCTTGCTAACAATAATTTGTAAATTCCGTCTTCATCTGGGGTTTGAATTTCAACCCCATTTGGATTGCAAAAAATGGTACAATTCATTTTGCACAACAAATCTCGTCCTAATAAATTCACAGGACTTGAATCACAGACCACAAATCTGTGCATTTCTGTAAAATTACCTATACTGACTTCCATGGGCTCTGTAACTGGGGTACTAATCTGTTTATTAGAAACACCCACTACTTGGATTGCTTCTCCCGAGAGGGGTATGTTTGGAACGTCCACTGTTCTCACAGTAGAACGGGTAGCACCAGTGTCCAACAGAAACCTTTCCTTCAATGTATGGCCCTGACTGGTCCACCGGCAAGGAGGCGCCAAGCACGCACTCCTCGTCCTCCCCCCTCAGGCACCATCAGTAAGGTTCGTCACAGAGGAAGGTGTTGTTTAACAGAAATTGTGAAGTTGCTGTATCTCTTCTCTCCCTTCATTCCCAATTTGTGGAATCTACACTCTGTTGTTCTTTGCTCCTATAATTTGACATAGGTGCATGAGGCAACTGATTTTGCTTTACCTGCTGCTGGGACTTCCGTTGCACCTCATTCTGCGTCTGTGGATTTAAATCATTAATTTGCATTTTACCACTCTGTACAGCCTTACACTCGTCCTTCCAGCGTCCCAACTTTCCGCACCCGTGGCAGGGGAACTTTTTCTTTGCCTCCTCTCTACTCATTTTTCCCCTTGGCTTTCCCCCATTTCCGGTTCCCTGATTCTGGTTACTAGTCATTTTGCTTAACTTGTACCTACTGATTGCTAGTTTGCACAGATTGTTTGGCACCCCACCTACACGCTCGAACCCTGGTCCCCGCAGCCGATTAGGCGCTGCTGGTGCACGCATTGGGCGGAGCGGAGCGGCCATATTGGAAGGATTTTGGCCGGCTGCACTAGTTTCTGAGACCCGCCCAAACGTGCCTAAATGGCAGAACACACCCGACCGCGCAGCGGGCGGGCGCAGCGGGCGGGCGCAGCGGGCGCGCCAAAGGCAAGCCCGTCTGCGCCCGTCCGTGCCTCGGCCGGGCCCAGGGCCATGATTCCTGGCCAATTTATTAAATATTGTAATCAAGGGGGGAAGGATCACTTGTCCTGAACAACCTTAGGTCTGCAGGATGGTTGGCGGGGGGAATTCTGTCCCAATATAAAGACCCTCATGCACGTGATGGGTATGGTGGTGTCTGAGAGCGGTATATCTTGATTCTCCGCTTCTGTTTCACGTGTGTGCATAATCATCAGGTCTACTTAGGTTATGCAGCCTCCACCAGGAGGATTTTACCCAAGGTTGGTGCAGTAGTGAGCCAGAGATAAAAACACCACCCAATGCGAACTATTTTACCACCTGCCAAAAACATCACAAAAGGAACAATGTCAGGAATAAATGAAAACCTGTATTATCGTATAGACTTTGAAAGAAAAAGAAATAGATCCCAACAAGCAATAAGCTGAGGAGATGTGCGCTATTGGAAGTAATGACCACGAACAGCAATGAATATTGCAAAAAGATCTTTTTAAAGCCACCCGTCATGGGAACAAAAAGACAGTGCATATATCACCCGACCGAAAACATATTATTCGTCATAAAAACACCACCCCGGTGTGCAATAATTGTGCAAAACTGCCTATCAATTTACTTTTATTCTCTGGTCCGTGTAACTTTCATTAAAATCCCCGGAATGAGAAAAGAAGCACACTATTCGTGTTTACTAACTGTAAATACCGATGGTCCAATAGGATTGCGCAGGGAGCGCTAGTACCGCCCACAAGGCCGCCCCAGAAAAGTAACCCGGAAGGGACAGGAACCACTTCCGGTTCGGTAAGAGCAGAGCAGCGCGCACAATAGCGAGCTGAGGACGAGGCGAAACAGGTAGCAAGGAGATACCTTTCACCCGGTCTACAAAACCGCAAGTACCAACCAGCCGCTTTAATATTAATGCTTCCTCTTGTTTAATCCCCGCCTTTAGCCCGCTCCAATATCCTTACCGGCTGAAGGAAGTGTGCATTAGCAATGCGCAAGGTAACCGCAAGCGTAAACAACATTTGCATGCCACATGGCGCCCCTAAGATTACGGCGTCACCAGCTCACTAAGACGCGGAGTATGCCTTGCATGTCACGAATATTTGTCGGCTGATTTAATCACCCGCCCTGATAAAAACAGACAAACTCACGACCATTATTGTCACGAGAGTTCACAAACGAATATACTCACGATACTATGATAGTCCTGCACTGTCCCTCTGCAAGCATGCTATAGGACGGTGCCTGAGCATGGAGAGGATGCGAGAGTTGACACTTAAATGGACACGAACGGTCTAAAAGTATTGCCATTTTTTAGTTGTTTATTGTAAAAATGACAGCGCAAACTGCTGTGGGTGTGTGTCTTTCCCCTCCCCACCCCCCGACCCTGTGTGTGTGCGTTACAACTATGTGTTTACTCATTACAGGTACCATAAGACCTCCAAGACTTAGAAACAGGTCAATAACCTTTTCTTCTCACCTTTTACACTGTATGATATTTTTTTGCACGTCATTTCACGGTCCTGAAGAATGCCCGTAAGTCCTAGTAGTAAGGCAATAGAGGCAGAAACATGTCGACCAATCTTTTAACCCCTTCGTCACTCAAAGTGCAACTGTAACTCATAAACAAGTAAAACCGGATGCACAACTATTGAGTTTACCAGACCCGAAATCAGACCTATTAAAGTTTTGCTCTCCTGATCTCTGGTCTTTTTATCTCTGGCTCACTACTGCACCAACCTTGGGTAAAATCCTCCTGGTGGAGGCTGCATAACCTAAGTAGACCTGATGATTATGCACACACGTGAAACAGAAGCGGAGAATCAAGATATACCGCTCTCAGACACCACCATACCCATCACGTGCATGAGGGTCTTTATATTGGGACAGAATTCCCCCCACCAACCATCCTGCAGACCTAAGGTTGTTCAGGACAAGTGATCCTTCCCCCCTTGATTACAAGATATACTTTGGAAAATGAATGGATCAATATTCCATCTCCCCCACCTCTGATTAGAAGACAATTTATTAAATACTCAAGGGATTTCATATTGAACCTGAAGTCCGATCCCAAGAGATGTACACATCCCATGACTATGATGGATTGGATAGGACCCTGGACCTGTAGATACTGTAGGGAAAGTTTTGCCCCTTATACCGACCCCTTAATTAATAGACGAACTGAAGCTCTGAAATGTGGACTTATAAATGTCAGGTCAATGGCTAAGCATGCCTTGGACATCTTTGACCTCATAGCAGAAGGAGACCTGGACTGTCTGTTTATGACAGAAACCTGGCTAACGCCTAATAGTAACCCAGATGTTACAAATACACTCCCACCAGGATATCTTATATGTAGGGAGGACAGAGAAATTCAAAGGGGGGGAGGTATTGCTATTATTTACCGTGAGACATTCACCTGCCAAACTTTTACGATCCCAGATCTGAAAGGAGCAGAAAACATGGGTTTCGCTTTAAAGATACATGACTCTTATACTTTCTCTGGAGTACTGATATATAGACCACCTGGGCAATACACTGATTTTGTGGAGAGTATTGGACCAGCCATCAGTAATATAGCCCTCAAATCTGCCAACTTCACGTGTTTGGGAGATGTGAACTTACACTTGGACTCCTCCACAGATCCGGCTGCAACATGCTTTAGGGACACTATGAATGTCCTAGGATTAACCCTGACTACATCTGAACCTACGCACAAAGCAGGGCACATCCTTGATTGTGTCTGCACGAACCCAGGGACACTTATGGCTAAAACACCTCAAATCTTACCATGGACAGACCATAACTTCATTCCTTTTGATATTGGAGTAACAATTAAGAAAACATTAAAAAACTCTGATAATTCAGTTAAACCCCCCCAAGGAGAACCCAGTTGGAAAACCCTGATAGGACAGGACTCATTCCTCACTAGAGCCGCAGAGACCAAGCCGACCACTACTGGAGAACCTACTGAGGACAGTCAAATCCTCAGAAACTGGATTAATACTTTAAAGTCAGGGAGATCTCATGAACGGCACAGTGCTAAAAAGAAATCCTCAGCACTATGTTTCACCCTGGCCCTAAAGGAAGAACAGAGGAAAGTTAGGGCACTTGAACGGAAATGGCGTATGAACTATGAACAAATTGACCAATACAACTATAAGGTTGCACGCCGCCGATATCACGGACTGATAAAAAATGCAAAAAAGCAATATTATACCGAGGCTATAGTCAATAGTAAAAACCAACAGAAATAAAATTTTAAAATAGTCAATGCCTTTACCAATCCCAGATCCATGAATAAAGAAATTCCCCCCTCCCAGGACCTATGTACTAAAATAGCGGACTTCTTTGAAGGAAAAATCAAAGAACTTACAAAGGATTTTCCCCATCCAACGAGTTATAAAGACTCGGCTTACATAGGTCCCACAACCACTACTGGCCAATTGTCTGCTTTTTCCCTGGCCACCTTGGCTGACTCTCGTGCAGAAATTTTAAAGATCAAATCAGGCTCCCCATTTGATCCCTGCCCTCCATATGCCCTGCACACCATGGTTGATATTGTGAATACCATTATAAACACCATCATTAATTCCTCACTTAACCTTGGCTTAGTACCTGAGGAATGGAAGCTTGCAGCAGTGAAGCCTCTGCAGAAAAAACAACTTGCAGACCCAACCATCCTGACCAATCTACGTCCCATTTCTCTGCTTCCAACCCTCTGCAAAATAACTGAAAAGTTTGTGAATAAGCAACTCACCACATTTCTGGAAGCCAATAACATATGGCACCCCAATCAAGCAGGTTTCAGGTCCCAGCACTCAACTGAATCAGCCCTGATATTCACCTCAGAAACCTTAAGGGCTGCAATGGACCAGGGGAAAAAGGCGGTATTGGTGCTCCTAGACCTGTCCGCAGCATTTGATACGGTCTCACATACCATCCTGATAGACCGATTAGCCAGGCAGGGATAGCCGATAGAGCTCTAGGTTGGCTAAAAAGCTTCCTCTCCGGAAGACGCCAAGTAGTCACTTTAGGCCGATTTAAATCCGAAGAAAAACAGCTTACCTCGGGAGTGCCTCAGGGCTCGTGTCTGAGCCCTACACTCTTTAATGTCTATTTGGCTCCCTTGGTTGCACTTATATCATCGTATGACATTTCCACCATTTCATACGCTGATGATACGCAGCTCATCCTGGTGAGGGAAGATGACACTGAGAAGCTGAAAGGAAGCTTAAGACCTGCCTCAAAGCCATATTCCAATGGATGAGCGCAAATCATCTCAAATGCAACACAGGGAAGACAGAGATTCTGCCCTTTGGAAAAGAAAATCTGTTTAATCCCTCCCTATGGTGGCCAGAGGAGGTGGACGGTCCTCCTCACACCGTTACGTCTGCCCGGAATTTAGGGATCAAATTCGACTCATCACTGACCTTTAAACAGCAGGCAGTAGCGGTGGCCGTAACATGCTTCGGCCTCATTAAAACACTGAGGACATTTTTTGATTTCTTACCTTTTCAGGCACGGAAAATGGCGGCAGTAGCAATGGTAACATCTCGCCTAGACTACTGCAACAGTCTATATGCAGGCACAAACAAAACAATTTGTCATAAACTACTTATGGTCCAACACGCTGCGGCTAGACTGGTGCTGGGCTGGAACAGAAGAACCTCAGGAACAGCAGCAATGGATATATTACATTGGCTGCCAATCCCCAAAAGGATCCTTTTTAAAGTTCTTCTGATAACTTTTAGGGCCTTTCATGGGAAAGGTCCAGGTTATATCCAAAAGATGTTTAAACGCTATTCCCCTCTGCGCAATCTCAGATCTCAAAAAGCTAACCTCCTGACAGTCCCCAACTTCAGATTAAAAACTAGAGGAGGCAAGGCCCTGGCAGTATTGGGATCTAAGGCCTGGAATTCTCTTCCACCACCCCTTCGACAAATAGAAAAAGAAACAGACTTCAGAAAGGCCCTTAAAACTTGGATCTTCAATCTATCAAACACTATCTGTAAATCCCTGATTTGATACAGATCCTCCTTTCCCAATCAGCGAACACTGGACTGCCTTCTTTTCTTTAAGCGCTTAGATGCTCCTTGGAGTGCAAACTGCGCTCTATAAAAAAACCCTTACATTTACATTTACATTACATTTTAACTGCTGTTCTTGGTGCTCTGCTAATTTTACCTGTGCCCACATGACCTTTTCTTTCAACTCTTTTCGTTTATTTTCCAGCTCATCCTCACAGTACTTAGCATATTTAAGGACCTCGTCAATTGGCTTGGCCTGCCAACAGATTTTATTGTCTTTGATCCACTGCGAGATCTCAGGCCTTAACCCTAGTACGAATCGATAAATGAAATGGGTCATTTCGATATTGTCCAGGCCACTGTATGTCTTGAACACCTGTAACAGACGTTCATAGTATGAATGTAAAGTTTCATCTCGGTTCTGAGTGGTTCTATCTATCCTAGTCCAGTCAGTCTCCTTTGCAGGCACCTTTCCTTTCAGGTACAGCATCACCTGATTATACTTCCTCATAACATCCTCGGAAGGTGCCCCTGTCTTTGGGTCTCGGGGGTATTTCTCAGTGGGCCAGTCTACAGCAATTTTATATTCTGTCCACAAATCTACGGGAACCACAATTTCAAAAAATCCGTCTAGATCTTTCAGAAGGCATTTGGAAACTTTCACAAATCTATCTACCTGCCTGTACCAGTCTACAGGTTTTTCGCACAATTTTGGAAGTCATTTGTAAAGGATACAATATCCTGTCTGGACCATGGCACATGTACATAACCTCCACCTGGCACTCGCATAGGATATCATTTTTCCACTTTTTCTGTTTCTTTTAAGACATATTCAGAAGTAATTTGTTTTGAGCGAGCCTCTTCTTTTTTCTTTGCCCACCTAGCTTTCCACTTTTCTAAGTCTCCCCATTTCTGTAACAGGTTTAGTAATTCTCTTATCTGCACTTTTCTTCCTGACACATTCATGTTTTCTAAATCTTTGTCAGAGAATTCTGCTCTGTAGGGCTTTTGCAACACTTTAGATTTACCAATGTCTATCCCCATTCTAGCTGCAGTGTCCATTATTTTTCATGGTACACTCTTGTATTCCGGGTAATACTTTTGCAAATGAATAGAAATTCATCTTCACTAAGAGTGTTCAGTCTATCCAATCCCACATTCCCAGCCATCAATTCCTCTAATTCAATTCGTAGCTTATATATATCTAATGGTTTTGGCTGGGGATTTGGTCTCTCTAGCTCTCGGGTCCATCGGTCTATTTCTTCAGGAGTCACTACCGTGGCACTTCTGGTACCAGAAGATGACTCTATTCGGACTTCTCTTGAATTTAAAGGAGTGTTATTTCTCATTGAACTGCCTTCGGGTTCCCTTATTGGTAAGTCCATTAAGGATATTACAGACTCACATTCGCTTGCCTGGTCGTCTATTACCAAGGGTTCTTTTCTCAGCTTCACTACTGATGTAGTTATAACTGGAGCTTTTGGACTAGCTTGTTTATCCCCGTACAAAGGAACAACTGGGCCAATAGTTACTGGAATTGTCAGAGCCTCGGGACTTGTGTTTAATTGGGAAATTTTCTGTATCGGTTCAGTTCTTTGTCTGACTAAAGCCTCTCGTTCTCTGCCCTGAAGTACCTTTTCCATGGAGGTTTCATGTATTACTTGCGGAATCAAGGGGGGGTTTAAACTCGGGGCACTTGGATTTACCATACTTGGTCCCTCATTATAATGTGGGTTTACAAATGGGTTCCTCGGGTTTAGAGATCTGGGATCCTCATTATACGGTGGTGGATTCTTCATTAATAAATCCTCCAAATAATCATCGTCTGAATCACTACTGGTCATTAAATGCTTTGTCTTTTCTGTCCTCTTATCTCCCGTGGGCTCTCCTAATGTTAGTACAGGGTATAGCCCTTCTACTAACATGTTCTGTCTCCACTGTTTCATTTCTTTATCTCTGGATTCTTTTTGTACCTTTGGATAAAATGTACTTAACCCTTTGTCAATTCTGGGCCTGTCTCTCTCAAAAGCCTCTATTTCCCATTCCTCTAAGGCCTCATATTGCGTTAATCTAGGTCTGGGATGTAAATCATTTATTCGGGTCCTCAGGTTGAACAAAATTCTTCCATTAAATGTACCTTCTGTGGTAAATGCTAAAATTCCATCATCTTTAGTATATTCCACCCAATTCTCCAACCATACACAAGTGTGGTAACCTCTATCAAACATCATAAATGATGCGGGAGTGTTCGGTGGTGGAATAATGACTCCTTCTCTAGTTTTAATTGGCTTGTCTTTTTTTAAATAATTCTTTACTCGGTCTACAAGTGACAATTTTCTCTTACTTCCATACATATTGCTTGGTCTGCCTCTTATCATCTGCTCCCTAGCAAACCCTAAATATCGTGGATCAGGTCGAGTTTCGGGACTATTTAATTGCCACATATATTTTTACGAATTTCAGGATCACTTAACTTTGTTTACAAATTACTTCCAATACTAGCGCGCCTTTTAATTTCCTGCAACCAACCAACAATGCGGTTTCAAATAATTTCAGCCAATGAGTGCGCGGCTTTTCTCCAGAGACGAGTTCCCACGCTCCTGCGCTCACCCCTCCTTTACAATGCTGTCTCAGCTAGACACCCACTGTCTCATCCAATACCAGCGCAGCACTGAGTGACGTCAGCGCAGCTCCGCAACTGACTCCCTCATTCACAAGGTAATGGAAAACTCAGTTTCTAGCTTTTTAAATTGCAAGTGCTTTGTTTGATTTACAACGCGAAACATTCGCCACTGTACTTGAGTGTCTAGAAAGGAAAGATTTATTTCACTGCAAGTAAATCCCTTCCGTTTACTTTTCAAATACTGCGTATAGATCTCTTCTGCCTACCCTTCACACAAGCATTAGAGAACCTGCTACTCCCTGGGGCTCATCCACTCTGGGATATATACTAAGTCCCAAGTTTCACCAGCGAACCCCTTTGCTATCAATTAGGCTCAGACGAACCTGCTACTCCTTCCGTGAGACCCTTTCTAGGTGATATCACAATAGAAGTTTTGCCAGCGAACTCTTTGCTATCATGCATTCATACAGAAAACCCTAATTAGTGCTTTCGGTTCTGCCTAACCATGCACTAACTTCCTCGAGCCACTGACCTCACTGCGATGTGGTTTCCTTTTACCACCCGCTATTCTGCCCCCGGGGATTCCAGACAAACATATAACAGTCACAAACGGGTTTGGTTAACACATAAATCAATACAGCAAGAAATCAGTAAAATTTTAAAAACATTTCAGAACATTTATTATTTGAATAAACATTTTACATTTGATCGATCAATACTTTCATTTAGCAGCAATTTGCCTACCTACCTATCTTGACTAAACCCTAACCATCCTCTGGCTACCAGAAAATATACTGTTAGAGCGCGCAGGTCACCCGTCTATAACTTTACCACAATAATCACCTAGGGCCATATACAAATTTAATAATAATTTCTCAGATCAGGTAACCTGTGCACTGGCTATCAGATATTGTACTTCCTAGGTCCTATACCCTTGACTTACAATCCTGGTCACTGATTTATTGAATGATTTGAATGATTTATTATTATTATGCATGATTAATTAAAACCGTTGCATACATTAAAACTTGCTTAAAAACATCTGTTCATGTAAAATTAAAATACTATTGTATTGTCCACTTATTTAATTTCCGTTACTCATTAAGAGGCGAGATAAGAAGATAGAGGAGGGCAGATGCCACTGTTACTTGATCTCTTCAAGTGTGCCATGTAGTGTTTTCCCAGGGGATCGCAATGTTGTTGTTAAGAGGACCTCGCCCGTTGAAGGGATTCTCATCATAATCATTGCCTTAGTTCTCAATTTCCGTCGACAACTTGCGACGCTTCGTTGGCGTACCCCCGACCGAGTGGTTATAATGTTGATCAAAATGGGGGCCTCCCTTTTTTTTTTCTTTTTTCTCCTGTTACTCTTTTGAGTGTGGTGAATATGGGCAGGGGATTTTTGTAACGTTGGCTCCGTTAGTAAAACTTCTCCCATTTACTCTATTTGATGGGTGTTACCGTTTGACAAGGCTTCTGTAGTTAAATGTTCCAAAGGCGACTTTCATAGATTTTCCAGTCACTTAGCTGTTATGTCGAAAAACTTTGTTAGTCGACTATTGAGCTGCACTTTCTCTGGGTTAAAACACAGCAAAACCGCTTGTCTACGGGTCCTTACTCCATACTGGTTGAATACTGGTTTTAAAAGGTTTATTCTTATGTCCCTTAGGCTGTTGCAGGTGCAAATAACATGTATTAAGTCTTCCACTCCGCAGCCACAGAGGCGACAGGATTGGTCGCCGCCTTTTCTCTCCCAGGGCGGAAGAAACTGGTTAATTGCGCCAATCCCCAGGCGAAGTTTTAAAAATTCTTCCTTTGTGGTAGTTTTTATTCCGATTTTCAAGTAAGATTGCGGTTTTAAAGCTTTGTACGTATTCAGTACTACCCATGCATGTGATCGTTTGGATAGCGTGTTTTTATCTTCTACAACTGACAGTTGTCGGCATGCCTTAGTTGCTGTTTTTTTTAATTCTGCATGTGACACTGTAATGCTCCAAAGGTCTGTCAGGCCTAAGAGTTTGATAGAGTCCTGCAAGTACTCTCTAGCTGGTGATTTTGCTGAACGGAATAGCTCTACCCAGATATGGCTGTTCAGGGATCCTTCTGCTGATTCTTTGATTTTATGCCAGCATTTTACGTATGCTCCCCTTCTTTCGATTGATTGTTTTTGTAGCCCAAACTCCAGCCGAATTTGGGCCGGGGAAGCATACCTTGGGAGGTGAAAAATGGATCGATATGCATTTGTTATTGTATTTTCCACTGCTGTTGCGTCTTTGCCTTTCATTGCTGAGCTTCCGTCACTCCTGGTCACTGGTATCTGTGGACCTGTGGGATCAGGGAGTCTAGCATAATGGCTATGGTAGCAATACAATAATATGCACTCATATAATAACCACGGACTCAAGAAGTTTTGAAAACCTTTATCTAATCTTCATCAAAAGTCATAAGCCAAAGGTTCACAGCAAGCAAGCTATCAATAATCAGATTCATGAAAAGCGTATAACTATGCAAAAGATATATTTTGCCAACCATTTAGAAGTCTAAAGGGAAGGTAAGAACAAGGAACATACTGAAAATGACCTCATAGAAATCAGACTTGGAATGGTACTTTCTAAAGGACGGGAAAAATAAGGGACATGCTAGAATGTCACAGTTAATCGTTTTCAAAAGGGTGGGTAAAAAGAGGGAACACAAATTATAATGACGACAATGAATTTACCATGTAGCTATAGGGAGGGTAAAAATGGAACACGCTAATAATTCAGGATAATCACTTCAGCTTTCCTTAAAGGGAGGGTAAAAAGGAAAATCCATTTATTTAAGACAGTTCTTAACACCCAACTATAAGGTAGGGGAGAGAATGGAACATGCTAATAATGGCAAGTTTATACGATTTATCATTTATCATAAGGAAAGGGAAAGAAAAGGAACATATGCAATTATAACTTCAGCAAGATTAAGGGAAGGGTAAGAAAGGATGCAAAAAATACTATTTGTTACCCACACAGATTTATATTTACCTAGAACAGTGTGAAGACCAACCCTGGCCACGGGTTAGTTTAAGGACAGAAACCCCGAAAGTTGCAAACGCCAGTAGGCCAGCAAGTGCAGGTCAGAGATAGGACCAGATTTGGATCAGAACCGGACCACCGAAAGTTGAGACCAGCACCAGCAGTTCAGTTGCAACGCCTGTGCTACTCCCTCTCTGCAGCTATCAGTCAAAACCCTGATTGGGTTATTGATTTCCCCAGCAAAGTGCTTCGCCAGCACTTCAGGTCCCAGAACCCGGATTGGGTCAGCGAGACTTCTGACAGAGTGCTCCGCAGCACCTCTGTTCTCGATCAGCTATTGAGTGCGTTGGGTCAGTGACAGGTCAGCTATTCGGACAAGTCGGACAATTTCTCTAGCTAAACCTAGGCTACTTATAATATTTTCCAGGTCAGTGTACCACCCCCCAATGTTGCAAGTGTAAGGATCCCCAATTTCGATTGGACAAAGGAAGAGGACAGGTCATCACACCACCTAATATTTAGAATTTAGCCGTCTCTTATTCAAATTAAGGTTCACGCCCATTAAATTCAGGCTCCCATGAAGTCTTCCACTCGCAAACAATGGATGTTCTATTCAATACAACATTGTATGTATCCAAAGTTCATTAGGTGAAGTTCCCAGGAGCATCTTCTCAGTCAGTCAGCTCCTTGGCTGGGTTTCAAAGGTCACTGCTGTGGAGACTCTCGGATCTCGCGCAGACGCAGTTTCAAGCAAGATGGAGTGCAGCAGAGGATAATAGGCCATGTTTCGAAGTGCAACATAAAATGGAAAAGAAACAGTTTTAGAACACAGAATAAATGAACACACTGTATACCATGAATCTCTACTCTATTCCCATTACTTTATTAGTAACTATAGCATTAGGATTAAGCAGAACGAACAGCTTAGCAAAAGCAGCAGTGCAAGCTTCTGGCATGTGAAAACACAAAGCAGCCATCTTAACTCTAGTGCGGAAGTGAGTACAGTTTGCTACCAAGACAACAAATACGTCACGTCACATGGGTATGACCGACGCATGCGCAGTCTAAATTCCCGCGTAGCAGCGGCCATGTTAGATTGCAAGCGTATTAGTATTAGTAAACACATAAGCAAGCTTCTCTCGGACACCCGGAATGTAAGGGAAAAGGAAAGTTTAGTAAGACAAACATGTTGGTTACTTTTTAATACTGTTATTCGAGGTTCATGAATACAAGCAAGTCGCTTTACATGCAAATCCTTGCTCCATCAATCCCCTCTTTGATGATATTTTATATCATCACAATTACTGGAACCAGATGCCAACTTCTCACATTTCACCTATTTCAATCTCTTCAAACTTTCTTTTTTGCTTTTTCTCAGTATTTTTCTCAGGATGAGAATTTATCCTCTTTTTGTAAATCTGATTATTCAATTCTTCTAATTGGAGACTCGCGGATCTCACGCAGATGCAGTTTCAAGCAAGATGGATTGCAGCAGACGATAATAGGCCATGTTTCGAAGTGCAACATAAAATGGAAAATGGAAAAGAAACAGTTTTAGAACACAGAATAAATGAACACACTGTATACCATGAATCTCTACTCTATTCCCATTACTTTATTATTAACTATAGCATTAGGATTAAGCAGAATAAACAGCTTAGCAAAAGCAGCAGTGCAAGCTTCTGGCATGTGAAAACACAAAGCAGCCATCTTAAGTCTAGTGCGCAAGTGCGAACAGTTTCCCACCAAAACAACAAATACGTCACGTCACATGGGTATGACCGACGCATGCGCAGTCTAAATTCCCGCGTAGCAGCGGTCATTTTCGATCGCAAGCGTATTAGTATTAGTAAACACCTAAGCAAGCTTCTCTCTGACACCCGGAATGTAAAGGAAAAGGGAAGTTTAGTAAGACAAACATGTTGGTTACTTTTTAATACTGTTATTCAAGGTTCATGAATACAAGCAAGTCGCTTTACATGCGAATCCTTGCTCCATCAATGTGCACCCCCTGGCTCGTCTCCCTCTCCAACACGTTACCAATGGACTCTGTTACAGGAAGATTTCTATAATGACATGTTTCAAGAACTATTTAAATACGACTCTAACATTAAAAGTTACTTGGTCACTCATCTAGTGTAGTTGACATTAGTACCAGGGTCTGTATACTGTCCTGCAGCATTATTTACAGGGCCTGACTGGTATGCCTACATGGCAGACAAGCTTACTGGACAATGGAATTGCATGAGAACACATTGCATATTGGCAAAGAAGGCTCTGCAGTAAGCAATGAGCTAGGACCACAGGAAAAGGGGATATTTCAAGTGCCAGCTTCAGAACCGCACATGTCTGTAGCCGTAGCCACAAGTTATTACCCTAAATTTGGACCTCATGGTCAAATGCCTTCAGGTCTTACCTAGAATTAAGGATTTTACATTTCCTTTGGGAATTGTGTTTGTTATGGGAGCTGGAGAAGGGTGATGTTGGAATTGTACATGCTCAGATATGAGAGGACTGCAGTTTTTGACATGCTTTAAGGGAATATGGATTTACAGCTGACTAAAAACAGAGGGGCATATTACCAAGCAGGGCTATAGGCAATTATCGCCGCTTTAGCGGCCGCTGAGCGGCGATAATTCTATTGGTCTCTTATCAAGCTGTCGCTAACAGCACTTAGCAACAGCTTTAGGCGATAGCGAGCGGTTTGGGTCCCGCTTTGCATGTCAGCGATATTTATTGGTAATGACATGCAAAGTGGGCGTACCCAACCTGTTAGCGACTGAAAGCAGTCGCTAACGTCGCTATCGCCTATTAGCAAGGCAGGTGTAGCGATGGAAATATTCCCGCTGTCGCCAAAAACTCTGACCAGTTCTTAGCCATGTTATCCAATGGGAGGTGGATAACTTGGCTAAGAGCATTTTGTCGCTAATGCGTGAATATCGTTGTATTCTCAGCGATATTCACGCTATCGCCGGAAAATGTATCGCTTTGGAGATAAACGTTGCTAAAAGCACGTTATCTCAGCAATAATTTCCGGCGATGCTTAGTGATAAAAAATTGTTACTAAGCATAGTTAGCGATAAATATCGCTAATCGTTGGTAATATGCCCCAAAATTCTAGAAAAAGTGAACTCAGAGGTTTGGGCAAAACACAAAAATGAGGCATGATTGTTGAAAACATGCCCTCCCCATAAAGTAACACTTAAGTAAAATGCAGAATGATCTTATGTAAAACAGTACAGACTAGAGGAATGAATAAAACCTGTGACTGAGTCTCTTACAACAGGGTATCATTGAAAAGACCACTAGCCCCTGTAATAGTCCGATCATTCCATTGCCCAAGGGCAATACATGACAATATAGGTTCATACAGGATTTATGCCAGATAAACAACATTGTGGTTCCCTTAGCACCTGTTGTGCTTGACACCAATTCTATATTATCTTCTATACCTGTAGAGGCAGACTTGTCTGTCACAGATCTCTCCTCTGTGTCTTTCAGTGTTAGAGTCCATTCAGAGAGTGAGTAGCTCTTTGCCTTCACAATAAAAGATACCAGTACTCTTTCACAAGATGCACCCAAGGCTTCACTGAGAGTCCCACGGCCTATGCGCAGGCAGTAAAGAGAGACCTGGACAGCCTACACCTGGAAGGTTATATATGTGGGATGCTCATGGGTAACTGAGCGCGTTATAAATTTTGTATAAATAAATAAGGTGGTATCATCGTCTTGCAGTACGCTGATGATCTCCTTGTGGCATCTCCATCTCTTGAGGCCTGTGAAAAATACACTGTAGCTCTGCTAAACCACCTCCAGGGGAGATGACACAGAGCCTCATTGTCAAAATTTCTGTGCTGCTAAAAAGAGTTGACTTACCTGGGTTATGAGGTATCCAAAGGTACACTCCACATATCACCTGACAGAATAAAAATGATTCAGAGCATGCAGTCCCCATCCACCAAGAAAGGAATGATGTCCTTCCTATGGTTGATGAACTTGTGCCGCCAGTGGATCCCAGAGTACAGATACTATGATGCCATCTTGAGACAATGTACACTACAAGAATCACCCAACAACATTGAATGGACGAATGAACTTGTAGACTGTTTCATGAAACTGAAAGAGACATTGTGTATTGCACCAGCATTGGGGCTGCCTGATTCAAACTGCCTTTCCATATCTATGTGTCAGAGCAAAATCACATTGCATATGGTGTGTTGACGCAGCAGCATGGCTCTGGAAAAAGACCTGTGGCATATTACTCTGTGACTTTGCCCTCAGCAGTGACCGGCCATCCGGCTTGTTTGAAAGCAGTGGCCTTAGCCGCTGTGCTGGTAGAGAGGACGGCTCCCATTGTACTGAATGACCCTTGTATTGTTTATGTGCCATAGTCAGCACAGTTGCTGTTGACATTTGCAGCAACACAAATTATTCGGCTGCAAGGCATAGGTTATAAGGTCACCTTGTACACTAACATCAGCATTAAAATATGCCCACCTGTTAATTTGGCAACTTTATTACCTGCAATAGGTTATTCTGATGAGACCCTTGACCATGACTGTGCTGACGTTGTAGAAACATGCACCACACCAAGGCCAGATTCACAGCAGGCACCCTTAGAAAATGCAGACTATGAATGGTACACTGATGGCTCCTCCAGCAGACTAATGGACACTGATTACAGAGCAGGGTATGCTATAACTACAGTAGAAACTATAGTTGAAAGTGCAGCTCTGCCACCAGGCACATCTGCCAGGCACGCGGAGCTGTATGCTGTAACAAGAGCATGCATCCTGGCTGGGGGAAAAATGTTAACCTTTACACTGACTCACGTTATGTCTTTAGAGTTGTCCATGATTTTGGCCAGCTGTGGCAGTATTGTGGTTTCGTAACAGCAGTGGGCGCCAATTTAACATGGTCCTTTAGTAAAGAACTTGTTGAAAGCAATACTACTACCCAACAGGACAGTTGTAATAAAATGTGAAGCCCACACAGGAGCTAATACAATGGCCAGAGGTAACTCCATGGCTGACACAGCAGCAAGAGAGAACATGTTACAGCCAGTATAGATGGTGCATTCAATGGCCAAAAGCATTCCTAACATTCAGTTCATTCAGAGACAATTGTTGCTAGCTGATGTGAAGGAAGCACAATGGTCTGCAACACCAGATGAGGAGAGAATGTGAATTGATGCTGAATGTGAGCAGAATGATGAGGGTTTATGGGTCCACCGGGATGGTAGGCCTGTGGCCCTGTGCAATATGTTCCTTTCCCTTACAAGGGTTGCTCATGAACCCACTCACATGGCACAAGGGGGGATAAATGCGCTAATCATACAGGAGTGGTTTGCATCACAGATAACAGCTTTAACTGCACAATTCTGCTCCCAATGTCTTGTCTGTGCCCAACATGCTAAAGGTCGGTCCTCTGCCGCATATGATCACTTGCCAGTACCACAGAGTCCCTTGACCAACATCCAAGTTGATTTTGTCTATATGACCCCAGTGAATTGATTCAAATATTTGCTGGTTTGTGTGGATCCATTTTCAAAATGGGTGGATGCACTTCCCGCAAGGAAGAATGATGCAGCAACTGTTGTGCGATGCCTGATGAAAGATACCATACCCTGGTTTAGGGTTCCCCAGAGTATAAATAGCAACAGAGGGTGCTAATTAATGGCTACAGTTGTGCAAAAGATGTGTGCCTGTTTGGGACTAGAATGGAAACTGCATGCCCCTTACCACCCCAAAGCTCAGGCCAGGTGGAGAGAATTAACTCAATGATACATTTGAATTAGCAAAGGCAACTTATGCCACAGGTTGAAATGCTCTGCCTTTAGTGCTGCATGCCATAAGGGCAACGGCTTCTAGAACAACTCTTTTGTCCCCCCATGAGGTACTGATGGGGCAGCCTATAACAGTGGGGTAGAGGTTGCCTCTCACAGCTTCCCACACAGCACTGCTGTGGATGGATGAAAATATTTCTGACTATGCTGTACAGTTGTCAGCAGTCTTAGGGCATCACCATCTCCATCCGTGCCCAGAGCCCACACACCATTTTAAAGCTGGAGACATTGTTGTGGTGAAATATTTTTTTTCTTAGTTCTGGGTGGTCCGAACCCAACATTGTGCTCCTGGTTACATGGACAGTGGTAAAGCTGCAGGGACGTATTGAGTGGATTAATGCAACAAGATGCAGAGTTGCACCAGCAACACATGAGACAGAGGTACCTGTAACGGATGAGCAGCTGCCACTCGTGGAACAGTACGACATACCAGAAAAGGGAAAGTCAGACCAGACCATTCCTAACAGCCACGCTAAAGGCCCATCATCAAGTGTCACAGGGACGGTGACACTAACTGATGCTGTTGAGTTAAGTACATCACAAAGTTTCAAAGAAAGGTGATGGTCAGCACCTGCATAAAAATAGACTGAAACGGACACCGCAGGGCAGGTCTTTGGAACTGGCCCTGAACAAGATAACTGTGGACCAGGAGGAGAAGCAGAGGACAGCACACTGTGTGACATGGCATTATTGACACTTAGAGAAGGTGTCTTCGAATTTAGTAACAGAAAGACACTCTATATTGATATTTATCACTTTCGCAAAAATGCATTGCATAGTGCAAATAATATTTTTTGGGTCCCTTATATATGTGTGTGCTACCTATATTGCAACCCCATTGCTGACCCTCCTCTCATTGCAGTACATGATAAAGTAGCCCAAGTTTTAGGTCTTAAAAATTGCTGTATTTGTAGAGAGTCATCAAGACACCCCAGCGACCCTGTGGCTTATATGAGACACATGTGCCAATACAGAATGACACACAAGGAAAATGATGCCTTATATCCAATATAACTTGGGATTGTAGAGAAGGAAGGATTGGATGGTACCCACGTTGTACCATACTGCCAAATATTCAAGCCCAATTCCAAGTGCCACCTATGGTAGAAAACAATGCAGAGAAAAATGCATTTCCTGAATGCATTAAGCATCATGTTTCAGGGTGTAACCCAGCTTCCCGATGCTTAGAATATCTAGCAAGTAGCAAGTGCACTAACATAGTGGAATTTAATGATACCATGGGTAATTGGAATATAAGGGACAGACAGTTAGTAGGAACTGGACAACTAAGGTAAAGGGAAACAAGTTAACTACAAGGCACTCATCTCAAACCATATTCTACTACTATGTTCTCTAAAATAAACCTTTCTACACTCTTTCCCCTCTATCCCTCCTTGGCTCACCCAAAACCATATTTTACTACTATGATCTCCCAAGCAACCATTCCTGAATTCTTCCATCATGTATCCCAAACCTCATTTTACTACTATGGGTTTCCTAATTTCTTTCTAGAGACTCGTCCTTCCTCCATCTCTCCTTTTTTCATCCGAGCCTCATCTTACTACTATAATCTCCTAAATAACACTTTCTAAAATCTTCCCTCTTCTATTCCTCCATTTTCATATTCAATCCAACTAACAGACTCACATGTCCACCACTCATACTAACACATATTTCCCTACACTAACCGACCACTAATCTTCTTTGGGTTCCAGAGCAGCGTGCTACTCACCAAAAAGCACTTTGGCGCCTCTTCAGGGGATTTACAACTATGATCTCCCAAATAACACCTTCTAGACTCTTCCATCTTCTATCCCTCCATTATCTTATTCAATCCAATTAACAGACTCACATGCCCACCACTCAAACTAACACATATTTCCCTATACTAACCGACCACTAATCCTCTTTGGGTTCCAAAGCAGCATGCTACTCACCAAAAAGCACTTTGACGCCTCATCAGGGGTTTTACAACTATGATCTCCCAAATAACACTTTCTAGACTCTTCCATCTTCTATCCCTCCTTTATCCTATTCAATCCAACTAACAGACTTACATGTCCACTGCTCAAAATAACATATTTCCCTATACTAACCCACCACTAATTCTATTTGGTTTCCAGAGTAGAGTGCTGCTTGCCAAAAAGCACTTCAACACCTCGCCTGGGGTAATAAGCGCTATATAAATACACTTACAAATACTATACATGGAGAGACACTGTTGCTAAAACCTGATGATCTTCTATACAATCCATTAATTGAGCGAGAAAATTAATATGCTATTGCACCAAATGTGATTTCTAAAATAATAGAATATCTCTTATGGTCAGCTCGCTGTTCTTATATGGCATTGTGAGTAAATGTTACACTTATATATTATGCATGGATTGATTACAAATGGTGTGATCAATTTCAAAACACTTTCCCTGAGTGGGTAGGTCCCCCTCTCAGTAAATATCACACATTGGACACACAGATACAAGGCCAAATGTATTTTATTTGTAGCACAGAAGCATTCAATGTGCTTCCCCCGCCCTGGGAAGGCATGTGTGCTATTTCTTAACTTACACCAAACATTTCATTCATGTCGCAAATTGCAGCACATGAGCCATTCAATTTGGGGAGTTTCGCTCATAGGTATAAAAGAGATATACATGCACCTATTCTGGAAGCTAAGCAAGGTCTATTTTTTGAGGTAATGTGTATATTAATTTCTGTATCTGGTGTATATGATTTAGAATTGGTCCTTGTTAACATGTCTGCTGAGCTAACTATAACATACAATGCAACAAGTGATGCACTTCAAGAGTTGTGGGTGGAAACAAATTCAGTGGCTGCCATGACTAGTCAACATAGAATTGCATGTGGCCTCCTGATACTACAACAAGGAGGACTGTGTGTTTTACTGAATTTCTCTTGCTGTTATTTTTTAAATAAAAATTGAAACATAGCGGGTGTATGGCACAAATTAGGCATGCGGTTCATCTATTCTGTGGAGCCGAGAAAATTACAAATTCTGATGATTGGTCCGGGCTAAAGTCGTGGCTAACAATAGGATGGTTAAAGAACTTAGTTCTAACACTATTGGCTGTCTTTATAGCAATATTGATACTATTGTGTTGTCTTCAGTGGTGTTGCTCTGTGGGACAGCAATTGTGTAGTAAGTACATCCTTTCAAATTCTGCAGTTAAAGTTGTACCTCCTACAAAGCACGAGCTAGCATGCAGATATCTTAGAATATGACAAAACATAAGGGAACAACACAAAAAAACATTTCAAATAATGGAAATAGACTTATAACATATAAATGCATTACTGGTGTATATTTTTGTCTGTGTTTGAATAATGAATACCTCTTAGGCGTGTCTATATGCAAATATATGCATTATTAAGTGCTGTGTAATGCCACCCAAAGATAGGTACTTTGTTATATTGCTACTACTATGTTTCATACCAAGTATATATTTTTACAATGGTGTATGAGATATATATCTAAAGAAGGGATTATTGGAGAAAAAATATATATCCATATGTAGGTTCCACATAGATATAATAGCTCTGATTCTCTCCTGCACTATGTCAACCCTAGTGAGCTATCTATTTCTGTCCCTGACCAAGCTACTTCCTCAGGTTCTCAGCAGTGCCTCCCCTCCTTCAAAGAGTGGTTTTCCTCCTTCTTCCTAGAACTATTCCAGCCCTGCACCAATGCTCCACCGCTGACGTCTCTGACACCTCTACCAGCTGTGCAATCAAACCTCTCTAAGTCATGTTAAGTTTAGCTCCTGTCTTCAGCATTAGACTTATTTCGTCAGAACAATCCACAAGCAAGGTTATAGCTTCCTTTAAAGCAAACAGAAGATGATGGACAGAGTGCTGAAACTTTTTAGACACTCACCCCCTGTCACAGATCTGGGATAAATCCATCATCGTTCTTTAGCTCACCTTGCTACCCTAGTATGGACCCAGCCATATGCAAATCAGTCTTGGCCCTGTGCCTCATGGGAACAGTCCAGCCCGAACTGCCAGGCCAGGTCCTCTCTGGACCGGAAACAAGCATTCTGGAACCGGTTTTGGGGTAACACCCCTCATCAGCCAGGCTAGATTGAATCCAGTGGCAAAGTGAGAAAGGGACCCATGTCTGGGTTTACCCTGCCAACTTAGGGCAAACAAAGCAAACACAAGGAGATGATGGACGGATTGCTGAAACTTGTCAAAGACCTGCTGGTCACGTTTCCCCCAGAACAGATTTCAACATACAAAGGCCTGATGAAGTGCCTCACTGACAAAGTTGACCCTCAAAGAAATGTCGATTTTGAGAGATTCACATTTAACACCACATGCCAACTGGCAGAGGAGTCCCTTGATGACTTCACAACCAGACTGCGCAAACGGGTCACATACTGCAAATTTGAAACATTTGACAACGAGCAGGTCATAAGACTGCACATCATTGAAGGTTGTCAGTCAGTGGAGTTCCATGCACAAATACTAAAAGAACCATATACACCTGCAGCCACAAGTGGAAGAGGAGATAAAAAGCCTACTGGCGTAAGACATCATAGAGCCGGCAGATGGACCAATGCCATGGGTATCTCTGATAGTGGCAGTACCAAAGAAAAGCACATCAAAAATTTGCATCTGCATTGACATGAGAATCCCCAACACAGCAATTGAAAGGGAAAGACACCTGGGACCTCATCTCAATGACATGATTAGCTGTCTCACTGGAGCATGCAGGCTTTCAAAATTAGATCTATGCAAAGGGTACCACAAACTGGAGCTTGATGCACAATCACAATATTTCACGACATTCTCCACTTACATGGGTCTCTTTCGCTACAAGCAACTCAGCTTTTGAATATCATTATCAGCAGAAATATTTCAAGAAACAATAAGACAGGTGATCCGGCCAGTAAAGAACAGTTTAAACTACAGCGATGACATCTTGATGTTCGGACGATCAGACGAGGAGCATGACAAGGCCCTGCAAGAAGTCTGTGGTCAACTGGAACAAGCAGGCCCAACCTTAAATGAGGACAAGTGTGATCTAGGGAAAGGAGAACTGGTGTTCTTTGGGCACACGTTTTCAAAAAAGGAACAAGGCCAGATCCCAGCAAAGTGGAAACACTGAAAAAAGCAAGGCCTCCATCAGATGTAGCAGAAGTGAGGTCATGTCTTGGACTAGCAAGCTACTGTGTTCGCTACATAAAAGACTTTGCCACAGTGAGCACCCCACTTCAGGACCTAACAAAGCAAGGCCAGAAATGCATCTGGACCGATGAATGTGACAAGGCGTTTGAGGCCATCAGACACGCAGTCACAACAGTTGATTATCTCGCATACTTCAACCCATTGCTATGCACCAAGCTCATTGTTGATGCCAGCCTGGTGGGACTAGAAGAAATTCTAGCGCAACACACGCCCGGAAGAGACTCGCCCAGGCAAGTTGTTGCGTATGCAAGCAAGATTTTATCAGAAACAGCATACTCACAACCTGAGAAGTAAAGCTTGGCCCTGGTATGGGCGTGTGAACACTACCACATGTTTATACATGGGAAACATTTCACCATTGTAAGTGACCACCAAACACTAGAAACAATATATGGAAACCCTAACTCAAAAATACCACCACGCATTAAGCGGTGGGGAATAAGACTGATGGACTATGACTTCAAGATAGTGCATAATCCTGGAAAGGAAGACAACCCAGCTGACTACAGGTCACGACATTCGCTGCCATGGGTACCAGAGATCACCTCCACGGTGGAAGAGTACCTCCACTTTGTGTTAAGACAAAACACTCCAGCTCCAATAACACTAGTGGAGCTCGAGCGAGAGACAGCAAGTGATGCCACTCTACAAGCAGTAAAAACAACAATAAGACAGCAAAGGTTGAGACATGTGAACAACAGCAGCCCCATTGGAGTAAGAAGGGAGGACGTGTTAGCATTTAAACATATACAAGAAGAGCTATCCGAAACAGAAAAAGGAGTTCTACTAAGAGGAACAAGAATAATAATACCAAAAACGCTATTGCGGCAAACAGTAAATTTGGTGCACGAGTCCCACAGAGGCATAGTCGCAACAAAGAAGATGCTGTGGGAAAGAGTATGGTTTCCTGGACTGGATCGACTGGTGGAAGACACAAAAAGGAACTGTCACCTACGCCAAATAACGGGAAGGCCAGCAAAGCCATAGCAGCTGTGGATGTCTGACCTTCCTGGGGCAGTGTGGAAGACACTGGCCGCTGACTTCTATGGGCCACTGGACTCTGGCAACTACCTGTTAGTAGTAATTGATGAATACTCAAGGTTCCCCATAGTATGACAAGTGTCATTAACATCAGCTACAGCAATGTTGCCGATATTGGATGACATATTTGCAGCATGGGGCTCCCCACAAACGATGAAGACTGACAATGGGTCACCCTTCTCGGGGGAGGAGTTTTGCAAACTCATGGTGCACCTGGGCATCCACCACAGGAAGGTAATGCCTCTCTGGCCACAAGCAAATTCTTGGTGGAAAGATTCTTGGGAAACATAAAGAAAGCAGTATAACGTGTCAAACTGACACAGATCTCCGTGGGCCAGGCACTCTGTCAAATACTAAGAGACTACCGAAACACCTCTCACAGTTCCATGGGAAGATGCCCAGCAGAACTGGTGTTAGGACATACAAGCAGGACAAGATTGCCCCAGCTAGAGGGAAAAGCGCTGCCAGATCTCAATAGCATCGCGACAAGAAATCAAGAGGTGAAAGAAAACATGAAAGTATACGCGGATGCACCAGAGACATGCCACGTCAGCCACACTGAAGCAAGGAGACTTAGTACTGGTACGTCAAAGGCAAGCAAGGAAGTATGACAGGATTTTCTCACGTGAACTGCTAATGATAACAAATGTCATGGGGCCTGTAGGAAGGTAGGATCTGACTGCATAGTTACCCCCACTTTTTCCATTTTGTTTTGTTGGTTTTTGACTAATCTGACTGGGATCCTGCTAATCAGGACCCCAGGCTATCTGCTTTCTCGTTAAAATGTTATGCCATGCACTTTGGTACACTCCAGATTGGATACTTGGGTACTCTTATAAGTCCCTAGTATATGGTACCCATGTATCCAGGGCATAGGTACCCCAGAGGCCTCCCATGGGCTGAAGCATGTATTATGCCACCCATGAGAGGCTATGCAAAATGGAAGTACAGGTCTGCTACTGCAGCTTGTGTAAGCTGGTGCTTGCACCACTTACTTTAGATTTAGGTTCAATATATATATATTGATCACTACACTTAAAACGTATAAGTCACCCCTATAGCAGGCCTTAAAAATCCTGAAGGCAGGGTGCTGGGTTTTACGTGAGAGGGTGCCCCTGCATGAGCAGGGTCTCTCTGCAGCCTTAGGAGACCATTCTCCCTGGATGTCTGTGAGACAGCCAGACATATGGGTAGGGGTACATTATAACCTCATGGTAAAAGCTGTGTCGAAAACAGCTGAAACAAAACATGTTGTGTTTGGTATCAAACACCTTGGAATCATACCTCCATACCCGGTAACCAGTGTGGGAGGTATGATTCCACCCTTCTGAAGCAAACTTTGCGGGTTCACTGGTCTTTCCGGGGCCAGCCTTCTTGACCCGGTCAGCACAAAATGAATGCTGCTGACCAGAGACACATTTCTGCCCTCCTGCTGCTGAGCCAAGCTCGATCAGAGGAAGGCAGCACAATAGGCATCCTGTCTCAGGGAGGCGTGACCACCTCCCACACAGGATTTAGTGTATTGGAGCTGGGTGGGTGCACTTCCAAAGTGCCTGAAAGGCTGCACCTGGGGCACATTTGGTGTCCCAGTGCATATTCCAGCTCAAACCAGTTCAGGGTGCCGTTGGCTCCTGCTCTGGCGTGAAATGGGACAAAGGACATGGGAATAACCTCCAATCTGTGCTGACCCTCCCCTAGGAGGGTCGCCTGAATCTGTGCAACCCTCTCCTGTGGGTACTTAAGGGCTTACCTGACTACAGGACCTCAGATTTTATGTGGACAAGATTCTCCAAAAAGAAACCACTGACCTTCGACCATCTGTACACTCTGGACTTCGCTGGTCTTTGTCTGGGCCCGACTTCATCTCCCTCTCCGTCCAAATCTCTGTCTGTGCCCTTGTTCAATACAGGCTCCATGCAGGACCTGTGGTGCACTAAGGACAACTGAAGAATCTCCCTTGGGGTGAAGGAGTCCTCCCCTGCATTCGTAGGCACCGTAACACAACTGACCGGTCTGCTTATCCTGAGCTCCTGCGGACTCCGGAGGCTTGAGGTTGACCTGCACTCTCACCGAGTTTGAGGCCAGTATCCCTCGGGGGACCGCATAACCCGAACTCCTGTGCACCATGTACTTTTGCAAGTACATATGCTTGTTGGCGATTGCCAAGCTTGTGTATTGGAGTCCGTGTAGTCCTGACCCTAAGCAGTATTTCCACCAAAGAACTCCGGCCTCCTCACACCGAGTGCTCCGTGGGCTGGTACTTTGTTATCTTGCTTGAGGTCCCCTCGCAACTCCTGATCATTTGGCCTGTGGGTCCCCCTGAGGGTCATCTTGAATTCTGTTGGGCTTTCCTGGTTGCTCCAGATATGCCCTGACTCCCCATTGGCCGGTGAGTCCCCTGGACCTTGCTGGTCCACACCGTAATCTGCTTGACCTTCCTGTGTGGGTTGAAGTTGCCAAGGCTTGTTGGTGCTCCAGCGGAACACCGACCCCTCAGCACTCAACATCCTTTGTGGGACTGCTCGCATCTGGCTCCTAGTCATCGTCGACATCTCCTGGTCCTCGTGGCTGCAGAGTCAAGCATCCCTTCGCGCACCTGAAGCACCCGACATCGGTAGGCATTCGCCTACTGAGCCCCTGGTCACTCTGAAGTGACCCAGACTCTGTCCCCTCTGCTTTCAGGTTCCTTCCATCATGGACCCACCCTTGGACACTTTCTTCCTTCCTGTCAGAAGCTGTTCTTTGCTACCCTCCATTGCGAATGACAGGGGTTTCCGACACCACTTCAGACCTATGCACCTAGCTCCCATGGGATAGGTAACTTGGTACTCCAATATTCACGAGTGGGGTGGCTCTCCAACCTCCTCAGTTCTAAAGGGTTTCCGCGAATTCCTCCTAGAAGTTTCCTTAAACTTTAAAACTCCAACCGCAACTTTCCCATTGAGTTGTATAGAGCAAGCAGTTGTGTTTCCACACTGCACCGTCCTCCGTGGGGTCCCTGTGTACTCACTTTGGGTGGCTCCTTGGGGTCCCAGTGATTCTACGTGCTCTAGCCACTGTCTCTATCGAAGTCGTTGTTCTTATACCACTATTTTAGTATATAGTTTGTCTCCCCCTGGAGCCCACTGTGTATTGTGCTACTTATGTTTGTTTCTTTGATAAAGAATTGTGTGCTTTGTGTTGTATCCTCGTGTAGAGGATACTAGAGAGTGTTATATAAATAAATAGATATTTTTATAACTACTGTGTGGTTCTCCTTTAATTTAATTAATACTAAAGGTGATACTCTGGTAAAACAAGCTGCTTTACATTCCTGCAAGATTAAGCCTGAAGGCTCCTCTCCACAGCTACCACTATGATAGCTTTCTAAAGGTTTGACTTCATACATCATAAGGGTTGTTTGGACTGTTACAAGGCGCCCACTTTAATTAGTGGACAGCATATACCAGCCCAGCTTCTCACAGAGCCCATGATAACCGCTGTGTCAGGCCCCTACTGGATCACGAGAAGTAGCTCACATTTCAAGGGACTCAGAACATCAGATGAGGACGAAGGAGAGGCAGCTCCCCAGAGCAACGCAAAAGATGTCAAAGAGGAAGTCATGCACAGCATGTAAGAGACATCACACCACGGCGATAGACGAGATCCAGTGGATGGGATGCAGAATGAGGAAACAGAAGTGTCATATCCAAAGAGAGTGAGCCGAAGGCCAAAGAGACTTATCGAAGAAATATAGTGGTGGGGGCAGCAAACAACAACAAGACAGCAGTGAAGCAAAATAAGAACAATGATGGCAGTGGTTTCTGTCCTATGGTCTGCCAGTGTATTTTCTCTCTCCATGTCTCTCTCTCTGTCTCTTCTTTTTCTTTTCCACCAAAGGGTGAGATATTGTTATGTGGTGCAGAGGGCACTAGGACCCTGCACACGATATAAGGGAGGGCCAGACACCACTTCCAGTCAGGAAAGAGGATGGGACATTTGGTGGCCGACCCAAGACGTGAGGGGACGTGTCTGTGAGCACAAGGTGGGAACAAGAAATAAAGAAGAAGAAAATCCTTACCGGTGTCCTGACGTTCCTTGGGGTCAAGGGCGCTGCAGAGACATGACAGCGTTGTTAATGCTAGGCTGCTTCACTGTTGTAGCCCCACCAGGCCAATTTCATGTCAGTATCAGCAAGGTAGGTGATTATTTTCTAAGCCACCACACTAGGACTTCTCCTGATGCATACCCTTCTCAGTGTAGTGTTTACCTATGTTAAGAGCCACTGGAACTATGCAGTAGACGAGGACCAATTGATGCAGCAGGATTGATTAAATTATGCAACAAGAAAAGGCAAATTATGCACCAAGATACGGCACATTTTGCATTAGTATTACTTAACTAATTTGCCATTTCTACACCTGGAATCACTGCCTGGGAAAAGATGTCACTCTATTAGTGCCAATTTAGTACTCTACCGCAATAAGCAATTGAAAGATGACCAGTCAACCTTTGCGAGGGGACTTCCAGTGCACATGAATACAAGTTGCTGCGTTTTTGGTAACTTTTTATACGTTTGAGCTAGGGCCATTTTTGGGGGGTTAAAATTGGTTTATTATACAGCTGGTTTATGTGGCAAATCTATAATTATGCAAAAAAAGCTGCAGCTGCAGAATCACATAATTCCAGTCTCCCTGCCTATAATCCCTTAAGGTATGTTTATCTAGTGCATTTGATGTATCTGCTATGTCATGGTTGAGCTCGTCTGGCTCGCGCCTGGCCGGCATCAGTAGTTCTGCACGCTTGAAGCTGTGCCAAGTTGCTCTCCTGCTATGATAGGGTGTGCGGTAGATGTTGCTTGATACCATATGTTTGCAACATGCTCTCACTCCTAAGCACCTTCTTTAAAGCCTCCTATTTCATTACAGGGACGTCTGTAGATTCTTCATTGGTCTCTAGGTATCCCTGTATGCTGGCCTTGATCTTCAATGGGAACACCTTGTCAGAGAGGACCTCTGGATTCAATTGTCAGGTCAGTGCTCTTCCCTGATACCCCTCTCCTTCATAGCTTAACACCAATGGGGAGTAGTCAGATAGCTATCTGTTTAAGTACTCAACTCCTCGCACTCAGGGGATTAACTCCCCGGACACCAAGATGCTGTCAAGCCTACTATCACATTTGTGTGTCAGTGAAAGACATGAGTACTGTCTGCTCACAGGGTCCACGACTCGCCAAATATCAATAAAATCTAGTTTTCCCATGACCACAGTGAGTATAGCAGTCATCCCTGGTTTAGTGTTGGGTTTGGAGTGGAAACTATCAATTTCCCCATTGAGAGATAAATGTTTTATTATATGGTGGGGTTGTGCGACCACACCGAATTAACTCGTAAACCCGTCTTGGATCCAGTGAGGTTTATAAGCAAGACCTTAGCTCAGCTCTGGGTAGCTGTGGTTTTCAAGCAGTCAGGTTTTGTCAAAGGAATAAATGCAAAGCATTTAGGCATACCAAAACAACTGAATACGAATGAAACCTCTCAAAGGAAATCTGACATAAATTTATAAAAATATCTCTTATTTTTGTGAATTTTTAGACAACAAAATGGACAAAATCCACAAGAGGATTTCAGAGATAATGATCAAGCAAAAAAAACCACTGCTTTTCAATCAAATTGGATACAAGCATTGGCAACTACAGTGGTTAGTGGTTACTTAGAAATCTTTTGAAAACGTTTGTAAAGTTGTTTCAGTTACTGTAGCTGACTTTGGGCGACCACCTCCAGGAGGAAGCAAGTCTCAGGGGCCAATGAGGTTTGTCAGGATAGTTACCTTGCCAGTCAAAGCTGTCTCCAGTCCTGTTCCGGGCTCTATGGGCGAACAACCACAGTCATCAATGGAGAGGTCCTGATGCAAAGGATGCAGGCTGCTGAATGATGCTGAGGATGCTGATTAGGTGATGGGGATTTTCCTGGTGTTCGATGGACATGGTTGGTTGACTCCAGCCAGAGGGGTCAATGTCCCATGAAGTCCAGTCAGTGGAGGCTGCCTCGGAACGGGAGTGGTGGGGCGGGATGGGGGGACAGAAATCAAAAATAAATAAACTTACTTTCCCTTCGCTGCTGCCACATGCCTTTTCTCCATCCTCTTCCTCTGCACTGGCAGCACTGGAAGCAGACTCTCCCAGCCAATACCGACGCTGCATAAGCAGCGTCGTGATTTGTTTGAGCGAGAAACATCGTTTACAATGCATGCGATACATCGCATGCCATTACAACGCAAGTCGTTCCAATGACTTGCTGTAGGGGGCAGAAGGTGTTAGACTTGTTGAATTTTCAATCCAACACCTTCCCTTCTGTTGCACACATTGGAGTTGGAATAGTAAATTATAGTATTCCAAACTCCAGCCCCCCCCCCCTACAGAAAGTCGGTGTAATGACTTACGTTGTAATGGCATGCGATGTAGCAACGCATTGTTGTAACAACCTGCGTTGTAATGGCATGTGTAGAAAACGCATGCATTGTAACAAGTGCTCATTCCTCTGAGCGGCCTGTTTGGCCATTTAGGCAGTGTCTGGGAGCCTACCCAGGTTCTCCATCGGGCTGTGCAACACAGCCAGGTGGAGAACATGCTAAGTGCGCATGACTGTTCGGCCAGCCCAAAAGGGCCGGCCAAATAGTCATGCACACTTAGGGAGTGCAAACCACTCCTCACTCTGCTCTGGTGAGCTCAGCCGCGACCTGCACCATCCCGACCTGCACCACCCCGACCTAGCCCCTTCCCCGCACAGAAAAATAAAATGATAATAAAGTCTTGTTATTATCATTTTATTTTTATTTTTCACTACTCAAATAGCAGTGGGGCGATGCTCCTGTGCCTTAGCGGAGGAGCCGCCACTGAGTCTGGTTCAAGTACAGTCAAAAACCAGTTTTCATTGGTCTATTGGTCTCTGGTCACAGCAAAGCCAGTGTTTCCCTTGAATTGAGGCTAGTGTACATGCAAAAAGAGGCATTTCCTTACCCCCATCCAACTGAAATCACCAGCCCAGATCAATGCTAGAGCTGTATATGGAAGAACAAGTTGATACAGTGTTTAATGTCTGTATTGATGGTGATGAGCTCAACATACAGGGTATGTTGAGCTTCACAAAAGTAAAGTTAGACGAAAGTCTAACTTTACAACTTTCGGTATTCACAAAGGGCATTTACTACTCGTAAATGCCCTTTCTGAATACCGAAAGTCTAGACGAAAGTCTAACTCTATGGCTTTCAGTATTCACAAAGGGTATTTACGAGTAGTAAGTGACCTTTGTGAATACAAAAAGTTGTAAAGTTAGACTTTCGTCTAATTTTACTTCTGTGAATCGAGCCCACAGACTTTAAACCCATCCAATAGGCCATATGAAGAAGTTACTTACATTCTGTAACGCTTTTTCTGGTGGATACAGTATCTGTCTGTGGATTCCTCCCCTTTTGAATGACCCCTTGTGCAGCATTCCACAAAAGTTTTTTTATAGCTCTCCCAAGTCGACGGGGACGACACAATAGCACGGCTCCGCTAGCATGACGTCATCGGAGTCATAAGAAGACCTCGTTGGTGTGCTGGCATCAGTTCCACCCGTTGCCTTTGAGGTGAACGGGTAAACCGATAACATTTCACAAGTATATACAGAATACAAAATATGCACATACCATTCAGAAAGAAAGGAAACTGGAAATTCTAAAATATAGACATTTCCTAGCTACCAGCATCATATATCTCCAATGCCAATGAACACAAGACTGTCATAGCCAAAAATTATTTTTGGGATAAGTAGGTAGACAACAAGGAGACAGGTTGGGCAGTGAGGAATCCACAGGCAGATACTGTACCCACCAGAATACGTATTACAGAAGGTAAGTAACTAGTTCTTCTGATAGATACATATGCCTGTGGATTTCTTAACTTTTTAATTGAATCCCCAAGCAGTCCCGATCCAGGAGGAGGGTGTCCACCTACCTATACCAAAAAATCCTGCAGCACAGAACTGGAACAGATGTCCATCTTAAAGCATTGAGATCATAGCTTGGATGTCTAGAATCCTATGAGGAGGCGAGAAAGGACGACTCAGAGCAGTATCCAGTACTGCCTCTATGAACAGGTTGCCCTGAGAGGGTACCAGATGAGAATTGGGTACATTTATCAAAAAACCCGTCGGACAACAGTTGAGTTGTTACTTGCAGATGATGAAGCAACATCTCTGGCGACCTTTCTTTGAGCAGCCAGTCATCCAGATAGGGGAAAATAGGAATCCCCGACCTTCTAAGATGCGCTGCCACCACTGCCATCACCTTCGTGAAGACCCGTGGCGTGGATCTGAACCAAACAGAAGGACCGCAAACTGATAATGTTGAGACTCCACTGTAAAATGGAGATACCTCCAATGTGACTTCAGCATGGGAATGTGAAAATATGCATTCTGTAACTCGATCAACACCATCCAGTTCTTGCTTCAGCACCAGAAGTACCTGAGCTAGGGTCAACATCTTGAACTTCTCCTGCTTGAGGTAAAAATGTAAGACCCTGAGATCTAGGATCGGCCTTAATCGCCCATCCTTTTTGGAGACGAGGAAATACCAGGAGTAGCGTCCCTAACTGTTAGGGTTTGTGCACAGCAAAGAGCATGTCCCCTCTCATTGCACTAGTGGTCTCTGTAATAGCTCTCGTTAAACATACTATGCATTGGTCTCTGTAATAGCTCTTTTTAAACATACTATTGAAGTCCTTTCTTGTTATCGCAGCCCCTCCCTAAGACTTCTGTGTATGTTGCTCAATGTATTCACAAGTTTGGACATTGCTGTCTTGTTTGCACATTGGACCTTGCTTTTACCAAGGCTTATTTAGAGCACTCCTCCCTTGGCCATGTGTTACTTCAACTCATTAGCATAATAACTGAAGCTCTGCACCCCTGCTTGTGAGAACCACACCCAGTTCTTCGAACCACACCCAGCTCTTCGAACCACACCCAGCCCTGTCTATAAAAGGCAGCCCCTGAGCCTCACCCAGTGCTTGTGCTCGTCTACCTCCCACTTACCTGAGAACAGATCCTTCAGCGCTGGCGCTCCTGCTCTCTCCAGACCTTCATTGGCTTCAACGGGCGCGGCTGCTGTCTCTTCCTTCTTCCGGTTTCCGGCTCCTTCTTGCCAGCCCCTCTTCTGTCCACTGCAATCGACCTGCAAAAGAGAAAGAGGACAAGGTTAGACTGATCAGTATCCTTTTTCAGCAACAAGTAAGTGCAAAACTTTTTATTACCTGAAAGAACTTTGTCGGCGATTTCTGGATTCATGTAAAGACAATTTGGAACTAGATATCTCCTACGAACTGTGTGGTTCAAACCCTCTGTTACAAGAATACTTTGTGGAACTTTGTGAAATAAACATTGTTTTACATGGAATTTTTTAAGAATCGAACAGAGGAAACCATTGACAGCAAGGCAAACAGTAAATCAAGGACTTGCACACATTACCTGCTGTACTTTGATGTAAAAGTTCAGTATTTGTTTTATAAAAAGTCTGGAAATGTGTGAAAAGTGAGTTTGCTATTAAGAATTTAGGTTTTAGTTATATTAAGGTGAATGTTAGATGTTGGTAATTCTGATAATGATATTCGTTTGATTTTACAGAAGTTTTAGAGTAATAGAAAGCACATCCCAGAACAGTAACACATTCCAAACCTGGAAGCTAAAGACCAGGATCCAAGAGGTACTTTTAGAAGAGAATTTCTAAATAGATTAAGGGTTAGTCAGGAACACATTTAGGGATAGGTTGCACTTATCTGTTCTTTGTTTATGTTTCATTAGGCACCAGTTTCTACAGAAGTCAGAGAGGGCCGCAGATTTTAGCAGCACTTCTACAGTGGAAACGCAAGAACGGTGTTGTCTCTCTTTTTTATTTTATCCACTTCCCCCCTTCCCTTGAGCTTCTGGTTCTTAGTGCACTGTTTAAAACTAGTGTGCTGGAACAAGCAGTTTCAGGGTGGGGTCGGACTGTCTTCAACCACCATCAGAACTGAACAGAAACTCAGGTGAGCTGGGCTTTGACAGAAGCACAAGCCTTTAAAATATTCAGTTCTGTTGGACGATGAATGCCGGGGAAGAAACAGAGGGCATTGACGCTACAGATATGGCGCAGGCCCTAAACGAGGACTTGGCCAATAATGAATCAGTGTCTGGCATCTTGCAACATATGCAAGAGGAAATAGAGAAATTAAAGTTGGAAAACACCTTTTTAAAACAGGGTTTAAGCAGGTATAAACCTTGGGAATCCCAATGGAACACAGCTTTTACGCCTTTGTTTAAAACCTCCTCAGAGACAGGGGCGCGAGCAAAACTTCCAACTTTCCCTCCCCCAGTTGAGGTTACTGTTAATGTTCCTAATGCTGTGCCTTTAGCAGCACCTGACATTTTCAAGGAGATAGTAACAAATTCCATGTTTTTATCAATCAATGTCAATTACACTTCGTTTGTAAACCACAACAGTTCCCTACTGATGCTACGAAAGTGGCATTCGTCTTGTCGTATTTGGGCGGTACAGCAGCCAATTGGTCAATTCCTTTCATGGATAGAGATGATCTCATCCTCCATAATTGGAATCAATTTAAACGTACTATAACCAGCCTTTTTGCAAAACACACTTTTATGCAGGCAAGTGACAATGAGCTTTTAAATCTTAAACAAGGTAACAAGGATTTATTGACCTATCTCACTAGTTTTAATCGTTTACTCACCGAGACACGTTGGCCAGAAGAAAAGCGTGTCTCCCTTTTTTATAAAGGTTTGAGAGACGAGTTAAAAGACGCGTTGGCTCATATCTTTGATTTGCCAGAAGACTATTCTGACTTTGTAGATTTAGTCGTGAAATTGGAACACAGACTAGGAGAAAGAAAGGGAGATAAATACAAACTGGAATCGAGGTTAACTTTTATTAGACATGAGAAGAAAGACTCAGATAATAAACTCCCTGAACCTGAGCCTATGCAAATAGGAACACTCAGAGGTCCACTCACGTCAGAGGAAAAAGAAAGAAGGAGAAAACTTCAATTATGTTTATATTGTGGCAAGGCAGGACATTTTGCCAGAGAATGTCCAGTAAAACCTAAAACTTCATGAAAGGGTACTGTTTCCTCTATCTCCTCAACTGAGTCGGGAAAAGATTAAGCTCGACAAGGGGGGAGGTTACTTGTTCGAGAAAACATCCTAATCAAACCACTAATTCTGCAGCCTTCATGGTACCGCACATACCTAGACATTTCATAATTCAGATCTTTGTAATTGTTACTACCCAAGTTAGACATTCTCTCCCTGTCCTACTGGATTCAGGAGCAACAGGAAATGTTGTGGATAATAAGTTAGCTAAAGCATTAGGTCTTCATATTTGCCTAAAGCCTTGTCCAGAAGCAGTATGTTCAGTGGATGGGTCAGAATTGACCTCTGGATTAATCACAAAACAAACAAGTCCCCTTCTCATGGTCTGTCAAAATGGGCACACAGAGATGATTAGCTTTGATCTGATAGATACCCCTAATTTTGGCTTGATTCTCGGGGTACCCTGGTTAACAACTCATAACCCAAAAATTGATTGGGTGAACAGAACAGTTACTTTGGATTCCTCATTCTGTAGAACCAATTGCTATCAAGAAGCAGGTACAGAACAGAGCACAGTAATACACTGTGCTAGTTTACACAAGACGAACCAAGTCTCCCTCCTGAATATTCTGACTTTAAAGACGTTTTTGATCCAGTGAAGGCTAGTGTGTTGCCCCCACATCGGTCATATGACTGCCGTATAGATGTTATCCCAGGGGCCCCTTTACCTAAAAACAGAGTCCGGGCTCTATGGGCGAACAACCACAGTCATCAATGGAGAGGTCCTGATGCAAAGGATGCAGGCTGCTGAATGATGCTGAGGATGCTGATTAGGTGATGGGGATTTTCCTGGTGTTCGATGGACATGGTTGGTTGACTCCAGCCAGAGGGGTCAATGTCCCATGAAGTCCAGTCAGTGGAGGCTGCCTCGGAACGGGAGTGGTGGGGCGGGATGGGGGGACAGAAATCAAAAATAAATAAACTTACTTTCCCTTCGCTGCTGCCACATGCCTTTTCTCCATCCTCTTCCTCTGCACTGGCAGCACTGGAAGCAGACTCTCCCAGCCAATACCGACGCTGCATAAGCAGCGTCGTGATTTGTTTGAGCGAGAAACATCGTTTACAATGCATGCGATACATCGCATGCCATTACAACGCAAGTCGTTCCAATGACTTGCTGTAGGGGGCAGAAGGTGTTAGACTTGTTGAATTTTCAATCCAACACCTTCCCTTCTGTTGCACACATTGGAGTTGGAATAGTAAATTATAGTATTCCAAACTCCAGCCCCCCCCCCCTACAGAAAGTCGGTGTAATGACTTACGTTGTAATGGCATGCGATGTAGCAACGCATTGTTGTAACAACCTGCGTTGTAATGGCATGTGTAGAAAACGCATGCATTGTAACAAGTGCTCATTCCTCTGAGCGGCCTGTTTGTCCATTTAGGCAGTGTCTGGGAGCCTACCCAGGTTCTCCATCGGGCTGTGCAACACAGCCAGGTGGAGAACATGCTAAGTGCGCATGACTGTTCGGCCAGCCCAAAAGGGCCGGCCAAATAGTCATGCACACTTAGGGAGTGCAAACCACTCCTCACTCTGCTCTGGTGAGCTCAGCCGCGACCTGCACCATCCCGACCTGCACCACCCCGACCTAGCCCCTTCCCCGCACAGAAAAATAAAATGATAATAAAGTCTTGTTATTATCATTTTATTTTTATTTTTCACTACTCAAATAGCAGTGGGGCGATGCTCCTGTGCCTTAGCGGAGGAGCCGCCACTGAGTCTGGTTCAAGTACAGTCAAAAACCAGTTTTCATTGGTCTATTGGTCTCTGGTCACAGCAAAGCCAGTGTTTCCCTTGAATTGAGGCTAGTGTACATGCAAAAAGAGGCATTTCCTTACCCCCATCCAACTGAAATCACCAGCCCAGATCAATGCTAGAGCTGTATATGGAAGAACAAGTTGATACAGTGTTTAATGTCTGTATTGATGGTGATGAGCTCAACATACAGGGTATGTTGAGCTTCACAAAAGTAAAGTTAGACGAAAGTCTAACTTTACAACTTTCGGTATTCACAAAGGGCATTTACTACTCGTAAATGCCCTTTCTGAATACCGAAAGTCTAGACGAAAGTCTAACTCTATGGCTTTCAGTATTCACAAAGGGTATTTACGAGTAGTAAGTGACCTTTGTGAATACAAAAAGTTGTAAAGTTAGACTTTCGTCTAATTTTACTTCTGTGAATCGAGCCCACAGACTTTAAACCCATCCAATAGGCCATATGAAGAAGTTACTTACATTCTGTAACGCTTTTTCTGGTGGATACAGTATCTGTCTGTGGATTCCTCCCCTTTTGAATGACCCCTTGTGCAGCATTCCACAAAAGTTTTTTTATAGCTCTCCCAAGTCGACGGGGACGACACAATAGCACGGCTCCGCTAGCATGACGTCATCGGAGTCATAAGAAGACCTCGTTGGTGTGCTGGCATCAGTTCCACCCGTTGCCTTTGAGGTGAACGGGTAAACCGATAACATTTCACAAGTATATACAGAATACAAAATATGCACATACCATTCAGAAAGAAAGGAAACTGGAAATTCTAAAATATAGACATTTCCTAGCTACCAGCATCATATATCTCCAATGCCAATGAACACAAGACTGTCATAGCCAAAAATTATTTTTGGGATAAGTAGGTAGACAACAAGGAGACAGGTTGGGCAGTGAGGAATCCACAGGCAGATACTGTACCCACCAGAATACGTATTACAGAAGGTAAGTAACTAGTTCTTCTGATAGATACATATGCCTGTGGATTTCTTAACTTTTTAATTGAATCCCCAAGCAGTCCCGATCCAGGAGGAGGGTGTCCACCTACCTATACCAAAAAATCCTGCAGCACAGAACTGGAACAGATGTCCATCTTAAAGCATTGGGATCATAGCTTGGATGTCTAGAATCCTATGAGGAGGCGAGAAAGGACGACTCAGAGCAGTATCCAGTACTGCCTCTATGAACAGGTTGCCCTGAGAGGGTACCAGATGAGAATTGGGTACATTTATCAAAAAACCCGTCGGACAACAGTTGAGTTGTTACTTGCAGATGATGAAGCAACATCTCTGGCGACCTTTCTTTGAGCAGCCAGTCATCCAGATAGGGGAAAATAGGAATCCCCGACCTTCTAAGATGCGCTGCCACCACTGCCATCACCTTCGTGAAGACCCGTGGCGTGGATCTGAACCAAACAGAAGGACCGCAAACTGATAATGTTGAGACTCCACTGTAAAATGGAGATACCTCCAATGTGACTTCAGCATGGGAATGTGAAAATATGCATTCTGTAACTCGATCAACACCATCCAGTTCTTGCTTCAGCACCAGAAGTACCTGAGCTAGGGTCAACATCTTGAACTTCTCCTGCTTGAGGTAAAAATGTAAGACCCTGAGATCTAGGATCGGCCTTAATCGCCCATCCTTTTTGGAGACGAGGAAATACCAGGAGTAGCGTCCCTAACTGTTAGGGTTTGTGCACAGCAAAGAGCATGTCCCCTCTCATTGCACTAGTGGTCTCTGTAATAGCTCTCGTTAAACATACTATGCATTGGTCTCTGTAATAGCTCTTTTTAAACATACTATTGAAGTCCTTTCTTGTTATCGCAGCCCCTCCCTAAGACTTCTGTGTATGTTGCTCAATGTATTCACAAGTTTGGACATTGCTGTCTTGTTTGCACATTGGACCTTGCTTTTACCAAGGCTTATTTAGAGCACTCCTCCCTTGGCCATGTGTTACTTCAACTCATTAGCATAATAACTGAAGCTCTGCACCCCTGCTTGTGAGAACCACACCCAGTTCTTCGAACCACACCCAGCTCTTCGAACCACACCCAGCCCTGTCTATAAAAGGCAGCCCCTGAGCCTCACCCAGTGCTTGTGCTCGTCTACCTCCCACTTACCTGAGAACAGATCCTTCAGCGCTGGCGCTCCTGCTCTCTCCAGACCTTCATTGGCTTCAACGGGCGCGGCTGCTGTCTCTTCCTTCTTCCGGTTTCCGGCTCCTTCTTGCCAGCCCCTCTTCTGTCCACTGCAATCGACCTGCAAAAGAGAAAGAGGACAAGGTTAGACTGATCAGTATCCTTTTTCAGCAACAAGTAAGTGCAAAACTTTTTATTACCTGAAAGAACTTTGTCGGCGATTTCTGGATTCATGTAAAGACAATTTGGAACTAGATATCTCCTACGAACTGTGTGGTTCAAACCCTCTGTTACAAGAATACTTTGTGGAACTTTGTGAAATAAACATTGTTTTACATGGAATTTTTTAAGAATCGAACAGAGGAAACCATTGACAGCAAGGCAAACAGTAAATCAAGGACTTGCACACATTACCTGCTGTACTTTGATGTAAAAGTTCAGTATTTGTTTTATAAAAAGTCTGGAAATGTGTGAAAAGTGAGTTTGCTATTAAGAATTTAGGTTTTAGTTATATTAAGGTGAATGTTAGATGTTGGTAATTCTGATAATGATATTCATTTGATTTTACAGAAGTTTTAGAGTAATAGAAAGCACATCCCAGAACAGTAACACATTCCAAACCTGGAAGCTAAAGACCAGGATCCAAGAGGTACTTTTAGAAGAGAATTTCTAAATAGATTAAGGGTTAGTCAGGAACACATTTAGGGATAGGTTGCACTTATCTGTTCTTTGTTTATGTTTCATTAGGCACCAGTTTCTACAGAAGTCAGAGAGGGCCGCAGATTTTAGCAGCACTTCTACAGTGGAAACGCAAGAACGGTGTTGTCTCTCTTTTTTATTTTATCCACTTCCCCCCTTCCCTTGAGCTTCTGGTTCTTAGTGCACTGTTTAAAACTAGTGTGCTGGAACAAGCAGTTTCAGGGTGGGGTCGGACTGTCTTCAACCACCATCAGAACTGAACAGAAACTCAGGTGAGCTGGGCTTTGACAGAAGCACAAGCCTTTAAAATATTCAGTTCTGTTGGACGATGAATGCCGGGGAAGAAACAGAGGGCATTGACGCTACAGATATGGCGCAGGCCCTAAACGAGGACTTGGCCAATAATGAATCAGTGTCTGGCATCTTGCAACATATGCAAGAGGAAATAGAGAAATTAAAGTTGGAAAACACCTTTTTAAAACAGGGTTTAAGCAGGTATAAACCTTGGGAATCCCAGTGGAACACAGCTTTTACGCCTTTGTTTAAAACCTCCTCAGAGACAGGGGCGCGAGCAAAACTTCCAACTTTCCCTCCCCCAGTTGAGGTTACTGTTAATGTTCCTAATGCTGTGCCTTTAGCAGCACCTGACATTTTCAAGGAGATAGTAACAAATTCCATGTTTTTATCAATCAATGTCAATTACACTTCGTTTGTAAACCACAACAGTTCCCTACTGATGCTACGAAAGTGGCATTCGTCTTGTCGTATTTGGGCGGTACAGCAGCCAATTGGTCAATTCCTTTCATGGATAGAGATGATCTCATCCTCCATAATTGGAATCAATTTAAACGTACTATAACCAGCCTTTTTGCAAAACACACTTTTATGCAGGCAAGTGACAATGAGCTTTTAAATCTTAAACAAGGTAACAAGGATTTATTGACCTATCTCACTAGTTTTAATCGTTTACTCACCGAGACACGTTGGCCAGAAGAAAAGCGTGTCTCCCTTTTTTATAAAGGTTTGAGAGACGAGTTAAAAGACGCGTTGGCTCATATCTTTGATTTGCCAGAAGACTATTCTGACTTTGTAGATTTAGTCGTGAAATTGGAACACAGACTAGGAGAAAGAAAGGGAGATAAATACAAACTGGAATCGAGGTTAACTTTTATTAGACATGAGAAGAAAGACTCAGATAATAAACTCCCTGAACCTGAGCCTATGCAAATAGGAACACTCAGAGGTCCACTCACGTCAGAGGAAAAAGAAAGAAGGAGAAAACTTCAATTATGTTTATATTGTGGCAAGGCAGGACATTTTGCCAGAGAATGTCCAGTAAAACCTAAAACTTCATGAAAGGGTACTGTTTCCTCTATCTCCTCAACTGAGTCGGGAAAAGATTAAGCTCGACAAGGGGGGAGGTTACTTGTTCGAGAAAACATCCTAATCAAACCACTAATTCTGCAGCCTTCATGGTACCGCACATACCTAGACATTTCATAATTCAGATCTTTGTAATTGTTACTACCCAAGTTAGACATTCTCTCCCTGTCCTACTGGATTCAGGAGCAACAGGAAATGTTGTGGATAATAAGTTAGCTAAAGCATTAGGTCTTCATATTTGCCTAAAGCCTTGTCCAGAAGCAGTATGTTCAGTGGATGGGTCAGAATTGACCTCTGGATTAATCACAAAACAAACAAGTCCCCTTCTCATGGTCTGTCAAAATGGGCACACAGAGATGATTAGCTTTGATCTGATAGATACCCCTAATTTTGGCTTGATTCTCGGGGTACCCTGGTTAACAACTCATAACCCAAAAATTGATTGGGTGAACAGAACAGTTACTTTGGATTCCTCATTCTGTAGAACCAATTGCTATCAAGAAGCAGGTACAGAACAGAGCACAGTAATACACTGTGCTAGTTTACACAAGACGAACCAAGTCTCCCTCCTGAATATTCTGACTTTAAAGACGTTTTTGATCCAGTGAAGGCTAGTGTGTTGCCCCCACATCGGTCATATGACTGCCGTATAGATGTTATCCCAGGGGCCCCTTTACCTAAAAACAGAGTATATGCTTTGACTGACGAAGAGACCAAATATTTAAGAACCTACCTAGACGACCTACTACAGTCTGGGTTCATCCGACATTCCACATCTCCGGTGTCATCTCCACTTTTTTTATCCCGAAGCCGGATAAATCTCTGCGCGTGTGTATCGACTATAGAGGACTAAATAAGGCTACAATAAAAAATAAATATCCTCTTCCTCTAATACCTGTGTTGTTGGATCAATTAAGACATTCTACTGTATACACTAAACTAGATCTACGGAGAGCTTACCACCTGGTCCGAATAAAAGAGGGGGATGAGTGGAAGACAGCTTTCAAGACAAAGTTTGGTCTATTTGAGGACACAGTAATGCCCTTTGGGTTGTGTAATGCCCCTGCGGCCTTTCAATTCTTTATAAATGAGGTCTACACGAATTCCTGGACGTTTGTGTCATAGTATACATAGATGACATCCTCATTTACTCTAAGAACCCGGAAGAACATACCCAACATGTTCGTGCAGTATTATCAAAGTTAAAAGAAAATCATCTCTTTGCTAAACTAGAAAAATGTACTTTTAATGTCAGCAAGGTGGACTTTTTAGGATACTGCCTGTCACCTCAAGGAATCATTATGGATGAAAAGAAAATTAGTGCTATTACTGATTGGCCAGAACCATCATCTGTGAAGGATGTTCAGAAATTTCTGGGTTTCGCCAATTTTTATAGGAGGTTTATTTCTCACTTTGCAGACATTGCAGCCCCAATAACTACCTTGTTGCGGAAAGGGCAACAATTTCTTTGGTCTGATGAGGCGGCACACGCCTTTCAACTTCTGAAACAAAAGTCCACTTCAGCCCCAATTCTGAAACATCCTGATCCTGACTTGCCATTTTTTGTTGAAGCGGATGCTTCACAAGTAGCTTTAGGAGGAGTTCTCTCTCAACGAGATGCAGTAGATGGCCAATTACATCCTATAGCCTTCTATTCCAAAAGGTTATTACCAGCTGAACAAAATTACACTGTGGCTGAAAGAGAACTATTAGCTATCAAAGTAGCCTTTTCTGAATGGAGGCACCATTTAATCGGAGCCAAGTACCCTGTTACCATCTTTTCTGACCATAAGAACCTACAGTTTTTTTTATCACTAAAAGCATTACCTCCACGTCAGATGCGCTGGTTAATTTTTTTTAGTACATTTGACTTAGTTATAACCTATAGACCAGGTGCACAACAAATTAAATCTGATGTGTTATCTAGATACGGACATACCTCAGACATGAAACAAGACAAAATATGAGAACCTATTATTCCTCTCCAAAAACTTTTGGCGCCAGTACAACAGAAGGATTTCATCACAGATCTATATAATGAACACATGCAAATAGCACCTCAAGATTGGTTAAAGGATTCCCATAACTCAATACAACGAGGTTTATTGTATCACGACAACATGCTGTTAGTGCCCACCACAGAATTACAAACACAGGTGATAATTTGGCATCACGCCTCACCGTTGGCAGGTCATCCTGGCTGGGTAAAAACCCTGGAAAATGTGCGAAAACACTTTTGGTGGGAAAATATGAGTAAGGACATTAAGCAATTTGTCACTACCTGTCCAGTTTTTGCAAGACATAAATCTTCTCATAAGGCCCCTGACGGTTTGTTAATACCAATGCCATCACCCAAACAACCTTGGCACACTGTGAGTGTAGACTTTATTGTAGGTTTACCACCAGTAAAATCATTCACAACAGTGTTAGTGATAGTGGATTTTTTGTCTAAAATGGCACATTTTGTACCATTACGGAAATTGCCAACTGCGGCAGAATTTGCCGATATTTTCATAAGAGAAATTGTGCCTTTACATGGTTTGCCATGTAAAGTGGTGTCAGACCGAGGTAGCCAGTTCAACTCTAGATTTTGGAAAAAATTGTGCGAAAAACTGAAAATAGATGTGGCATTATCTACTGCTTTCCATCCAGAAACAGATGGACAAACTGAACGACAGAACCAAACCTTACTTCAAACGCTACGTTGTTTATTGGCTGATTATTCTAGTGAATGGTTGGAAGCTCTCCCTGTAGCGGAGTTTGTTTATAATAATACTGAGCATGCAGCTCTACTTTGCTCACCATTCTATTTCATGCAGGGGTATCATCCGAGAGCTATACCCATTTTATTAGACGATTCCCTGTTGCCTACAGTAACAGATAGACTAACGAGATTAGGTGACATACAAGACAAGGCCAGGAAACATTTATTGAAGTACAAAGAAAGCATGAAAAGACAGGCAGACAAACACAGATCTGAGGCCCCAATGTATAAAGTCGGTGACAAAGTATGGCTCTCCACAAAGAACCTAAATATAGAGGGATCCCGAAAGCTGCAACCACGTTTCATTGGACCCTTTAGTATAACTGCCATAGTAAAACCGGTAACAGTAAAATTGGACTTACCAAAAGAATACCCAGTACATGCTACATTCCATGTGTCCTTGCTTAAGCCGTACAACCCAAATACCCGACCCGAACCACCACCTCCACCCATACCAATTAAGGGAAATCTAGAATATGAAGTGAAAAGCATAAAAGACGCAAAAAGAATTCATGGACGTCTGTTTTATTTAGTAGAATGGAAAGGATATGACGAAACTGAGAATTCATGGGAACCAGCATCCTATGTACATGCCCCACGCTTGATTAGACAGTTTTATCTAAAAAATCCAGGGAAACCCCGTCCAGTAGGAGGGCCTTTGAGGGGGCGACTGTTAGGGTTTGTGCACAGCAAAGAGCATGTCCCCTCTCATTGCACTAGTGGTCTCTGTAATAGCTCTCTTTAAACATACTATGCATTGGTCTCTGTAATAGCTCTCTTTAAACATACTATTGTAAGCCTTTCTTGTTATCGCAGCCCCTCCCTAAGACTTCTGTGTATGTTGCTCAATGTATTCACAAGTTTGGACATTGCTGTCTTGTTTGCACATTGGACCTTGCTATTACCAAGGCTTATTTAGAGCACTCCTACCTAGGCCATGTGTTACTTCAACTCATTAGCATAATAACTGAAGCTCTGCACACCTGCTTGTGAGAACCACACCCAGTTCTTCGAACCACACCCAGCTCTTCGAACCACACCCAGCCCTGTCTATAAAAGTCAGCCCCTGAGCCTCACCCAGTGATTGTGCTCGTCTACCTCCCACTTAAAATGTGACGGACCACCTCCGGATGGAGATGTTACTCATGATCGGCCAAGTACTGCCGACTTAGACTGTCCTCACGCACATTCAGCACTCCGGACAGATGATTCACAGTCACCCAAATATGATGGTCCTGAGCCAAGGACTAGAGTCGCAGAGCCTCTCTGCAGAGGTGATACAACTCCAGTCCTCCCTGTTTGTTGATGTACCACATCGCGGTAGTGTTGTCCGTCAGTACCAGAACCAGAACTGACTGACCCCGAAGGGAGAGAAGAAAAGCCTTGCGAGCCAAACGTATCATCCTCAATTCCAGAAGACTGATGTGGAGAAATCTCTGCTCTGGAAACCAAAGTCCCTTGATCTCCTAATCCCCCAATAAGCATCCCACCCCAGAGTGGAGGCATCCATTATCACTGTGGGCTCCGGAGAAGGAGATTGAAATGGCTTTACGTAAGACAGGTTGGCTGCAATGCTCCAACATAGCAGATCCACTGCTGTGTCTCTGGAGATTCTGACCACCTCCCTTAGATCTCCGTTGTGTCGAAACCACTGCCTGCGGAGGCACCACTGGAGTGCCCTCATGTGCCAGTCTGCATGGTTGACCAACAGTATGCAGGAAGCGTACAGACCGAGCATGCGCAAAACCTTCAGAACTGGGACAGATGTCCATCTTAAAGCATTGGGATCATAGCTTGGATGTCTAAAATCCTCTGAGGAGGCGAGAAAGGACGACTCAGAGCAGTATCCAGTACTGCCTCTATGAACAGGTTGCCCTGAGAGGGCACCAGATGAGAATTGGGTACATTTATCAAACAACCCGTCGCACAACAGTTGAGTTGTTACTTGCAGATGATGAAGCAAAATCTCTGGCGACCTTTCATTGAGTAGCCAGTCATCCAGATAGGGGAAAATAGGAATCCCCGACCTTCTAAGATGGGCTGCCACCACTGCCATCACCTTCGTGAAGACCCGTGGCGTGGATCTGAACCAAACAGAAGGACCGCAAACTGATAATGTTGAGACTCCACTGTAAAATGGAGATACCTCCAATGTGACTTCAGCATGGGAATGTGAAAATATGCATTCTGTAACTCGATCAACACTATCCAGTTCTTGCTGCAGCACCAGAAGTACCTGAGCTAGGGTCAACATCTTGAACTTCTCCTGCTTGAGGTAAAACTGTAAGACCCTGAGATCTAGGATCAGCCTCAATCGCCCATCCTTTTTGGAGACGAGGAAATACCAGGATTAGCGTGCCTAACTGTTAGGGTTTGTGCACAGCGAAGAGCATGTCCCCTCTCATTGCACTAGTGGTCTCTGTAATAGCTCTCTTTAAACATACTATGCATTGGTCTCTGTAATAGCTCTCATTAAACATACTATTGAAAGCCTTTCTTGTTATCGCAGCCCCTCCCTAAGACTTCTGTGTATGTTGCTCAATGTATTCACAAGTTTGGACATTGCTGTCTTGTTTGCACATTGGACCTTGCTTTTACCAAGGCTTATTTAGACCACTCCTCCCTAGGCCATGTGCTACTCCAACTCATTAGCATAATAACTGAAGCTCTGCACCCCTGCTTGTGAGAACCACACCCAGTTCTTCGAACCACACCCAGCTCTTCGAACCACACCCAGCCCTGTCTATAAAAGGCAGCCCCTGAGCCTCACCCAGTGCTTGTGCTCGTCTACCTCCCACTTACCTGAGAACAGATCCTTCAGCGCTGGCGCTCCTGCTCTCTCCAGACCTTCATTGGCTTCAACGGGCGCGGGTGCTGTCTCTTCCTTCTTCCGGTTTCCGACTCCTTCTTGCCAGCCCCTCTTCTGTCCACTGCAATCGACCTGCAAAAGAGAAAGAGGACAAGGTTAGACTGATCAGTATCCTTTTTCAGCAACAAGTAAGTGCAAAACTTTTTATTACCTGAAAGAACTTTGTCGGCGATTTCTGGATTCATGTAAAGACAATTTGGAACTAGATATCTCCTACGAACTGTGTGGTTCAAACCCTCTGTTACAAGAATACTTTGTGGAACTTTGTGAAATAAACATTGTTTTACATGGAATTTTTTAAGAATCGAACAGAGGAAACCATTGACAGCAAGGCAAACAGTAAATCAAGGACTTGCACAAATTACCTGCTGTACTTTGATGTAAAAGTACAGTATTTGTTTTATAAAAAGTCTGGAAATGTGTGAAAAGTGAGTTTGCTATTAAGAATTTAGGTTTTAGGGGCGTGGCTAACTGCCGAGGAGAATGGTCGTGCTCTAAGGCGGCTCCTCAGCCCGTACGGCCAAACGACCTCCACACCTCCGCTAGTGCTGTTGCCTGGCCCGGGGTCGTCCGATCACCTGTCTGTGCCCCCTCTGAGCCCCCCGGCTGACCGCTAGCGGCTCCTGGCCTGCAGATACCGCCACGAGCAACTCCCGGCGGACGGGACCCCTCGGCCCAAGATGGCGACCGCCACATAAGCAACTTCCGAGTGTCATCTACGAGTCAGCTACGGCCCGCACCTAACCTCCGGTGCCCTCAATTTTGCCGGTCGAGTGTTGGAGAGGCATTTCCCCACGGATCCAGCCTAATATCGAGCCGCTGGCTCCCACAGGTGAGGCGCAGGAAGACCCTTACCGACCTCCCCCACCCGCCCGGCACCAACATCTAGGTGAGCCCCCGGCTTGGGCCTAGCGTCGGTAAAATACAACTTGCTGGCTCGGATCTCTCTGGACTCGCCCACGCCGGAACAACTGACCTCGTCTTGTGCCTGACGGCCTATCTCTGGCCCGGATCTACAAGTCCACGACGGAGGCGGACTGCTGCATCGGAGGGACCAGCTGAGAGTTGAGTTCCCAGGGCCCAGTGAGACGCTTTGCTGCTTCCCTCCCACCCCCACCCCCCCTCTTTTTGGCTGCTACACATCACGGCTTCGGCGGGCCACTGGAGACTCCGAAAATATGTGAGGCTTGGTCCCCTTGGAGTCCCAAAGATTAACCCGCCCGGACGCCTGCTGCTGGCTCACACTCCGCGGTGAGGGAGTCCTCCTGGCTCCCCATTTCTCATCGACATCTTGCCCCACGGGGCCACTGCCACTCGGACCTTGAGTGCTCACCTCACCTATCCCGGGATTGTCAGTGGGGAGCTCCTCTTCCCCCCCCTCTTCTCTATTTCCACCGGGACTGTCTCAGTGCCTCCGTCACCACAACCTCAGGCGGAGACCGTCTCGGAGATGGCCTCCAACAAAGGAAACAGACCCCCCAACCAAAGGCAAATTAATAAACTGTCGTGGGGCTCCCGGGGGGACCCCAAAGATGTAGCCCCGGACGCCACCATCAAGGCGATGACCCCCCTCCGCAGGGGAAGCCTTCCCCTACCCTGGACGACGTCATGGAGACAATTGCGGGGGTTCGCTCTTCACTCGAAACCCGTATTGACTCAGTGAACGTGGAGGTAACGCTGCTCCGAGCCGACCTCCGGAAAATGGACTCCAGGGTGAAGGACATCGAGGTTAAGACTCTGGCTCTCGTTGATGACACCTCCACACTGCAGCAGCAAGTGACCCAACTACAGAAGCAGCAACACCAGATGGAGGTGCTCCTGGATGACTACGAAGGACGCGCCCGGCGCAATAACCTCCGCATCCTTGGTGTTCCCGAGCGACTCGAGGAGCCGGCCGCTGACCTCTTTGTGGAGAAATTGGTCCTCCAACATCTTCAACCAAAGAACCTTTCCAACTACTTCTCCATAGAACGGGCCCACAGAGTTCCAGGGGGCCGCCCAAAAACGGGCGCTCCCCCTCACCCCATCGTGGCCCGAGTCTTCAACTTCCGCGACCGTGATGTCATCCTCCAAACGGCACGTGCGGGTCCACCATTGCGAATAGACAATGCACAAATTATGATCTTCCCGGACTTCACTGTGAAAGTGCAGGCCCGTCGACGCAGCTTCCTAGAGGTGAAGAAGGCACTCCGGGCGCAATCCATCAAGTACTCTATGTTATTCCCCGCGAAACTACGCGTTGAGGCGGAGGGTAAGACTTGGTTTTTTGAATCTCCTGCTGATGTTTGGGACTGGCTCGAGGGGTGGCGACAGGTGAACTCCACCCATAACCGGCGCAGGACGTCCTCAGATCGCTCCAACGAAGTGGTGCCGCCGGAAAGTCAAGACCTATTCACGGACAATGTGCAGGAAGAATAACGCCGGACGACCTAAGTTGGATTGAACGGTTCGGCCGCTCCTCAACACGTTGGTACGCTCTCCGCAGTGACAATCCGGCTTTGCTATCAGACAGTGGATGTATATCGGCCCATCCTCCTCAGGAACTCACTGGCTTGAAGCACAGTCCACCTCCTACCTCGTCCACGTGCTGAGTCCTATGTATCCTTTACAATTTTTCTTCCAGTGTGGGTCACCATACCCGTTGTTACTCGACCTCTCCATATCACTGCTGAACTCATCCTGCTGGGGAGGGGCGGCACTCTCTCGCTGCTCAAAATGGGGGAAGGTACTCAACCCCCGGTGTCGCTCCACCGTCAATGTGGAGTAATAGTTGATTAGCCTGCAGTCACCGGAACTAGCTATAGACACTGCTTCCCCTTATCAGGTGGACTATCGAAGGTTATAAGTTAGGCTGGGCGATGCTCTTTGATATGGTCCCCCGCTCGCACTAATCACTGTGTGACCCCGGGCACGGGTTCTGCTTCCGACTAAATCACATCAATAACTCCTACCATGTGAATGCTTTTGATGCTATTAGTTGTTTTACTGCACTAGATACCTTCATCCTACTACTGGCCAATGAGGGCACCCTCGGCTCTCCACACTCCTCTTTCATGTTCGGGGGGGCGACAGGCACTCTGCCTAGTTGGGGAGTGGATAGTTCTAAGTCCGCGGGCAGGGACGCAGGGTGGGGGGTTGTTGGGAAGGGAACAGTAAGATGGGAGGGTTTGGGAGGGGCGGGTAAGGTTGGGGAATTGCAGTCGAGACTTCTATGGTCTCTGTTCTTGTTCTTGTTTATTCATTGCAGCAGATTTTGGATCGTGGAGCGCGACACGCAGCGCGCCGCGACCTCACATGCTACCTCTAGCGAATTCTCGCCGTTAGACCCACCTATATGCCGTCTTACATCATTGCGGTATGCCTATAGCTCAGGCTTTGACCCTATTGGGCCCCATACAGACTCTACAGTGCCCTACTTCCCCAGAACCTCTGTTTATGGTCAATGTCCTACGCACCACACATCATTAATCCGTGCACAATCTCACTTATTTAGACCACCATGACGCCCCCTTCAACCACGTCCCTGACCATAATGACGTGGAACGTTAACGGTCTTGGCAATAAGGTTAAAAGAGGGGTGGTTATGCAATACCTTAAACGCCGCTCTCCGGACCTAGTTCTCCTTCAAGAGACGCACCTTATGGGTAATGCATGCCAGGCGTTGAACCGGGGAGGTTATAGATTACTTGTGCATGCCGGTTTCACTTCCGGATCTAGGGGCACCGGTATTCTGGTACGTAGGAGTGTGGCCCTGACATGCACGAAAACACGAGCTGATCCCCTAGGTCGATATGCAGTAGTGGAGGCCACCTGGGAAGGCAAGCCATTAAATGTTATTTCAGTCTACATCCCTCCAGCCCTAGGTACGGCCGCGCTCCAGACCCTACAACACCTAATGCTCGATCTTCCACAGGGTCCTCTGCTTATCGGGGGTGACTTCAATATGACAATGAACGATGCAGACGACAGACACCCCCACCGTCCCTCACACAAATCCAGTTCAGACTTGTCTACCTTTGCTCACAGAATGGGGCTCGAGGACCTCTGGCGCCTGTCCCATCCTCGCACGTCCTACTATACACACTATTCCAACGCCCACAATAGCAGCTCTCGTATAGACTATTTATTCTCACCCGCAGCCGATCTACAGTTCTTCCGCCATCCGGAGGGGCTCCCCAGAGGGATCTCCGACCACTCCCCCCTCACGGTGCAATTCACACACCACCGTCAGCAGGCACGCGGTCCCATAGTAATCGCGCCCTGGCTCTTAAAAATTCCTGACATACACGATAGCTTGCTTGAACACACTGAATACTACTTCGCCGACAATGTGGGGTCAGTACCTTCGGCCACAACGATATGGGAAGCGTACAAAGCAGTGATTAAGGGTACAGCGCTAGCCCTCAAGAACGGTTATCGCCGCAAACAGAGTGAACAACTGTTACAAATCGAAACAGACCTGTCTGACCTCGAATCCCTACATAACACGCGCCCCACAGATGAGCTATCGGCCCGCCTGCAAGCGAAACAAATGGAATACAGGGCACTAGCTCTCGAAAAGGCGCAAGCCAAACTCCTGAAAACCCGCCACCGCGTTTACGAGCTGGGAGACAGAGCGGGTAAGATGCTCGCATGGCTCGAGAAACGAGAGCAGGGTTCCCGTTGGATCCCAGAATTGACCCTCCCAGACCAATCTACTGTCACAGACCCGGGCGATATAGCGGAGGCCTTTGCCACCCACTTCGAAGGGGTCTATACCGCCAGAGCCCACTATAACGCGGATGAATCCAAATTACTCTTAGCCGAAATGGGGCTCCTGGCTCTTTCTGAGACCGAGATGTAGGAGCTCGAGGCCGACCTTACAACGGAGGAAGTTCGTAACGCCTTATTCTCTATTCAATCCGGCAAGGCAATGGGCCCCAATGGTGTCCCTGTCGAGTTCCTGAAAGGTATGGCAGGTGAGATCCTTCCACATCTTAAAGCTATGTTCGAAGACAGCTGCGCAGTAGGCCGCTTGCCACAAGACCAACGATTGGCTTCGATCGTGGTTATCCGCAAGCCCAATAAACCAGCTGCAGACTGTGGCTCTTATCGACCTATCTCACTCATTAACGCTGAAGTAAAAGTCCTTGCCAAGCTCCTTGCCACTAGACTCATGACGGTTCTCCCCGCTTTGATACACGAAGACCAGTCGGGCTTCCTGCCGGGTCGCAACACTGCGCTCAATCTCCGCCGTGTCCATAATGTCATGGCCAGGATGCCGTACCTCCGTGAAGACGCAGCTATCCTTTCCCTCGACGCAACACTTGCCTTCGATTCTATCGAATGGTCCTACCTCTTCGAAGTTCTCCTTCGTTTCGGCTTTGGCCCCAGATTCATACGGTGGGTTTGGTTACTCTACACCGATCTCTGGGGACAGGTCTATGTTAACGGACATACGTCCAGGTGTTTTCCCCTTCATAGAGGTACAAGACAGGGGTGTCCGCTGTCCCCCCTGTTATTCACCCTTACTCTGGAGCCCCTGGCCCACTGGATTAGAACCGATAATTCCATTTGTGGCCTCCGATGGAATGCTGACACAGTCGATAAGATTTCACTGTACGCAGACGACATCCTAGTGTATCTTTCCTCCCCCAAATCCTCCCTTAACAGCCTGCTACACGTGATAACCAACTTTGGCAAATACTCGGGCTTCTCCATTAATTGGTCGAAATCAGTGCTATATGTTCTTCATGGCCCACCTCCACCTCTCCCGCGAGGCTACTCAATCGAAATTGCCCTTGACGGCTTTAAGTATTTGGGGATTTTTGTTACCCCGGACCCCCACCTGTTCCATGATCGTAACCTCAAAGGCCCACTGCAGAAACTCCATACCGACGTCTCACACTGGAGATCGCTCCCCCTTTCTCTACCTGGCAGAGCTGCCCTATTTAAAATGCTTGCACTCCCCCGGTTCCTCTATGCCCTACAAAACTGTCCGTTCCCCATATCAGACTCCTACTTTAACTTAATCGAAGGAGACCTCCGCCTCCTTCTATGGGATGGCGGCTCCCCCCGCATTGCCCTCATCTCTCTCACGCAGGGATGGTATGACGGGGGCATCGCCCTCCCGAATATCCGTCTCTATTATTGGCCAACCCAACTGGTCGCCACCAATTCGTGGATCTACGGCACGCCCACAAACCCTGCCTTCCATTTGGAGAAATACCAGACGAGCTGTGGCGGATACCTCGAAGCTCTCTACGGCAAACACTCCCGTACTCGTTATATTGGCCCAATGTTCCACACACTGTCAATATGGCGCCGCGCAAACAAGAGACTCGGATGGGCCAACACCCTCACATTGTCCACCCCTCTTTGGACCTCGTACAGGCTAGGCACCCTCTGTCATTGTAGTGGCTTCGATAAATGGGACACAATAGGCATATCACTATTGGCGACTTACTCCACAAAGGCAGGCTACTAACATTCAAAGAACTTCAAAACACGTACAATCTGGCAAACTCTGAGACCTTCCGATACCTTCAAATTAAACACGCCATCCTCACCAACATCCCAGATCTCGCCTCCCTCCCACAGTCCTCGCCCCTTGAGGACAGACTCCTGTCCGAGCCCCTTCAAGCTAAAGCGATCTCTTACACATACCGCAAATTATGCAACAACATGCCAAATTCTTTCCATCTCCTGCGGGATAAATGGCAGACTGACGTTGGCAATCTGGAAGATGCAGAGTGGCAGTCGGCACTGATGTCCCCGCGCGAATCAGCCATCAATCATAGATATTGGTTGATACAGTTAAAAATACTACACAGGACTTACATGTCAGGCCCCCTCTTAGCTAAAATCGGCCGTCGCCCATCTGACCTTTGCCTCCGTCACTGTGGCTCAACGGGCACTTTCTATCATATCCTGTGGGAATGCCCTGTAGTCCACGACCTTTAGCACCGAGCTGTCCTGAAAATGACTGATGCCCTAGGGAAACCGGTCCCTCTGACTCCCAAATGCGCGCTTCTTAATATATGGGACCCCACAGACCTCACAGTGATAGAACAGCGCTGGGCGGACCTGAGCTTCCTCCTCATAAAGCGTGAGATAGCTATGCATTGGGGTTCGCCACATAAACCGCTCCTGATTAGGTGGGTAGCTGCAATGGATGTGTGCATGCTGTCGGAAAAATCAGTTTACAAAACCAGGGGTTGCCCAGGGGTCTGGGATAAGAAGTGGGGTCGATGGAATGCATATAGGGGCGATTTATGTACTTCCCCGACGGCGGATATGGCTATGACCAGGCAGGTCATCACTCGGTGAGTGTGGATACGATTACTCCCATGCCATGCGTGCTCTGTGGCAAAGAATGCTGACTGCAATTGTTCACATAGATGTTTCCTCTGCTTTACTTAGTTAGGTTTGTTTACAATGAAAATTCCATTGACCTATAGATTATCCGATACGCAGCTCTGGCTGTTTTATGCACACCTTGCTAACGCGCCGCCAAGCCCCCGGGATGTCGGCTGAATGGCTGTGTTGTTCTGAGACTCTCGCTATGTGCCCTTATGTACCGCAGCCGGCCCTCGGTGTTGAAGGCTCTATGCTGTGTCAATTTGAACTATGCATTAACCCCTTTGACGCTCATGACGAGCTGGGCTCGTCATGAGGTAGCCTCCTCGCACGCTCATGACGAGCCCAGCTCGTCACGTAACATGCGATTTTGAAAAACTAAGCGTACGGGCGGAATTCCGCCTGCACGCATGCGGTTAAAGGTCTCGGAAAAAGAAAAAAAAAGAATTTAGGTTTTAGTTATATTAAGGTGAATGTTAGATGTTTGTAATTCTGATAATGATATTCGTTTGATTTTACAGAAGTTTTAGAGTAATAGAAAGCACATCCCAGAACAGTAACACATTCCAAACCTGGAAGCTAAAGACCAGGATCCAAGAGGTACTTTTAGAAGAGAATTTCTAAATAGATTAAGGGTTAGTCAGGAACACATTTAGGGATAGGTTGCACTTATCTGTTCTTTGTTTATGTTTCATTAGGCACCAGTTTCTACAGAAGTCAAAGAGGGCCGCAGATTTTAGCAGCACTTCTACAGTGGAAACGCAAGAACGGTGTTGTCTCTCTTTTTTTATTTTATCCACTTCCCCCCTTCCCTTGAGCTTCTGGTTCTTAGTGCACTGTTTAAAACTAGTATGCTGGAACAAGCAGTTTCAGGGTGGGGTCGGACTGTCTTCAACCTCCATCAGAACTGAACAGAAACTCAGGTGAGCTGGGCTTTGACAGAAGCACAAGCCTTTAAAATATTCAGTTCTGTTGGACGATGAATGCCGGGGAAGAAACAGAGGGCATTGACGCCACAGATATGGCGCAGGCCCTAAACGAGGACTTGGCCCATAATGAATCAGTGTCTGGCATCTTGCAACATATGCAAAAGTCAAAAGAGTTTATTTGTACTGGTACTCAACAGAGGACCACAAAATATATTATACGAATTACACATAAAATAAGATTCAATATTATCAATACAGGGATAAAAACGATTTTAGAAATTTATACAAGTTAAAACAAACAAATTCATTCGGAGGTTGCTTGCAAAGAGCAATAAGTTCTCTCACTGTCGTGATTCTACATGAGCAATATATTGGTGCTAAAAATCTAGTGCGCGCAGAAATTACAATCTGGTTCGGACATACAAATAGAACGTGTTCCAGAGTCTGATCACCCCCAGCGCACAATGTACATAAAGCAGATTCCCCCAGGTACCATCTTGAAGTAAATGAAAGTAAGGGAAGAATGCCCAGTCGAAGCATAGTGATTGTTCTCCTAGCACCATGTGTTAAGGTTAGCCCAATATAAGGCCGACTTTGTTTAAATTCTATGGAATCAGCAAATAGTTTATAAGTAGGTAATTTGGTGCAATGTCGGGAGTCCACTTCGTAACTGAGCTTTGGGGTGAAGCATTTTAAGAACAGTTTTAGTTGTGCTGGTGACCAATTTTGCAGCATATCAACGGTAATATTTGCTACACGAAATGCTTCAGCCATGTTCCCTATAAAGACTTGCTTTTTAGCATCTGACGCAAAGGTTTCTTTTTTCAACAGTGACCTTAGTGTGTTCTCTTTTGCGTGCAATAAGTTGTAGGCCCACCTTATTACATTTGCGATCGCTACTGCATAGGAACTGGTCACTGATAGTTCCAGTCTCAGTGCTTGGACAGGAATTGCATCTGACAGTTTCATAATTTTTCTTAAAATCTTCCCCTCTTTCCGATCCATAAAAGCCCATTGTTTTATGGGGATGTACTCCGTCGCGTAAGAAAGTACAGGAGATATTTTTACTTTATAGAGGTTTATCAGAGATGAAAAATGTCTATTCCCTGTTGCGCTATAGAGTCTCAGGAGGGCCGCGACATGTATATCTGATTTCCTTGACAGATTTTTCAGTTGGGCGGTGTTAGATAAGTTTTTTGAAAGGATCCTGCCGAGGTAGGGATAGATCTTAACTTCTTCTAACTTTTCCCCTCCTAATCTCCAGGTATATTTCGCGCTTTGTTTCCTCCCCGAGAAGGCCAGCACTTTTGTTTTTTGTATATTTGGGACTAGATAATTTTCTTTAGAGTATTTGTGTAGAATGTCTAGTGACGTTTGTAGTCCAAAGGGGGTAAGATCCAACAACACTATGTCGTCAGCATACAATAAAGCAACTATTTTTTGATCAGCAATTTTTGGAGGTAGGTTAGAGCCCAATTGCAGGTAATGGCACAGGTCGCTTAGGTAGAGGGAGAATAATATTGGGGCTAGAAGGCACCCTTGCTTTAGTCCATTTTCAGTTTTAATTCTTTCCGTGTACCCTCTTTCTCCCCCCATTTGAACTTGACACCAAGTGTTGGTGTGTAAGCTAACTATAGACTGTAATAGTTGTTCATTTATGCCAAGTTTCCTCAATTTTTCCCACAATGTTGGTCGGTCTACCCGGTCAAATGCTGTAGAATAATCTATAAAGGCAGCGTATACAACCTGATTTTTTTGTGTTATATATTTGTCGATGATGGTTTGAATAACTGCGATGTTGTCAGTTACCGAATGTTTAGGCCTGAAGCCTGCTTGAAACATCGGTATCTGGCCAGTCGTGAAGGCCCATTCTTTTAGATGATGTAAGATTTCTGCTGCAAATACCTTGCCCACGGAGTCCATAAGTGCTATTTGTCGAAAATTGCATGCCCGGGTTTTACTTCCCTTTTTATGGATCGGGATGATTATACTTCCCTGCCATGATTTTGGAACTTTGCCAGTATCTAAGATATAATTGAAAAGGGGATGTAACAGCTGACTCCATTCCTTTGGGGCGATTTTAAGTGCTTTGGTCGGAATCTGATCTGGGCCAGACGCTCCTGTTGATCTTGCCTTACGTATGTTTATTTCGACAGATGTTGAGGTGATTTTATTTAGTGGAAGTTTAACTTTTTCTTTATTGTAGACCCCACTGCTTTCTGATGACACTATTGAGTTTGGTCTATAAAGGTCTGTTAGAAAACTTTCCCAAGCATCCGGGGGAACCGGTATTGATTGTAGTTTCTTTTTGGATCCAGTAAGTTTTCCTATTAGGTACCAATATTTGCGCTGGTCGTTCTTGTTTGCCGCTATCTGGATATCTACCCAGTTACGATCTTGTACGGTTTTTTTTAGTCTCAGATTCTCGCGTCTTAATTGATTTTTGGTTTTATTTATTTCCTTTTTTATTTCTGGAGTGGGATTCATATATTGGGCGCGTATGTATTTGTTTAGTTTTTTCTTTACTTCAGAGTTCTTAAAGGTGCGCTTATTTTTGTCTTTATTCTTACTGTTGCCAGCTGAATCCTTTCCTGTCATCTTAAGGATAAGAGATCTGTACACTGTTATAATGGATTCAAAATTTTCGATGGGATTTTCTGAGAACATTCTCGTTAAAAGATTTGAATGATCAATCAGAGATGTAATTTTGTCGATGGTATGAGAGTTCCAGAATATGCGTCTCTTTTCATTGTTCACCACTACATTACTTTTTAGATATGTTATATGACAGGGTGCAGAGGATTTAGGTAACCAGTCTGTTGTCAAGTGCATTTGGGTGTGATCGCTTTCTTGACAGAACTGGTTGAGCAGATATGAAACTGTTTCTAGCAAATCATTACTCGTGATTATATAATCAATTATAGATGAAGTCCCGTTTCCCCGTCTGGTATAATTTGCAGGGATATCCCCTTCCGTGCTGCCATTCAATATTACTCCATGGATGTTTGTCAGAGTTGATAATAACAGTTTCCCTCTTTTGTCGGTCTGTATCCCCTCTGGGAATTGTGGAGATATGATGTCCAGACCTTCTTCTGAGTGTTGTTTTGCCCAATTATTAATTTCAAAATTAGAGATTTTACTATTGAAGTCGCCGACAATTAAAAAGGATGAGTAAAGATGGTTTGCTGTTATACTCTCGATCCTTTCCATGATATTTAAGAGTGTTATATCATACTTTTTACCTGGAGGAGCGTATACATTAAAGATGAGAATTGTTTTAGGGTGAGCTGTACTGTATGTTTTAACGGAGATTTTGATACACTGGAGGTTATCAGAGTTGGTGTCCAATAGTTCCTGGGCCCACAGATATTCTTCACTTAATAGAATAGCTAAACCGCCTTTAGCATGTCCTCGATGTGTGTTTATTGCCGGAATTTCATAAACATAATAATTTTGAACAGTTGTCGGTTCGGTTGCCCATGTTTCTTGTAAAATTAAGATGTCCGGCCGATTTCTAGTGGCCATGAACAATTTGTTCTTTATTCCACCTGCGATGTTCCACGAGGTTATTTTTATGCCAGTGCTAAACAGGTTGTTGTTGAGATCTCTTGGGTTTAATGCTATTTAGAGTCTCTGATACCCAAGCCCAAGACTTTGTGCTATTATCATTCACAGGTATTTTAGGAGCTTGATACCAAACGGCCCGTTGACCTTTGTTCACCAGGATTTTTAGTTTTTCTTGCCCTACAGAATAGGTATCTGAGTGCATGATTGCTTGGTCTTCCAACACTTCATTATCTCTTGGAAATTGTTTCCTGTATGGATTGGAGAGTGCACTGATTTGGGCGTCATACCCAATTGAAACTGTACTGACCGTTGATTCTTTTCTTTCCACAACATCATAGCCTTGTTTGTATAGTATCTCCTTCTCGTTCAGAATAATTTCTGGGATAACAGATGACCAAAATGTTACCCTTGCTAGTTTATTGTTGTCTTTTATAGGAAACGTTACTAGATCAAGTTCATAACTACTCAATGATTGTAGAGGCTTAATATGGCGTAGTAAATGTACTATCCTTCTTCTGTTGAGTGGGGATGAATCACTAGGAAAAAGTTCTTCAAATTGTATAATTTTGGGAGAAGACTCTTCTGCTCTTTGTTTGTTCCTATCTAGGTGTTCCATGGTTTTATTATTATGGGTTTGAGTTGGCTCCTCTAGAGATCTGAAGGAGACAAATTCTTGTGCTCTTGGGTCTAGTTGTAACGACTTCTCTTCAAAGTTTTTCCTAGTTACTGGTTTTGGTATACTTTCAGATGCTATTATTTTTCCAACTTCTTCCTCTTCAGGGTTTTGTTTTATTGCCAACTGTCGAAATTTTAGTTTGTGAGCTTTCTTTTTTTGGATCCTCCTTATTGATTTTTTCCTCCTTCTTTTCCTTCCTTCTATGTTACTTTCCAGATTCTTATTATTTGTAGGTTTTCCGTTATCTTGTGCTGATATATTGGACATGGGTATTTCCTGGTTATCTAATATAGAATTATTTACCAGTGTAATTGTTTCACTTCTTTTTTTGAATATTGAGAAATTGTTAATTTTTTGCTGATGTTTTTCTTTGAAGAGTTTTTTTAAGGAATATATTGTTGAATCATTTGAGTGTTCCATCTTTTGTTTTTGTTGTATTTGAGTCTGAGAAGTTTGAGTGCCGAAATCACGCGTACTTTTCCTCTGTTCATTATTATGTTCTTTTGATATATCATTTTGCTCGGATCTTGTTTTCGATGGTAGATTGTTTGCCTCCTCTAAGAGGTGGTCTTTTTTCTTTTTCTTATTAACTAGATGTTTTAGTATCCCTATCTGGACATCCAGGGTTTGATCAGAATTATCAAGAATATTTCCCAGAAAAGAGAGGACAGATTCTAGAATCTCTTGCAATGAAAACAGGGCTTTTGATATGGGTGGTGTCGTATTGCTAATGTTGTTATTTGTTTTGAAGTTGATATTGAAAGGATCGGATGAGAGATCGGTTAGGGTGAATGGAAGAGATGTTTTATCCTTATTGTTCTGGCTTCTTGCATGTTCCAAGTTTTGCAGTTCTAGAACTGATTTGTTGACATTAGAGTCAACCGATAGCGCTGAGCTCCCTCCAAATTTAATAGGAGTAGAAGTTTTTAGAGTAGTCTGATCTTGTTGAGGGTTTGGTAGATCAACTGGAGTGCAAGGTGATTTACTACTTAGATCAGTGACCGGAAGACACAGTTGTGATTGTTGATTAGGAATCGTTGGAGTGCATTCTAATTCCCTTAAAATTTCGGAAACGTTGGAAGAGGTTTCTCTGGCAGATGTATTCAATTCTTGAGTGACTTTCGATGTAAGTGTGGTAAAGTATGTACTAATTGCCGGTGTGACCGTTATCCGACCAGGTTTAATTGCCTTGTCGGTAGATTTCCGAACAGCATTTTCTGTCCCCATTCTTTTCATAAATATCGTACGGGAACGTAATTTTTTAAAACCCATTTATTTACCTATATACTTCAAATTGTTGTGGGTTATGGGTTCTCAAAAGATAACACCGATGTAGGGTCTGATGTAAGCTGCAAGTTGACTTACCGAGGGCTGTGTTCGCTGTAGTAATAATCGGGATATAAGGGGGGGGGCCCGGCCCGTCCTCGGACGTCCCCGGACGGCCACAGACGGCCCGCCCTTTGCCCGGGCTTATCCCCGCGCTTGGTCCCGCGCGCGTCCCGCGTCGCGGGGATCGCGATGTTATTTAAACGTTTCGTTGGGGGCGTGTCCGTGGGCGGGTCGCCTGGGGGAAGAGGAACCAGCTGATCTTCGCTAGGGTTTCTGGTCCTCGCAGTCCCCCAGGCTAGGTGCACTCGCTGTGTGCGCCCCGGCCTCAACCCCTCTGACTCCAGCTGGGAGCGACAGGCAGAGCGTGCCGAGTGCAGCTCACGCTCACACCAGCGAGTCAGGGGGAGGCAGCACCACACCACGAGGAACAACAAGCGTCTGCCCCAGACAGCCAACACAGGCTTCAGACGGTGAGAAAGACTTTCTTGCACAGCGGTACAAGGTACAACAGATCAGCAACAGTTCTGAGCTCCAGTGAGTGGCAACATATGCAAGAGGAAATAGAGAAAATAAAGTTGCAAAACACCTTTTTAAAACAGGGTTTAAGCAGGTATAAACCTTGGGAATCCCAGTGGAACACAGCTTTTACGCCTTTGTTTAAAACCTCCTCAGAGACAGGGGCGCGAGCAAAACATACAACTTTCCCTCCCCCAGTTGAGGTTACTGTTAATGTTCCTAATGCTGTGCCTTTAGCAGCACCTGAACGTTTTCATGGAGATAGTAACAAATTCCATGTTTTTATCAATCAATGTCAATTACACTTCGTTTGTAAACCACAACAGTTCCCTACTGATGCTACGAAAGTGGCATTCGTCTTGTCGTATTTGGGCGGTACAGCAGCCAATTGGTCAATTCCTTTCGTGGATAGAGATGATCTCATCCTCCATAATTGGAATCAATTTAAACGTACTATGACCAGCCTTTTTGCAAAACACACTTTTATGCAGGCAAGTGACAATGAGCTTTTAAATCTTAAACAAGGTAACAAGGATTTATTGACCTATCACACTAGTTTTAATCGTTTACTCACCGAGACACGTTGGCCAGAAGAAAAACGTGTCTCCCTTTTTTATAAAGGTTTGAGAGACGAGTTAAAAGACGCGTTGGCTCATATCTTTGATTTGCCAGAAGACTATTCTGACTTTGTAGATTTAGTCGTGAAATTGGAACACAGACTAGGAGAAAGAAAGGGAGATAAATCCAAACTGGAATCGAGGTTAACTTTTATTAGACATGAGAAGAAAGACACAGATAATAAACTCCCTGAACCCGAGCCTATGCAAATAAGAACACTCAGAGGTCCACTCACGTCAGAGGAAAAAGAAAGAAGGAGAAAACTTCAATTATGTTTATATTGTGGCAAGGCAGGACATTTTGCAAGAGAATGTCCAGTAAAACCTAAAACTTCATGAAAGGGTACTGTTTCCTCTATCTCCTCAACTGAGTCGGGAAAAGATTAAGCTCGACAAGGGGGGAGGTTACTTGTTCGAGAAAACATCCTAATCAAACCACTAATTCTGCAGCCTTCATGGTACCGCACATACCTAGACATTCGATAATTCAGATCTTTGTAATTGTTACTACCCAAGTTAGACATTCTCTCCCTGTCCTACTGGATTCAGGAGCAACAGGAAATTTTGTGGATAATAAGTTAGCTAAAGCATTAGGTCTTCCTATTTGCCTAAAGCCTTGTCCAGAAGCAGTATGTGCAGTGGATGGGTCAGAATTGACCTCTGGATTAATCACAAAACAAACAAGTCCCCTTGTCATGGTCTGTCAAAATGGGCACACAGAGATGATTAGCTTTGATCTGATAGATACCCCTAATTTTGGCTTGATTCTCGGGGTACCCTGGTTAACAACTCATAACCCAAAAATTGATTGGGTGAACAGAACAGTTACTTTGGATTCCTCATTCTGTAGAACCAATTGCTATCAAGAAGCAGGTACAGAACAGAGCACAGTAATACACTGTGCTAGTGTTACACAAGACAAACCAAGTCTCCCTCCTGAATATTCTGACTTTAAAGACGTTTTTGATCCAGTGAAGGCTAGTGTGTTGCCCCCACATCGGTCATATGACTGCTGTATAGATCTTATCCCAGGGGCCCCTTTACCTAAAAACAGAGTATATGTTTTGACTGACGAAGAGACCAAATATTTAAGAACCTACCTAGACGACCTACTACAGTCTGGGTTCATCCGACATTCCACATCTCCGGTGTCATCTCCACTTTTTTTTATCCCGAAGCCGGATAAATCTCTGCGCGCGTGTATCGACTATAGAGGACTAAATAAGGCTACAATACAAAATAAATATCCTCTTCCTCTAATACCTGTGTTGTTGGATCAATTAAGACATTCTACTGTATACACTAAACTAGATCTACGGAGAGCTTACCACTTGGTCCGAATAAAAGAGGGGGATGAGTGGAAGACAGCTTTCAAGACAAAGTTTGGTCTATTTGAGTACACAGTAATGCTCTTTGGGTTGTGTAATGCCCCTGCGGCCTTTCAATTCTTTATAAATGAGGTCTACACGAATTCCTGGACGTTTGTGTCATAGTATACATAGATGACATCCTCATTTACTCTAAGAACCCGGAAGAACATACCCAACATGTTCGTGCAGTATTATCAAAGTTAAAAGAAAATCATCTCTTTGCTAAACTAGATAAATGTACTTTTAATGTCAGCAAAGTGGACTTTTTAGGATACTGCCTGTCACCTCAAGGAATAATTATGGATGAAAAGAACATTAGTGCTATTACTGATTGGCCAGAACCATCATCTGTGAAGGATGTTCAGAAATTTCTGGGTTTCGCCAATTTTTATAGGAGGTTTATTTCTCACTTTGCAGACATTGCAGCCCCAATAACCACCTTGTTGCGGAAAGGGCAACGATTTCTTTGGTCTGATAAGGCGGCACACGCCTTTCAACTTCTGAAACAAAAGTTCACTTCAGCCCCAATTCTGAAACATCCTGATCCTGACTTGCCATTTTTTGTTGAAGCGGATGCTTCACAAGTAGCTTTAGGAGGAGTTCTCTCTCAACGAGATGCAGTAGATGGCCAATTACATCCTATAGCCTTCTATTCCAAAAAGTTATTACCAGCTGAACAAAATTACACTGTGGGTGTGAGGTACTGGGTTTTTAAGAACCGGCACAGAACCGGTAACCCAGCGGTGTCGGGGTACACCCAGAGACCTCGGGTTCTTCCTGATCCAGACCACAGAAACTCAGAGTCTTCTAGGTGAAGTCAAAGATCGATTTATTGGCTGCAACCAAGGTAACAAGTGTCCTAGAAGTACAACACACGGGGAAGTATATTCTCAGGAGACTGCTCAAATTTACAAAGTCAGGCTTCTCTCTTTATACAGAATATTCAGCTTCAGGCATACATTCTTCGAATTTGCAATATATCATTTACAGGTTTTGGTTACAAAAGGAAAAGCAGAGTCATGATGACATGTACATATTTCACGTCATGCTGCCCACAACAAATAACCCGGCAAGGCCCAACATTTCATCAGATATCGGTGGACCCCCAATAAAACAGGCACCTCCCCACTATAAAGTAAGTGAAACAAATAGAGTAGAGACAGATGGGAGCAAGATACAGCAGGTGTGCGCGCTGAAATGGTTTTATGGCTTGTTGAGCCTTGATGCTATCTTGTTCGGCCACTGGGAGGGGAACTGACCTAACGAGTTCGGCCTGGGGCAATGGTTCCAACTTGCACAGGTCATAGAAAAGTCGATTAAGGAGTAGGTGTCCTTGTGGAATTGAATTCAGCTGGATTAAGGCCTATGTAAAGGGCAATACATGAATGGAAGCCAAGGGTTCAGAACGCAAATGACGATTTCGAGGTGAAATCGTCGCTCGAATATGCTGAAAATATATGTACATGGTGTGCTCGTCATTCTCGGTCTTTTGATACCAAATTCGTCATGTTTCGATGAAGTTTTAATTCTCGAGTCCAGAACGATTACATGAATCCAGAATCTTCAGAACCACAAACCCTCCTTTTGCCCTTACATAGGCAATTAATCTATCCTCATGTTAATCTAAGTCCAGATCTATATTCCTAAAGTCATTGAGATGTTGCTGTAACATAATTCTAGTACTTAGTTCATCTCTTGACACAGGCTTCCTTACACAGGATGTGACGCAAAGGCCACATATTGCAGGAGCACACTGTATGCATAGACAGAACAGAAAAAGAATGGCTAAGACCATCCCAATGACCATTAGAATTTTCCATCCCCAGGCAGACATCAGTTCCCAGAACCATCCCATTAACGACCAATCTCCTTTGTCCACATGAATAGATTCGGAAATCTTATGTAGTTTGGAGATGTCCTGGTACAATGTTGGAGCGTTATCTGGGATGAAAACGCAACAACTCGATTGGATCAATCTGCATACCCCACCTCGGTCTGCAAGTATGACATCTAGAGCGACCCTGTTCTGAAGGGTCATAAGTCGATCCGACTGGAGCTCAGCAGTCAAGTTACTAAGGGCACCAGCAGTTTCAATCACGGTGGACTCAACTACCCTTGTCAATTGCCTAATGTTCCTGCTGTTAGCCATGGATCCCCAGAACAGCAGAAAACCCTTTGCAAAGTCCCCAAATTCTTGACCTGCAGTGTCTTCTTCACTCAAAACACCTCTAGCTATCCTTGTCCTGTGGTAGTCTGCCGCTGCTGTGTAGGTGGGAGGCAACAGAAATGAAACAAAACATGAGCCCGAAAAGTCAGGGGACAACCATGTATAGGCTCTATCGTGGCAGATGAAATAGGTGCCCTTAGCTGCTAAAAACGCAGGGGAAGTCTGAGATCCAAAAATATACGTTTCAGTACAGACACTCTTCCCTAACTGAGCCCTGGGATTCGTGCCATTACCTTGCAGACACAGATGACCCTGATGGGGTACAATCCAGATCGGGGATGATCTCTTGGCTTGCTGTTTCTCACTCAGAGTAGCTCCATATCCAGTCATGTTCCATCCTATGTATAATAGCGTCTCATCTCTCGGGATTGTCTCATAAGAAATACCTTCCTTAATCATGTCTACTATACCCTTGACTAGAGCACTTTTTCTAGGATTGTCTGTTACAGAACGTAGGGGGTAGATTTCGTGTGCATATATGAACATCTTCCTATATGCCCATACAGAACCATTGTGACTGAATGGCAGGACCAGATAAGGGATACCTTTATCCGTGGTGTGAGGCATAAGACCGCACACCCAACAGTTAGTTGTGTTCATTACAAGTTGGTGTTGGTGTAACAACTGAACAAAGGAGTTATTAATGAACTCCAATCTCCTATTGGATTCGTGGTCAGGCAGAGGGTGGAAAGAATGAGAGGAAACAGTGGGAGGAGGTATGGGTGATGCAGTGGGTGCAAATGTTACACGAAAAGAAAGTAAAACATAGCTAATCAGAAATATCATTACACTGAATAGCATAAAAATACACAATTTTATAAAACTTTTCCTTGTCATCACGTTGCACAATTTGTGCTTAAAATTTGCTCGCTTGGCAGGCTTCTCCACATCGGGAAACTCCATCCTCTCTAAAGTGCTGCCCGCGGTGGGAGGTTGCCTCTGCTAAGGGATGCTTCTGTCAGTCTAGGGCAACTCCCTTGGACCAACCAGAACTACCGACCTAACGTCGTCAGCTGCACCCCGAAGACTTTAATCAACCGCGGCCCTAGCAGCGGAACCCGGATGGCGGTTCAAAAAACAAAAATAAGCAAGTTTCTTAGATGGGAGAGCTGCACTTTCAAAAAAAAATAGTACTTGGGGGAAAAGAAATTTCTCTTTTATTAGTCCATGGATCTTAGTCTCAAATTGCAAAAGAAATTGTTTTATTAGTTTGTTTTTCTCGGTCTCAAATTGTATCGTTGTTTCCCAGGTATTGTCTGATCCTGGAACAAAAGGTCAGGCTCTGTAGTGTTCAATTGATTGGATGGTGGCACAGCCTTGTGCGAAATGTTCTCACTTTCTTGCTCAGAGTCAGTTCTTTTTACATGTAAGTCATGAAAAGGGACGGCATGTGACACGGTATCAGGTTCTGGGTCAGCGGCACCCTTCTGGACCCACTGGTCATAGGGCAGAGGGAAAGGTATTTTCTTACAATGGATGCCGTGGACCCAGTTGGCCTTCCCCTCCACCCGAACGGCTGACCTTGTAGACAGAAGGACGAGATGAGGCCTGGTCCACCAGGGCTGGCCGTTCTTCGTTCTTTGGAAGTTCCTGACAAGTACCCAGGAACCAGGGTCAATGGCGTGACCCAGAGTCTCAGAAACCGGAGGCAGGGTGTTGTGGACCTGTTGAAGCAAAACACGCAATTTAGCCGTCAATTCATACAGATAATGAACTTAGTGGGTCTAGGCCTCCCCATATGTTGGCTGGCCGGCCAAAAACTATTTCATATGGACTAAGTTTCACTCGTGAATGCACAGTCATTCTAGTGGACAGGAGTGCTAAGGGTAGAGCGTCAGGCCATTTAAGACCTGTGCTCGCTTGGATTTTGGCCAGTTTAAGTTTTAACGTGCCGTTGTAACATTCTACTAATCCAGCTGATTGGGGGTGATTTGCAGCGTGGAACTTCTGCCGGATACCTAGCCCTTCGCACACTCTCTTCATCACAAGACCCACAAATTCACTTCCATTATCAGACCAGACCATTCTAGGCATTCCGAACCTGGGGAAATACTCTTTCACAAGGGCTTTCGCTGTGGACAAGGCAGTATTGTCTTTTAGGGGATAGGCTTCTACCCATCTTGAGAAGGCACAAACAACAACGAGTACGTATTTTAAGTTGTTGCACCTCTCCATGTGGATGAAATCTAGCTGCAAAACCTCGAACGGATACGTAGGAGGTGCAAAATGACCAGCTGGAGTTGGGGTTCCCCTACCAGGATTGTGTTTCAGACATACCATGCAATTCTTGACAACATTCTCTGCACACTTGGGAATCCCTGAATTCTTCCATACTGGGGCCAACAACTCGCAAATCCCTTTCACGCTGATATGAGCCATTCCATGAGCCATTGTAACCACCGCAAGCACATATGCATCGGGTAACAACCATCTCTGATGCTCTGATAATTCAATCCAGCAACCATTTGCATCCATTCTACCCGTACTTTCTCTCCACGTGCTCAACTCTTTCTCTGTGGCCTCAGCTTGAATGGACTTCACACTCTCTATTGTGTCTTCACACAATCCAACGTCACCAGTCCATCTTGCAGGGCCTGCAACATACATTCGGCTCATTACATTCTTTGCCGTTTCTTTCGCGATCTCATCAGCAAATGCATTTCCACGACCAACATCATCAGTCACCTTCTTGTGAGCACTATATTTCACAATCGCCATTTGCAGGGGCAAGGTCAGTGATTCAAGAAGCTCATTCACCAACTGACCATGCTGAATCTTAGCTCCATGCGTCGTCAGGAACCCACGTTCTCTCCACAATCGCCCAAAACTGTGAGCCACTCCAAATGCATACTGACTATCAGTGTAGATAGTCACTTTCATCCCTTTAGACAACACACATGCTCTCGTGAGTGCAATTAATTCTGCTGCTTGAGCCGAATTATGGGGGACACGTGCAGCTTCAACAACTGTATGCAAAGTCGTGACAGCATATGCTGCAGTCGTGTCACCACTCGGGAGCTTGAAGCATGAACCATCCACCCATAATGTACCATCACATTCAGCAAGAGGAGTATCAGATAGATCTACTTTCCCTTTCGTCTCTTCCTCTGTTCTGAGAAAACAATCGTGCTGTTCTGAAACATCTGATTCCTCTGCAATTGGCAACAACGTAGCTAAGTTTAAGGTGCTGCACCTTTTTATGTGCACATGACTCGCTAGTAATGTCAATTCGTAACTGGACAGTCGAGCACTAGTTAAGTGCTGTGTCTTGGTTCTATTTAACAACGTGTCTACTGCATGTGGGACCATCACGACTAGTGTATTATTCATTACTAGACCAGCAGACTGTCGAATAGAAACAGCTGCTGCCGCTGTGGCTCTTAAACAACTTGCCAATGCTTTAGCTACCAGATCCAAAGTCGACGAAAAATAGGCATATGGACGCTGCCTACCTCCAAACAACTGAGTCAACACCGATAATGCACAGCCCTCTTTCTCGTGGACATATAATGTGAAAGGCTTACTGTAGTCGGGGGTACCTAACACAGGAGCCGAACATAATTCTGTGCGCAATTCGAGAAAGCTTTTCTGACACTCTTCAGACCAAGGAATGGGATTGGGTGTATTTTTGCACGTTAATGCCACCAAAGGTTTGGCTAATAACGAAAAATTTGGAATCCACTGTCTACAGTACGATGTAATGCCCAAGAAAGCACGCACTTCTCTCTGTGTTCGTGGCTCATTCAATTTCGCTATTGCCTGAATTCTTTCTGGGGTCAGTTTCCTTCCCTCCTTCGATAAGAGGTGACCTAGGTAGGTCACTTCTTGTCGGCAATATTGCAGTTTGGAAAGTGACACCTTGTGATGTAAATCACACAGATGGCGCAATAATGACAGCGTGGCCTTTTTACAAATTTCCTCAGTATCTGCAGCAATGAGCAAATCATCCACATACTGTACAAGAGTAGCACCTTCAGGCAAAACAATTGTTTCAAGCTGTGCTTTTAGAGCTTGACTGTATATTGATGGACTTTCACAGTAGCCCTGAGGAGCGCGTTTAAAGCGGAAGCTGCGACCTCCTAAACTGAAGGAAAAAATATCCCTGCTTTCCTCAGCGATCGGGATGCTGAAGAAGGCATTCTTCAGGTCAATCACCGAAACCCAAGAGGCAGATGCTGGAATCATAGTCAATAATGTGGTAATGTCGGGAACAACTGGGAATTGTGGCACAACTATTTTATTGACCTCTCTCAGATCAATCACGAATCTGTACACAGGTGGCTGAGAAGGGTCAGTTCGTTTTAAAACAGGCAGAACTGGACTATTGCAAACGTTACCTCGCATTTCTTCAAATACATCCTTTGCAATTAATTCGTAAACGATCGCTAGCAAAGCTTTTTCACCCTCACTAGAAATCCTATATTGTGGAATTCGTGGCATTTTAACATTGGCTTTCAATGTTACAACATATGGTGGAATTTCTAAATGGCCTACATCATTAGGACCAGCGGCCCAAAGAATGTCTGGAAGAAACGACAATTCTGCTGGAAGTTTGTCCCTCGACAAATACATGGGAGAAACCACTTTCTTACCTAGAGTAAGTTGTACTCCTGAAGGAGAACAGTACAAAGTCGCATACAATCTTTTTAACAAATCCAATCCTAGCAAGTTTTCACCACAACCTGTTGTCAGAATGAGGGGTGCTTCGAATTCGCAAGGACCAACAGAAAGAGACAAAGGGTCAGAAATCGGATTTCTAACTGGGGCGCCAGAAAAACCTACAGAAACGTTCATTTCGCCAGACAAAGGTGCGCCAGGGAGTTTGGAGTGCATAATAGAACTCTTTGTAGCACCAGTATCCAACAGAAAAGGCTCTGACACACCTGATGTAATCACCTCAACGTAAGGTCCACTCTGATCTACTGGAACTGAAACAACTCCCTCTCTTTGTCTTTGGCTGTCCTAGCAATCGTTACCCTCCAAATACTCATTTTCTGTATAGTAATCATCAACATAGTATTGAGCTGTCCTGTCAGATGCGTTGTTCTGCTGATTGAACCTATTCATAGAATTTTGTGGTGGAAGGGGACGTGCGTTCTGGCGGGCGTTTCCACGTCCTCTACCTCTAGGCGCTTGCTGAACACCACGACCTCTTACACCAGAAACACCATTTGCACGCTGTAACAAAATAGGACAACTATACTTGAAATGACCTTCTTCCTTGCAATACGAACACTGGTTGGGGCCTACAGGGACACGTGGCTGAGTGTACTCGGCTCTTGGCGAGTTCCTCTGATACTGTTGAGGCTGCTGAAAAATATTCTGATAGTGATTCTGACCATTATTATTTTGATTACCACCACCACGTGGCGGATAGGCTTGCTGTAGCAAAACCTTCGTTTTCAGCTCTTTAGTTTTCTTTTCTACTCTGTCTTTCTCGTCCTTGTCTCTATTTTCGTAATATTGTGCAGTAGCCAATATCTGCGCTGAAGAGGAGACCGCCCAAGAACTTTCCGAATCCTCTAACTTTTTACACAATTCTGGAAGCAGATTGTGCATGAATTTATCGACAAACAATCTCTGACCACCTTCTGTGGTCATATCTTGACCGCTGTGGTCGACAAATGTTTCTTCAAACCTGGTGAAGAAATCTGAGACTGTTTCTTCTTTCTTTTGCTTGCATGCAGACAACTTATCCCAATTTACACGTATTGCGGGCATTATCGTTTTCATGTAATCAACTATTCTACCAGGGAGGTCTGCTATCAAAGGCTCAGGCTTAGCCCCACCAATTTGTCGGGCATCTGCAGCGGCAATATTAGCCCATGAGTCACCTAATTCCTGATCATGATCTGTATGACGAATTTTACCCCATAAAGGCTGTGGAACAACATTCCCAAATAACATGTCGATATCGGCTAAATTCATTATACATGACCCAGCAGTCTGTGACAACTCTTTGTAATATCCTGCAGGGTTTTTACGCGGATCAGGTAATGTCTGTTTGAGCGCTAAAACTTCAGCTCGCTTCCATGGGACATGTACCCATACACGCTGAAAGTGTGGCAGAATAGGTGGGTTAACAGTTGTGTCGCCCTCTCTCCATTGTGGGGGGACTTCTCTCATGGGGTATTGTCGTGCCTTTTTCCTACTAGACGCACTAGGCTCAGATTGTGACCCAGAACTGCTCCCCTTACTCCGATATGATAACAATATTTCAACCGCTTGCTCTACATCGGGACCTACAATCATGCCCTCTCCAAACTTAAACCGTACACGACACAATTCTTGCGGGTTACATTCCAGATCATTGTCTTCCAAATCCTCGCAAAGGAAAACACACATCTGTTCAAAAACATATCTCTGCATCGGTGCTTCCCATTGATGGAAGACTTCCATGACAGACTCTACATCATACTTTACGGTGTCCATAACCCATTTTCGTGCTAAACGATTCAGTGAGTCTCTCTCTTGATAGTCAGGCAGTCGACTTCGCAACTGTCTTCGTTCCATTTTAGGGGTCGTAGTAGGCGACCCAAAAAAAGGTGAAAGAAGGTTAGTGACAGTGCTGGCCATTTTCTGCCGAATGTAAGGTGAAACTGAAGGAAGAACGGGGTGAGATAAGGCAGAGGCAGAGATACCAGCAGAGGAGGCATCAGGAGAAATAGAAGGGGCACTAGGCAAAATCGTAGAGGGGGCATTAGGAGAAGTAGAAAGTACACTAGGCAAAATCGTAGAAAGCACAGGTGAAACAGGTGTGATCGGTGGGCCTTGAGGAGGCTGCACCATAGGGACAGGAGCCAGCTGGAGAACAGCTGGTGAGTGCTGCGGAGGAATAGGAGGCGCAGGTTGCACAACTAAAGGTTGTGGCGGTGCCGTGGCATTTTGCGCATAGGGGGTGGCAAACTTAATAAATGTGACATTAACGGATCCTTTTCACGCTCTTTTGCTGCCTCTTGCTGAAGAGACGGCAAAACTGGATAACATTTATCTATTGCCATTTTACGTTGCCTGTGCAACTGCTCACTCATCTGCTCTTCCTCATCGTCTTTAAATTGCATAGCAGCTTGCATTACTGAAAGTCCTCCTTCTCTCTTATTTTTCTTGGCTAATTTGATTTCCTTTTGTTTGGCCTCCTTACGCCATAGGCGGAAAGAGTCAAACATCGCCGGCCGGGCTTTCTTCTTGAAAAGTTTAACTTCAAGGTTATCTAAGATTTCGGTATCAAAACTACTATATTGGCGTCATTTTAAAACACCATCTTTCCTGGTGTATTTGATCCATACTTCGTTGTATGTGATGGGGCCTACCCCATGTTTCACATATAACTCGTAAGTTGGAGTTCCAACCGGAGGAACCGGACATGAGTCCTCCAATCGGGAGTCCCTATTATTATAACCAAGGCAAAACAAAGTTCCAAGTCTAAGACTAGGCATCTTCGCTCTCTAGTCTAGTTCCAAACTTCAAAGGATTATCGATTACGATATTTCTCGTGAATACACGAGTTCTTCGGTTTTGGTGCTTGCAAGTACCAATAATTATCCCAAAGGATACCCAAGATTAAGACCAACTAAGGACTGGGAGACGCTCCACTTATACTTAACTGAGATATCGATGACGTCACCAGAAGACTCGTCTTAGTGTTTCGCTCTACCAAACTTCAAGGGTCCAAATCAGGGCGATAGCCAGGGCAGCAATCCTTGTAGCCGTCGGGAAGCGGGGAACCTCGCAGCAAAGACCTTCGGACCACGTCGACATGCAGGGGTCGATGAGGTGGTTGGCCGTCCTCCGGAATTTTCACACGAAGCTCCTCACGATCCTCTGGCTGACTGGTACCACTGGAATCGCCCCAAACATTGGGCGCCAGCTGAGGTACTGGGTTTTTAAGAACCGGTAACCCAGCGGTGTCAGGGTACACCCAGAGACCTCGGGTTCTTCCTGATCCAGACCACAGAAACTCAGAGTCTTCTAGGTGAAGTCAAAGATCGATTTATTGGCTGCAACCAAGGTAACAAGTGTCCTAGAAGTACAACACATGGGGAAGTATATTCTCAGGAGACTGCTCGAATTTACAAAGTCAGGCTTCTCTCTTTATACAGAATATTCAGCTTCAGGCATACATTCTTCGAATTTGCAATATATCATTTACAGGTTTTGGTTACAAAAGGAAAAGCAGAGTCATGATGACATGTACATATTTCACGTCGTGCTGCCCACAACAAATCACCCGGCAAGGCCCAACATTTCATCAGATATCGATGGACCCCCAATAAAACAGGCACCTCCCCACCATAAAGTAAGTGAAACAAATAGAGTAGAGACAGATGGGAGCAAGATACGGCAGGTGGGCACGCTGAAATGGTTTTATGGCTTGTTGAGCCTTGATGCTATCTTGTTCGGCCACTGGGAGGGGAACTGACCTAACGAGTTTGGCCTGGGGCAATGGTTCCAACTTGCACAGGTCATAGAAAAGTCGATTAAGGAGTATGTGTCCTTGTGGAATTGAATTCAGCTGGATTAAGGCCTATGTAAAGGGCAACACATGAATGGAAGCCAAGGGTTCAGAACGCAAATGACGATTTCGAGGTGAAATCGTCGCTCAAATATGCTGAAAATATATATACATGGTGTGCTCGTCATTCTCGGTCTTTTGATACCAAATTCGTCATGTTTCGATGAAGTTTTAATTCTCGAGTCCAGAACGATTACATGAATCCAGAATCTTCAGAACCACAGCTGAAAGAGAACTATTAGCTATCAAAGTGGCCTTTTCTGAATGGAGGCACCATTTAATGGGAGCCAAGTACCCTGTTACCATCTTTTCTGACCATAAGAAACTACAGTTTTTTGGATCACTAAAAGCATTAACTCCACGTCAGATGCGCTGGTTAATTTTTTTTAGTACATTTGACTTCGTTATAACCTATAGACCAGGTGCACAACAAATGCAATCTGATGTGTTATCTAGATACGGACATACCTCAGACATGAAACAAGACAAAATATGAGAACCTATTATTCCTCTCCAAAAACTTTTGGCACCAGTACAACAGAAGGATTTCATCACAGATCTATATAATGAACACATGCAAATAGCACCTCAAGATTGGTTAAAGGATTCCCATAACTCAATACAACGAGGTTTATTGTATCACGACAACATGCTGTTAGTGCCCACCACAGAATTACAAACACAGGTGATAATTTGGCATCACGCCTCACCGTTGGCAGGTCATCCTGGCTGGGTAAAAACCCTGGAAAATGTGCGAAAACACTTTTGGTGGGAAAATATGAGTAAGGACATTAAGCAATTTGTTACTACCTGTCCAGTTTTTGCAAGACATAAATCTCTCATAAGGCCCCTGACGGTTTGTTAATACCAATGCCATCACCCAAACAACCTTGGCACACTGTGAGTGTAGACTTTATTGTAGGTTTACCACCAGTAAAATCATTCACAACAGTGTTAGTGATAGTGGATTTTTCGTCTAAAATGTCACATTTTGTACCATTACGGAAATTGCCAACTGCGGCAGAATTTGCCGATATTTTCATAGGAGAAATTGTGCCTTTACATGGTTTGCCAAGTAAAGTGGTGTCAGACCGAGGTAGCCAGTTCAACTCTAGATTTTGGAAAAAATTGTGCGAAAAACTGAAAATAGATGTGGCATTATCTACTGCTTTCCATCCAGAAACAGATGGACAAACTGAACGACAGAACCAAACCTTACTTCAAACGCTACGTTGTTTATTGGCTGATTATTCTAGTGAATGGTTGGAAGCTCTCCCTGTAGCGGAGTTTGTTTATAATAATACTGAGCATGCAGCTCTACTTTGCTCACCATTCTATTTCATGCAGGGGTATCATCCGAGAGCTATACCCATTTTATTAGACGATTCCCTGTTGCCTACAGTAACAGATAGACTAACGAGATTAGGTGACATACAAGACAAGGCCAGGAAACATTTATTAAAGTACAAAGAAAGCATGAAAAGACAGGCAGACAAACACAGATCTGAGGCCCCAATGTATAAAGTCGGTGACAAAGTATGGCTCTCCACAAAGAACCTAAATATAGAGGGATCCCGAAAGCTGCAACCACGTTTCATTGGACCCTTTAGTATAACTGCCATAGTAAACCCGGTAACAGTAAAATTGGACTTACCAAAAGAATACCCAGTACATGCTACATTCCATGTGTTCTTGCTTAAGCCGTACAACCCAAATACCCGACCCGAACCACCACCTCCACCCATACCAATTAAGGGAAATCTAGAATATGAAGTGAAAAGCATAAAAGACGCAAAAAGAATTCATGGACGTCTGTTTTATTTAGTAGAATGGAAAGGATATGACGAAACTGAGAATTCATGGGAACCAGCATCCTATGTACATGCCCCACGCTTGATTAGACAGTTTTATCTAAAAAATCCAGGGAAACCCCGTCCAGTAGGAGGGCCTTTGAGGGGGCGACTGTTAGGGTTTGTGCACAGCAAAGAGCATGTCCCCTCTCATTGCACTAGTGGTCTCTGTAATAGCTCTCTTTAAACATACTATGCATTGGTCACTGTAATAGCTCTCTTTAAACATACTATTGAAAGCCTTTCTTGTTATCGCAGCCCCTCCCTAAGACTTCTGTGTATGTTGCTCAATGTACACTTGTATCTACACGAACCATTGGTTCTATTTGACAACCCTCATAGACGCTGAAGATTGTAACGATGCGGTATATTTGTTTTTCCGCCCCTCATCTAGCGTCATGGCATAGTCATTGGGTGGTCAAAGGTAAAGTGTGCCTGTCTCACCCGAGGCACCTCTGGAAGGTGTAGAAGTGTCCAGAGATCAAAAGTGGCGCTTCCAAATGGAAAGGGTCACAAGGCCAAACTACGAGGGAAATTATAAAAAACAGTTTAATCACCAAAGGCAAATTTATTAGAAAAGGTGAAAACTGTTGACTAAAAATAGCTGGGTATATTCGATAATCGTGTAACTAGATTATCATATATGGTTTATTGATAAAAGTCGACATGTTTCAGCTCCTAATGGCCCAGCCGGGTCTGTGGAGCTTTCGTCAGGACAAATACAAGAAAGGGAGGATTTACTTACACAACTTGTGCAGTATTCATGTGCTTATAGGCAATCACAGATTCATTTTCCTGATTACTCGGAGAATTTCTCCTCCTCAGGGTGCTTAGAGCCGCTCTGGGTCGTGGTCTTGGCCACGTGTATGTCCGTCAAATGCCTGTGCTGACTCTGCCCCTGTAAGTAAATCCTCCCTTTCTTGTATTTGTCCTGACGAAAGCTCTACAGACCCGGCTGGGCCATTAGGAGCTGAAACATGTCGACTTTTATCAATAAACCATATATGATAATCTAGTTACACGATTATCGAATATACCCAGCTATTTTTAGTCAACAGTTTTCACCTTTTCTAATAAATTTGCCTTTGGTGATTAAACTGTTTTTATAATTTCCCTCGTAGTTTGGCCTTGTGACCCTTTCCATTTGGAAGCGTCACTTTTGATCTCTGGACACTTCTACACCTTCCAGAGGTGCCTCGGGTGAGGCAGGCATACTTTACCTTTGACCACCCAATGACTATGCCATGACGCTAGATGAGGGGCGGAAAAACAAATATACCGCATCGTTACAATCTTCAGCGTCTATGAGGGTTGTCAAATAGAACCAATGGTTCGTGTAGATACAAGTGTCCTTTTCTCTTTGATTACCAAAATATTATCCTTGGGGAACTGAATGGGACATGAATTCCTCATCCCTCTCCTTTGATGAACATGTTGCTCAATGTATTCACAAGTTTGGACATTGCTGTCTTGTTTGCACATTGGACCTTGCTATTACCAAGGCTTATTTAGAGCACTCCTCCCTAGGCCATGTGTTACTTCAACTCATTAGCATAATAACTGAAGCTCTGCACACCTGCTTGTGAGAACCACACCCAGTTTTTCGAACCACACCCAGCTCTTCGAACCACACCCAGCCCTGTCTATAAAAGGCAGCCCCTGAGCCTCACCCAGTGCTTGTGCTCGTCTACCTCCCACTTAAAATGTGACGGACCACCTCCGGATGGAGATGTTACTCATGATCGGCCAAGTACTGCCGACTTAGACTGTCCTCACGCACATTCAGCACTCCGGCCAGATGATTCACAGTCACCCAAATATGATGTTCCTGAGCCAAGGACTAGAGTCGCAGAGCCTCTCTGCAGAGGTGATACAACTCCAGTCCTCCCTGTTTGTTGATGTACCACATCGCGGTAGTGTTGTCCGTCAGTACCAGAACCAGAACTGACTGACCCCGAAGGGAGAGAAGAAAAGCCTTGCGAGCCAAACGTATCATCCTCAATTCCAGAAGACTGATGTGGAGAAATCTCTGCTCTGGAAACCAAAGTCCCTTGATCTCCTGATCCCCCAATAAGCATCCCACCCCAGAGTGGAGGCATCCGTTATCACTGTGGGCTCCGGAGAAGGAGAATGAAATGGCTTTACGTAAGACAGGTTGGCTGCAATGCTCCAACATGGCAGATCCACTGCTGTGTCTCTGGAGATTCTGACCACCTCCCTTAGATCTCCGTTGTGTCAAAACCACTGCCTGCGGAGGCACCACTGGAGTGCCCTCATGTGCCAGTCTGCATGGTTGACCAACAGTATGCAGGAAGCGTACAGACCGAGCATGCGCAAAACCTTCAGAACTGGAACAGATGTCCATCTTAAAGCATTGGGATCATAGCTTGGATGTCTAAAATCCTCTGAGGAGGCGAGAAAGGACGACTCAGAGCAGTATCCAGTACTGCCTCTATGAACAGGTTGCCCTGAGAGGGCACCAGATGAGAATTGGGTACATTTATCAAACAACCCGTCTCACAACAGTTGAGTTGTTACTTGCAGATGATGAAGCAACATCTCTGGCGACCTTTCTTTGAGCAGCCAGTCATCCAGATAGGGGAAATAGGAATCCCCGACCTTCTAAGATGCGCTGCCACCACTGCCATCACCTTCGTGAAGACCCGTGGCGTGGATCTGAACCAAACAGAAGGACCGCAAACTGATAATGTTGAGACTCCACTGTAAAATGGAGATACCTCCAATGTGACTTCAGCATGGGAATGTGAAAATATGCATTCTGTAACTCGATCAACACCATCCAGTTCTTGCTGCAGCACCAGAAGTACCTGAGCTAGGGTCAACATCTTGAACTTCTCCTGCTTGAGGTAAAAATGTAAGACCCTGAGATCTAGGATCAGCCTCAATCGCCCATCCTTTTTGGAGACGAGGAAATACCAGGATTAGCGTGCCTAACTGTTAGGGTTTGTGCACAGCGAAGAGCATGTCCCCTCTCATTGCACTAGTGGTCTCTGTAATAGCTCTCTTTAAACATACTATGCATTGGTCTCTGTAATAACTCTCATTAAACATACTATTGAAAGCCTTTCTTGTTATCGCAGCCCCTCCCTAAGACTTCTGTGTATGTTGCTTAATGTATTCACAAGTTTGGACATTGCTGTCTTGTTTGCACATTGGACCTTGCTTTTACCAAGGCTTATTTAGAGCACTCCTCCCTAGGCCATGTGTTACTTCAACTCATTAGCATAATAACTGAAGCTCTGCACCCCTGCTTGTGAGAACCACACCCAGTTCTTCGAACCACACCCAGCTCTTCGAACCACACCCAGCCCTGTCTATAAAAGGTAGCCCCTGAGCCTCACCCAGTGCTTGTGCTCGTCTACCTCCCACTTACCTGAGAACAGATCCTTTGGCGCTGGCACTCCTGCTCTCTCCAGACCTTCATTGGCTTCAACGGGCGCGGCTGCTGGCTCTTCCTTCTTCCGGTTTCCGGCTCCTTCTTGCCTCAGCCCCTCTTCTGTCCACTGCAATCGACCTGCATATGAGAAAGAGGACAAGGTTAGACTGATCAGTATCCCTTTTCAGCAACAGGTAAGTGCAAAACTTTTTATTACCTGAAAGAACTTTGTCGGTGATTTCTGGATTCATGTAAAGACAATTTGGAACAAGATATCTCCCACAAACTTTGTGGTTCAAACCCTTTGTTACAAGAATACTTTGTGGAACTTTGTGAAATAAACATTGTTTTACATGGAACTATTTAAGAATCGAACAGAGGAAACCATTGACAGCAAGGCAAACAGTAAATCAAGGACTTGCACAAATTACCTGCTGTACTTTGATGTAAAAGTACAGTATTTGTTTTATAAAAAGTCTGGAAATGTGTGAAAAGTGAGTTTGCTATTAAGAATTTAGGTTTTAGTTATATTAAGGTGAATGTTAGATGTTGGTAATTCTGATAATGAAATTCGTTTGATTTTACAGAAGTTTTAGAGTAATAGAAAGCACATCCCAGAACAGTAACACATTCCAAACCTGGAAGCTAAAGACCAGGATCAAAGAGGTACTTTTAGAAGAGAATTTCTAAATAGATTAAGGGTTAGTCAGGAACACATTTAGGGATAGGTTGCACTTATCTGTTCTTTGTTCATGTTTCATTAGGCACCAGTTTCTACAGAAGTCAGAGAGGGCCGCAGATTTTAGCAGCACTTCTACAGTGGAAATGCAAGAACGGTGTTGTCTCTCTTTTTTTTTTTATCCACTTCCCCCCTTCCCTTGAGCTTCTGGTTCTTAGTGCACTGTTTAAAACTAGTGTGCTGGAACAAGCAGTTTCAGGGTGGGGTCGGACTGTCTTCAACCTCCATCAGAACTGAACAGAAACTCAGGTGAGCTGGGCTTTGACACTAACCCCCTTCCTGCTCCGGAATAACCTATATCTCACCTTTCTGTAACAAGGAGAGGACCTCTTGTTGCAGGAGCAACCGCTGACCTCCAGACACCAACCCTGGCAAGGAGGGGGAAACTCCCGGAAAGAAAGGGCATACCCATTTTCTACAAGATTCAAAAGTGAAAGATATGACGCAACAGAAGTCCAATTTTGTCGAAAATGGCACACCTACCTCCCACGTCTCCAACATGCTCCAAGATGGGGGATCTATAGATGCTTCCCTGCAGAGCTAGTGGTGGGGGCAGGGGAGGAGGAGACCTGTTGGAGAGCAGATCCTCGCAGACGACCTCGTCCCTTCCCTCTATATGATCTATATAGTGGGTTCTTTTGTTGCTGCTGCTGTTGGCCCCAAAATGGAGCAGCCTTTCCAAAGCCCCAAAATCTCCAGTAACCAGAACCCTTAGACTCGGATTGCAAGCCTAAGGATCTAGTAGTAGCTCTGCTATGCTTAAATTGCTGTAGAGCAAAAGTCAGCCTTGATCCCAAAGAATCTAGGGGCATATTATCAAGACAGGTGATACAATTAACTCAGTTTTAGCAGCAGAAAACTGCAGCTAAAATGGCGATAATGGGCTTGATAATATGCTCTATGGAATTCAAATTGAATCACATGTTAGATGTCCTTCACATTTAACATGGGCTTCAATTGGAATTCCATAGAGCATATTATCAAGCCAATTATCGTCGTTTTAGTGGCAGTTTTCTGCCGCTAAAACTGCGATAATTTTATCGCCTGTCTTGATAATATGCTTCCTAGACTCTAGAACCTTCAAAGGGAAGATCCAACAGCACAGCCTGGACATCCGGAGAGAATCCTGACCCTCAGAACCAGACATGCCTCCTAGTTCCCACCGAAGGCCGCATGACCTTGGCAACGGAGTCAGCCGTATCGAGCAGGGACTGGATCACCTGATGGGCTGCAGCCTGCGTGTCTGACAGTAGATCAGTGAAGTGACCCCGGACATCTTCTGGCAGCTTAGGTATCACCTCCTTAGCTGAGTCCATGAATGCATGGATAACGCCCCAACAGGCACATGGCTTTAGTTGACTTCATGGCCATGCTGGCCGATGAGAACACCTTTTTTGCAGATTGTTCCAACATCTTGGAGTCTCTATCCCCTGGAGTGGAGGGGAAAGAACCTGCGGATTGCTTAGAGGAACAAGACGCTTGAACCACCGTGCTTTCAGGTGAGGGGTGCAACGATAAAAATGATGGATCCCCAGGCACAACCTTATAATGCCTTGCCACCGTTCTTGGCACAGCAGGGACAGACATTGGCTTCTGCCAAACTTCCAAGACTGGATCAAGGCTTTGTTGAACGGAAGCAAAGGTTCCACCGCTGATGAAGAGGAGTGCAGTACCTCAGTTAAAATGTTAGACTTGACATCCGCAGGTGACAACTGCAAATCCAGAAGGTCAGCCGTCTTCCTCTGACTGAATGGTATGAGGCCACATCCTGAGAAGGAAGAGCTTTGGGAGAAGAAAACTCCCCCTCTGGTGATGTGTCCAGCTCAGTGGCTTCTTGAAAACCTTCAAAGTCATCCAAGGGGATCTAGTATCTTAGCCTCCTCGGATTGCTCCAGCTGCTCCTGGAATTCCGCCTCTTCTTGAAGCCTCTGAGCTTCCCTCTTTGATCTCATCTTCGGAATCGGCATCTGTGGTGCCAGACGCAACGCCGGTTACCTCGGAGCCAGCATAGATGGGGGTCCTTCAGTAGCGGCCAGCGGTACCGCACAAAGTCAAGACTGCGCTCGACTAGAGCCCGACGGGGCGAGAGAAAAGTTCATCCTTCTCTCCTGGGACAAGATCGGCATTGAGTACCTCATCGTTGAGGCCAAGACGGAGTCATCGGCATGAACGGCATGAATGGTACCTGGGCATAATGTTTGAGTATGCCCAAATTATAAGACAGCGGTCCCACGGGGGCCAGCCGGCACGCTGGATGGGTTAACTGCCCTGGAAAACATGCCATACATCTCATTAAGAAAATGCGATAGATCGACACCTGGAGCCAGAAGAGGTGGGTATGGATCCGGAACCATCTGATCTGGTATAGGCTTGGGTCATAAGGTTGGTTCTGGTTGCGGTGTCAGAGACACCTTATCCAGGATCTGAGGAGACAGAGGCGCAGGAGATGCTTTCATGGGCACCGGAGAGTCCCTCGGCATTGAGAATGCACCTGAGTCAGTAAAAAACACGAGAGGTACTAACAGTCTGGATATAGAGAGTCTACTGGAACCTAATTGTGTCCCGTATTCATGCTCAGACCACAAAGTTGATCTCAACAAGTGACAATGTCATGTCAGAGAAAGTGAGAAGGAGAAGATACAGAGTCTAAAAGGCTAGAAAAAGTACCCATCAGCCCACTCAAAAGTGGAATCTCGTCATCTGGGTTGTTCAGTGTTGGAGAAAGGTGTCCTCTAGGCTCCTCCTCAGAGGACACCTTTCTCCAACACTGAACAACCCAGATGACGAGATTCCACTTTTGAGTGGGCTGATGGGTACTTTTTCTAGCCTTTTAGACTCTGTATCTTCTCCTTCTCACTTTCTCTGACATGACATTGTCACTTGTTGAGATCAACTTTGTGGTCTGAGCATGAATACGGGACACAATTAGGTTCCAGTAGACTCTCTATATCCAGACTGTTAGTACCTCTCGTGTTTTTTACTGTCAAGTTGGGGGACTAGGTACTTTTTCGGTCTATAAAACAATTTCCCCTCGGACCCTCCACCACTCCTTTTGTCTGTTTGTTAATGCACCTGAGTCACCTACTGCGAAGGAGAAGGCGAGATGTCATCCTTCCTATGATGCCGCTGTACCGGGGACACAAATTTCGATGACTTGTCCTCAAAGAGCGAAGCTTGGACCCATGACACCACTTCTTCTTATGCTTTTTGGACGATCTGGAGGTGTGCGAAGTTGGCAACTTTGACCTCGACTAGCCCTCTTCCGACCTCTCATCTCCTTCCTTGCCCGGGCCATATACAACTTTTCTACCCTCTCTTTAAGGGCCTTTGGATTCATCCGATGACACAACGAGCATCCCTCGGCATTGTGGTCAGATGACAGGCACCAAAGGTAATCTTGGTGGGGGTTCATGACAGACATATGGCCGCCACATTCCCTACAAGGTATAAAGCCAGGCTTCATCTGAGTAGCCATTGTACAGAAACAGTTTAAAGACAACTGCAACAGAGTAGACTACAAAGCAATGAATAGTCCTAGGAAAACCGTTACACATCGACGCCGCAGAAAATAGGTAACTGACATCAGCACGTCAACGAGGTCTTCTTATGGCTGCGATGACATCATGCGGAGTCGTGCTATTGTGACGTCCTGATCGACGTGAGTAAGCTATGAAAAAAGTTTCTGTGTAATGCTGTGCAAGGGGTAATTCAAATGGTGAGGAATCCACAGGGAGATGTATCCATCAGAATATAGCAGATTTCTGCCCTGTACATTCGCTGATTGGTTCCTTTGCTGAAAGGATACCCCAGGAACCACCCATATCATGACGCCCCTGGCGTACGAGGAGTAGGTGGAGAACATTTGGCCTCGCCATTTCTTTTTCATTTTACCCACCCCCTCATCTGTCAGAAGTGTTTCCTTAAGCATGGCATTACCTATGCCATGTCGCCTAAGGTATGTTTGTGTATGGTATCATTTCAGTTAGGTATTTAGTCAACAAGCGTTCCATGTGGCTATCCATATTGTTTTAGCAGGGGCAGCCATTTCCAAATCAGGTTGTACAAAGTTGTTATCTATGTGCAATACTGTGTGTAATTGTCAAGCATGTGGTATACTATGCAGTCTATCCCGAATAGTACATATGCGATGATCTTATGCTATCCAGTGTATCTGTAAACTAACTTACTCCCACCCATGCCCCCCTGGTAAGCCAGCCAAGACACTGGTGCTTCCACGTCTAACTCCAAACAAAGGAGTTAAAATGTGTTCACATAGTTCCAGTGGTGTAGCTAGCCCTATGGGTGCCCGTGGCAGTCTCTGCGTTTGCTACCCGATGGCAGCCACAGTAAAGAGTGGGAAGAAGGGGAATGGGGGTGCTGGCAAGTATTTTCTGTGGCAAACGCATTGAGGAGCCGGGGTGGAGAGTTAGTGTTGCAGTTCCGAGGTGACTGCAGGTGATAGCGCTGACTGCCACCCCCAAAGCTCATGCCGCCGGGACGGACCACTCCCCCCTTGCTAAGCCACTGAGTAGTTCTGAAAAACACGAACTGGCAATAACTCACTCTTAAGCCCAAGTCAGGATAGTGAACTGTATGGTAGGACTTGATTATGCCAAGAGCACCAAGGTCAATACGACCAAGCAACTCACCCAGGGACCTTAAAAGAAAAAGCTATTTGTGCACAGGGCAAGGGAATCACGCAAATGTACCTGCATGGTCCCACCGCCCGCTAGGGCCACTTAAAAGAGGGGGCTCTTCTGCAGCAAGACCCTTCTCCCACTTAGCAGCTACCCCAAAGTGACAGCATAGCAATTTCGTGCATTGGACATTTCAGTGCAACTCAACATTACTTTGTTCGTCAGTTCGCTTCGAACTTTGCACTGCACACATTTAATTACCACTAATTTACTAGTGCATTTTTAGTTTACAATATTTACTGGGTAATACGTTCACTCCGTAGCTGCAGCCTGGCTATAATTGTGCGACCACAACAGCCAGGTCACTTGGCACACCCTCTGTGACCTATCACATGGTGATTGAAGGGTGACTCTGTGGTTGGATTTCAACTTGCCCATGAGCCTATGCCTGCACAGCAGCAACAGAGTGCAGAGGTGATGGGACACGTTTCCTGTCTCTTTTCAATGACTTATTAATGATGCATAAACATAAACTATATGAGCTTATACCAAGTACTGGCTTATGTTTCTGAATTATTACTTACTGCCATGAAATAGCAACATTCTGCATGCATGAACATTTGAATAAAGGCGATCTCAACACTGTTACATTGCTCCATGCCTTCATTGTCTTTTTATTTTTTTAAACGTATTTTTATTTTCAGTTACATTATAAAAAAAGTTGTTTATGGAAGCATTTTCTACATATCACTAGGATTGAGGCTATTGTATCACAGTGGTAAGGTGCGGAGATGCACATATATAGTAGTTATAGCAGTTTTCATATTGTACAGGGCTTTTTTATTGGGTAAAAGAGTTCTAGTTAACAACAGGATATTCTATCCGTCCTGTCTAAATTCTTGTACTGTAGGTGATGGTGGGTGAGTCTGTGGTTTTTTATGGTCCATACCCGCCATCTATGGTATCCCGGTACATGTCCATCAGCCTCTCTATTGAGCTAGATCCCTGCTACATGTTGATCACCTCATTTAATCAACCTGCGCGTATATGCTACTCTCCTATAATATCTTCAAGGGGAATTGCAGAGACCAAACTATGAAACTACTTAAACCTAATATTAATTCAAACTGGTCAGTCCCAGGGGTCTATTCGCTAATCCAATGTAGATGCATTGGTGTGTTCCATACAAAAATGGTGGGGTGTTGCTGTCACCCTCTAATGGAGGTGGGGAGGGGCGCTTGCGAGGTCAGGTCTGCGTATAGTCCTCGGCAAGCCATTCAATGGTTGATCGAGGGGGAAACAGGTCAAGGGGGGGCGATAGAGCCTCACCATCTTCACATTCATACTGCCATGATGGAAGGCTCTTCCATCTCCGGAGGTCTCCACCATCCCCGCTCTCTAGTATGTCACCCTAAGGGTCCTCACCGGTCTCTGTGGCTGGGGCATCCTGTTCTCCTACATCATCCCTTGAATCCTCCTCTTGGTTCTCAGGCCTCCAGCACCACCACCAACAGTCCCGCCAGTGGGATTGTCGCACTCCTCAAGCGTCTTCTCTGATCAGAGCTCTCTCCTCTGCTGTAGCCCAGGTCGTGAAGTCTCTCACCCAAGTTAAGGCTATTGGGCCTAGTCCCGATTTCCACATCATCGCTATTCAGCTCTTGGACAATTCTAGGGCTAGATGTAGGAATCTATGCCTACTCTGAGGCCTAGGGAATAGCCCTAACAGGAAGGTCTCCGCTGTGCAAGCAAGTGTGATAACTCCAGTGCAGGATAATTGCTGGGCTGGCATGGAGCAGAAGGCTCATGTGACCACCATCTTCAGCACCCAAGCCACATTCCCCTCTATGCCTTCATGTTCACCAAAACGTTTGTATTGTTTGCTGCAACTGTGGAATTCTACAGAATCTGAAATTATTCAGTTCCCGTAGCTTTCTTTGTGATTGCATCCCATTAATTTTTGTTTAAAAAAATGTCTGATTGAGTCCAGGAGAGTGTGAGAAGTTGGCCTGTCCAAACAACCTTTATGGTGATGGTTGTAAAGTCAACCTTATAGACCAGCTATCCTAGTGGTAGCATGAACAAAAGCAGTCTTAGGCTTAACTCAAGAGGGCATGTGAAGCCAGCTGTTTTACCATATGCAAACCTTTTAATACCAAATGAAAGGACACCACACAGGTTATATATTCAAAATATATATGTATTTATTTCTAGATAAATCCCCTTAACTCTTTATGAGCACAGGAGCACAAGTGTATAACAAAAAACTTAACATAGCATAGAAAAGTTGCACAAATATGAATAGGCCCTGGTGGCCCGTAAAACCATATACTAAAATAGTGGTATAAGAACCACGTCACGAACAATGGTAAGGCCTAGGGCCTTGGCAATCGCTGGGGCTACACTGGACTAACAGCAGCTAGGACGAAGGAGGCCCACAGGATGCGGGTGCAGTGTCTAAATGCACACGCGTGCACCAATAGAAGTCAATGGGTGCGTAAAGTTAGAAAGTTGCAGATTTGGAAGTCTTCCGACTGGACTAGAACTTAACCACTTAAAACTAGGACACTAGGGATGTAAATCTCTACAGGAGCACCGCAGTACTCGCGTTACCTCACCCACAGGAAGCGGGTGCATAGGTGTCAAAGTGTGTCGGGTTTCGTCGTGGAGTTCTATGGAGCCTTGGAGAAAAGATGCTGCAGGCGACCAGGAGAGAAGAGTCCGGTTGGATCCAAGGGTGGATCGAAGATAAAGAGTACCTGAAAGCAGAGGGGACAGAGTCTGGGTCACTAGCCAGTGACCAGGAAGGAACCAGGAAGGAACCAGGCGATGTTGGGTTGCGATCAGGTGATGTCGTGAAGCTTGTCTCCACTGCCACGTAGACCAGGAGGTATCGACAACAACCCGGTGGTGGACACGGACTGTCCCACGAAGGCTCTCGCTGTCGGCGGTGTCGGTTCTCGATTTGGAGTCACCAGGCCTTGGAAAATGCAACCCATGCAGGAATCAAAGATGGCTTCTGGATCAGACCAGCAAGGTCTGATGGGCTGCTCCTTTTCAGGGGAGCAAGGGCAAGTCTGGAGCAACCAGACCAACATTGAAAATTCGAAGGTTCCTTGTCACAGAGGCCACTAGCCAACGGGCAAGTGACCGGACAGACGCGTCAAGCAGGAAAATGCAAAAGGGCCCCACGCAGCACTCGGTGAGTGTGGAGAGGTGATCTTCGGTACAAAAGCTGCTCGGGGCTGGGGCTTCTCAATCCCCAATGCACAGCTTCAAGGGTACCTCAGGAGCTGCACAGAAAGCACTTCGCTGGCTTTCCAAAATGGCCAGTCCCACATCTCACGTCGAAACCATCGCAATGGACCGCACACCGCTAGCCCCTCCTCCGGATCGCCCCTAGGGACTCTGGTAGATGGAGTTCTTGAGTGGTTCACCCCAGTGGGTGCAAGTAAGTACTTGTTGAACTGATGATCTCTAGACCCGATACATGTCCCGGGTTTTTGGGTATCGCCCGAGACATGGCTCGGGTTTCGGGATAACTTCCCTCATCAGTAAAGAAAATAGTTAGGGGTGGAAGAGAAGGCCGCCAAACAACCGTCAATGGCCTCGATGCCCAAACCGGCACGCAGGTGCGTCGTCCAGGAGCCCGTGGCTCAAAGCTCAAGGGAGCCAATTTGTAGAAACCATCGCAATGGACCGCACACCGCTAGCCCCTCCTCCGGATCGCCCCTAGGGACTCTGGTAGATGGAGTTCTTGAGTGGTTCACCCCAGTGGGTGCAAGTAGGTACTTGTTGTACTGATGATCTCTAGACCCGATACATGTCCCGGGTTTTTGGATATCGCCCGAGACATGGCTCGGGTTTCGGGATAACTTCCCTCATCAGTAGAGAAAATAGTTAGGGGTGGAAGAGAAGGCCGCCAAACAACCGTCAATGGCCTCGATGCCCGAACCGGCACGCAGGTGCGTCGTCCAGGAGCCCGTCGGCTCAAATCTCAAGGGAGCCAATTTGTAGAACCATCGCAATGGACCGCACACCGCTAGCCCCTCCTCCGGATCTCCCCTAGGGACTCTGGTAGATGGAGTTCTTGAGTGGTTCACCCCAGTGGGTGCAAGTAGGTACTTGTTGAACTGATGATCTCTAGACCCGATAAATGTCCCGGGTTTTTGGATATCGCCCGAGACATGGCTCGGGTTTCGGGATAACTTCCCTCATCAGTAGAGAAAATAGTTAGGGGTGGAAGAGAAGGCCGCCAAACAACCGTCAATGGCCTCGATGCCCGAACCGGCACGCAGGTACGTCGTCCAGGAGCACGTCGGCTCAAAGCTCAAGGGAGCCAATTTATAGAAACCATCGCAATGGGCCGCACACCGCTAGCCCCTCCTCCGGATCGCCCCTAGGGAGTCTGGTAGATGGAGTTCTTGAGTGGTTCACCCCAGTGGGTGCAAGTAGGTACTTGTTGAACTGATGATCTCTAGACCCGATACATGTCCCGGGTTTTTGGATATCGCCCGAGACATGGTTCGGGTTTCGGGATAACTTCCCTCATCAGTAGAGAAAATAGTTAGGGGTGGAAGAGAAGGCCGCCAAACAACCGTCAATGGCCTCGATGCCCGAACCGGCATGCAGGTGCGTCGTCCAGGAGCCCGTCGGCTCAAAGTTCAAGGGAGCCAATTTGTAGAAACCATCGCAATAGACCGCACACCGCTAGCCCCTCCTCCGGATCGCCCCTAGGGACTCTGGTAGATGGAGTACTTGAGTGGTTCACCCCAGTGGGTGCAAGTAGGTACTTGTTGAACTGATGATCTCTAGACCTAATACATGTCCCGGGTTTTTGGATATCGCCCGAGACATGGCTCGGGTTTCGGGATAACTTCCCTCATCAGTAGAGAAAATAGTTAGGGGTGGAAGAGAAGGCCGCCAAACAACCGTCAATGGCCTCGATGCCCGAACCGGCACGCAGGTGCGTCGTCCAGGAGCACGTCGGCTCAAAGCTCAAGGGAGCCAATTTATAGAAACCATCGCAATGGACCGCACACCGCTAGCCCCTCCTCCGGATCGCCCCTAGGGACTCTGGTAGATGGAGTTCTTGAGTGGTTCACCCCAGTGGGTGCAAGTAGGTACTTGTTGAACTGATGATCTCTAGACCCGATACATGTCCCGGGTTTTTGGATATCGCCCAAGACATGGCTCCGGTTTCGGGATAACTTCCCTCATCAGTAGAGAAAATAGTTAGGGGTGGAAGAGAAGGCCGCCAAACAACCGTCAATGGCCTCGATGCCCGAACCGGCACGCAGGTGCGTCGTCCAGGAGCCCGTTGGCTCAAAGCTCAAGGGAGCCAATTTGTAGAAACCATCGCAATGGACCGCACACCGCTAGCCCCTCCTCCGGATCGCCCCTAGGGACTCTGGTAGATGGAGTTCTTGAGTGGTTCACCCCAGTGGGTGCAAGTAGGTACTTGTTGAACTGATGATCTCTAGACCCGATACATGTCCCGGGTTTTTGGATATCACCCGAGACATGGCTCGGGTTTCGGGATAACTTCCCTCATCAGTAGAGAAAATAGTTAGGGGTGGAAGAGAAGGCCGCCAAACAACCGTCAATGGCCTCGATGCCCGAACCGGCACGCAGGTGCGTCGTCCAGGAGCACGTCGGCTCAAAGCTCAAGGGAGCCAATTTATAGAAACCATCGCAATGGACCGCACACCGCTAGCCCCTCCTCCGGATCGCCCCTAGGGACTCTGGTAGATGGAGTTCTTGAGTGGTTCACCCCAGTGGGTGCAAGTAGGTACTTGTTGAACTGATGATCTCTAGACCCGATACATGTCCCGGGTTTTTGGATATCGCCCAAGACATGGCTCCGGTTTCGGGATAACTTCCCTCATCAGTAGAGAAAATAGTTAGGGGTGGAAGAGAAGGCCGCCAAACAACCGTCAATGGCCTCGATGCCTGAACCGGCACGCAGGTGCGTCGTCCAGGAGCCCGTTGGCTCAAAGCTCAAGGGAGCCAATTTGTAGAAACCATCGCAATGGACCGCACACCGCTAGCCCCTCCTCCGGATCGCCCCTAGGGACTCTGGTAGATGGAGTTCTTGAGTGGTTCACCCCAGTGGGTGCAAGTAGGTACTTGTTGAACTGATGATCTCTAGACTCGATACATGTCCCGGGTTTTTGGATATCACCCGAGACATGGCTCGGGTTTCGGGATAACTTCCCTCATCAGTAGAGAAAATAGTTAGGGGTGGAAGAGAAGGCCGCCAAACAACCGTCAATGGCCTCGATGCCCGAACCGGCACGCAGGTGCGTCGTCCAGGAGCCCGTCGGCTCAAAGCTCAAGGGAGCCAATTTGTAGAAACCATCGCAATGGACCGCACACCACTAGCCCCTCCTCCGGATCGCCCCTAGGGACTCTGGTAGATGGAGTTCTTGAGTGGTTCACCCCAGTGGGTGCAAGTAGGTACTTGCTGAACTGATGATCTCTAGACCCGATACATGTCCCGGGTTTTTGGATATCGCCCGAGACATGGCTCGGGTTTCGGGATAACTTCCCTCATCAGTAGAGAAAATAGTTAGGGGTGGAAGAGAAGGCCGCCAAACAACCGTCAATGGGCTCGATGCCCGAACCGGCACGCAGGTGCGTCGTCCAGGAGCCCGTCGGCTCAAAGCTCAAGGGAGCCAATTTGTAGAAACCTTCGCAATGGACCGCACACCGCTAGCCCCCCACCAACTTTGGTGAACCACTCATGAACTTTTGTTTCAACTCTTCAAACTACATGCACTTCATATACCAGAGTGCCCAGGGGCGATCCGGAGGAGAGGCTAGCGGTGTGCGATCCATCGTAGTTTTCTGTTAAAGGGCTCCCATGAGCCCATAAGCTGACGAGCTTTTGGAGACGCACCTGCGTGCCGGAGAGGCATCAAGGCCTGTGACGGTTACTTGGCGGCCTTCTCATCCACCCCAAATCCTGTCTCTACTGATGAGGGAAACTATCCCGAAACCCGGGCCATGCCCCGGGTCTAGAGATCCTGGGAACCACAAGTACTTATTTGCACCAACTTTGGTGAACCACTCATGAACTTTTGTTTCAACTCTTCAAACTACATGCACTTCATATACCAGAGTGCCCAGGGGCGATCCGGAGGAGAGGCTAGCGGTGTGCAATCCATCGTAGATTTCTGTTAAAGGGCTCCCATGAGCCCATAAGCTGACAAGCTTTTGGAGACGCACCTGCGTGCCGGAGAGGCATCGAGGCCTGTGACGGTTACTTGGCGGCCTTCTCATCCACCCCAAATCCTGTCTCTACTGATGAGGGAAACTATCCCGAAACCCGGGCCATTCCCCGGGTCTAGAGATCCTGGGAACCACAAGTACTTACTTGCACCAACTTTGGTGAACCACTCATGAACTTTTGTTCCAACTCTTCAGACTACATGCACTTCATATACCAGAGTGCCCAGGGGCGATCCTGAGGAGAGGCTAGTGGTGTGCGATCCATCGTAGATTTCTGTTAAAGGGCTCCCATGAGCCCATAAGCTGACAAGCTTTTTGAGACGCACCTGCGTGCCGGAGAGGCATCGAGGCCTGTGACGGTTACTTGGCGGCCTTCTCATCCACCCCAAATCCTGTCTCTACTGATGAGGGAAACTATCCCGAAACCCGGGCCATGCCCCGGGTCTAGAGATCCTGGGAACCACAAGTACTTACTTGCACCAACTTTGGTGAACCACTCATGAACGTTTGTTTCAACTCTTCAAACTACATGCACTTCATATACCAGAGTGCCCAGGGGCGATCCGGAGGAGAGGCTAGCAGTGTGCGATCCATCGTAGATTTCTGATAAAGGGCTCCCTTGAGCCCATAAGCTGACGAGCTTTTGGAGACGCACCTGCGTGCCGGAGAGGCACCAAGGCCTGTGACGGTTACTTGGCGGCCTTCTCATCCACCCCAAATCCTGTCTCTACTGATGAGGGAAACTATCCCGAAACCCGGGCCATGCCCCGGGTCTAGAGATCCTGGGAACCACAAGTACTTACTTGCACCAACTTTGGTGAACCACTCATGAACTTTTGTTCCAACTCTTCAAACTACATGCACTTCATATACCAGAGTTCCCAGGGGCGATCCGGAGGAGAGGCTAGCGGTGTGCGATCCATCGTAGATTTCTGTTAAAGGGCTCCCATGAGCCCATAAGCTGACAAGCTTTTGGAGACGCACCTGCGTGCCGGAGAGGCATCGAGGACTGTGACGGTTACTTGGCGGCCTTCTCATCCACACCAAATCCTGTCTCTACTGATGAGGGAAACTATCCCGAAACCCGGGCCATGCCCCGCGTCTAGAGATCGTGGGAACCACAAGTACTTACTTGCACCAACTTTGGTGAACCAATCATGAACTTTTGTTTCAACTCTTCAAACTACATGCACTTCATATACCAGAGTGCCAAGGGGTGATCCGGAGGAGAGGCTAGCGGTGTGCGATCCATTGTAGATTTCTGTTAAAGGGCTCCCATGAGCCCATAAGCTGACGAGCTTTTGGAGACGCACCTGCGTGCCGGAGAGGCATCGAGGCCTGTGACGATTACTTGGCGGCCTTCTCATCCACCCCAAATCCTGTCTCTACTGATGAGGGAAACTATCCCGAAACCCGGGCCATGCCCCGGGTCTAGAGATCCTGGGAACCACAAGTACTTACTTGCACCAACTTTGGTGAACCACTCATGAACTTTTGTTTCAACTCTTCAAACTACATGCACTTCATATACCAGAGTGCCCAGGGGCGATCCGGAGGAGAGGCTAGCGGTGTGCGATCCATCGTAGATTTCTGTTAAAGGTCTCCCATGAGCCCATAAGCTGACGAGCTTTTGGAGACGCACCTGCATGCCGGAGAGGCATCGAGGCCTGTGACGATTAGTTGGCGGCCTTCTCATCCACCCCAAATCCTGTCTCTACTGATGAGGGAAACTATCCCAAAACCCGGGCCATGCCCCGGGTCTAGAGATCCTGGTAACCACAAGTACTTACTTGCACCAACTTTGGTGAATCACTCATGAACTTTTGTTTCAACCCTTCAAACTACATGCACTTCATATACCAGAGTGCCCAGGGGCGATCCGGAGGAGATGCTAGCGGTGTGCGATCCATCGTAGATTTCTGTTAAAGGGCTCCCATGAGCCCATAAGCTGACGAGATTTTGGAGACGCACCTGCGTGCCGGAGAGGCATCGAGGCCTGTGACGGTTACTTGGCGGCCTTCTCATCCACCCCAAATCCTGTCTCTACTGATGAGGGAAACTATCCCGAAACCCGGGCCATGCCCCGGGTCTAGAGATCCTGGGAACCACAAGTACTTACTTGCACCAACTTTGGTGAACCACTCATGAACTTTTGTTTCAACTCTTCAAACTACATGCACTTCATATACCAGAGTGCCCAGGGGCGATCCGGAGGAGAGGCTAGCGGAGTGCGATCCATCGTAGATTTCTGTTAAAGGGCTCCCATGACTGCATAAGCTGACGAGCTTTTGGAGACGCACCTGCGTGCCAGAGAGGCATCGAGGACTGTGACGGTTACTTGGCGGCCTTCTCATCCACCCCAAATCCTGTCTCTACTGATGAGGGAAACTATCCCGAAACCCGGGCCATGCCCCCGGTCTAGAGATCCTGGGAACCACAAGTACTTACTTGCACCAACTTTGGTGAACCACTCATGAAGTTTTGTTTCAACTCTTCAAACTACATGCACTTCATATACCAGAATGCCCAGGGGCGATCCGGAGGAGAGGCTAGCGGTGTGCGATCCATCTTAGATTTCTGTTAAAGGGCTCCCATGAGCCCATAAGCTGACGAGCTTTTGGAGATGCACCTGCGTGCCGGAGAGGCATCGAGGCCTGTGACGGTTACTTGGCAGCCTTCTCATCCACCCAAAATCCTGTCTCTACTGATGAGGGAAACTATCCCGAAACCCGGGCCATGCCCCGGGTCTAGAGATCCTGGGTACCACAAGTACTTACTTGCACCAACTTTGGTGAACCACTCATGAACTTTTGTTTCAACTCTTAAAACTACATGCACTTCATATACCAGAGTGCCCAGGGGCGATCCGGAGGAGAGGCTAGCGGTGTGCGATCCATCGTAGATTTCTGTTAAAGGGCTCCCATGAGCCCATAAGCTGACGAGCTTTTGGAGACGCACCTGCGTGCCGGAGAGGCATCGAGGCCTGTGACGGTTACTTGGCGGCCTTCTCATCCACCCCAAATCCTGTCTCTACTGATGAGGGAAACTATCCCGAAACCCGGGCCATGCCCCGGGTCTAGTAGAGATCCTGGGAACCACAAGTACTTACTTGCACCAACTTTGGTGAACCACTCATGAACTTTTGTTTCAACTCTTCAAACTACATGCACTTCATATACCAGAGTGCCCAGGGGCGATCCGGAGGAGATGCTAGCGGTGTGCGATCCATCGTAGATTTCTGTTTAAGGGCTCCCATGAGCCCATAAGCTGACGAGCTTTTGGAGACGCACCTGCGTGCCGGAGAGGCATCAAGGCCTGTGACGGTTACTTGGCGGCCTTCTCATCCACCCCAAATCCTGTCTCTACTGATGAGGGAAACTATCCCGAAACCCGGGCCTTGCCCCGGGTCTAGAGATCCTGGAAACCACAAGTACTTACTTGCACCAACTTTGGTGAACCACTCATGAAATTTTGTTTCAACTCTTCAAACTACATGCACTTCATATACCAGAGTGCCCAGGGGCGATCCGGAGGAGATGCTAGCGGTGTGCGATCCATCGTAGATTTCTGCTAAAGGGCTCCCATGAGCCCATAAGCTGACGAGCTTTTGGAGACGCACCTGCGTGCCGGAGAGGCATCGAGGCCTGTGACGGTTACTTGGTGGCCTTCTCATCCACCCCAAATCCTGTCTCTACTGATGAGGGAAACTATCCCGAAACCCGGGCCATGCCCCGGGTCTAGAGATCCTGGCAACCACAAGTACTTACTTGCACCAACTTTGGTGAACCACTCATGAACTTTTGTTTCAACTCTTCAAACTACATGCACTTCATATACCAGAGTGCCCAGGGGCGATCCGGAGGAGAGGCTAGCGGTGTGCGATCCATCGTAGATTTCTGTTAAAGGGCTCCCATGAGCCCATAAGCTGACGAGCTTTTGGAGACGCACCTGCGTGCCGGAGAGGTATCGAGGCCTGTGACGGTTACTTGGCGGCCTTCTCATCCACCCCAAATCCTGTCTCTACTGATGAGGGAAACTATCCCGAAACCCGGGCCATGCCCCGGGTCTAGAGATCCTGGGAACCACAAGTACTTACTTGCACCAACTTTGGTGAACCACTCATGAACTTTTGTTTCAACTCTTCAAACTACATGCACTTCATATACCAGAGTGCCCAGGGGCGATCCGGAGGAGATGCTAGCGGTGTGCGATCCATCGTAGATTTCTTTTAAAGGGCTCCCATGAGCCCATAAGCTGACGAGCTTTTGGAGACGCACCTGCGTGCCGGAGAGGCATCGAGGCCTGTGACTGTTACTTGGCGGCCTTCTCATCCACCCCAAATCCTGTCTCTACTGATGAGGGAAACTATCCCGAAACCCGGGCCATGCCCCGGGTCTAGAGATCCTGGGAACCAGAAGTACTTACTTGCACCAACTTTGGTGAACCACTCATGAACTTTTGTTTCAACTCTTCAAACTACATGCACTTCATATACCAGAGTGCCCAGGGGCGATCCGGAGGAGAGGCTAGCGGTGTGCGATCCATCGTAGATTTCTGTTAAAGGGCTCCCATGACCCCATAAGCTGACGAGCTTTTGGAGACGCTCCTGCGTGCCGGAGAGGCATCGAGGACTGTGACGGTTACTTGGCGGCCTTCTCATCCACCCCAAATCCTGTCTCTACTGATGAGGGAAACTATTCCGAAACCCGGGCCATGCCCAGGGTCTAGAGATCCTGGGAACCACAAGTACTTACTTGCACCAATTTTGGTGAACCACTCATGAACTTTTGTTTCAACTCTTCAAACTACATGCACTTCATATACCAGAGTGCCCAGGGGCGATCCGGAGGAGATGCTAGCGGTGTGCGATCCATCGTAGATTTCTGTTAAAGGGCTCCCATGAGCCCATAAGCTGACGAGCTTTTGGAGACGCACCTGCGTGCCGGAGAGGCATCGAGGCCTGTGACGGTTACTTGGCGGCCTTCTCATCCACCCCAAATCCTGTCTCTACTGATGAGGGAAACTATCCCGAAACCTGGGCCATGCCCCGGGTCTAGAGATCCTGGGAACCAGAAGTACTTACTTGCACGAACTTTGGTGAACCACTCATGAACTTTTGTTTCAACTCTTCAAACTACATGCACTTTGTTGGACCCGGCCTCGTGGCGTGGTCCTACCCCTCCCGCATGGCGGGCCCGGACGACATCGGCCCTCCATCCAGCCCGGGTCGGCCTCGGGCACACCTCTGCATGCCCTCAAAACCACCAGATCCGCCACCCGGCGGCCCACAACCACTGACACGGCACCCTCTGGCCGCCCCAGCATTACCGGTCCGGTGCCCACCCCGGACCCTCATTTCAGGCCCGACGCCATCTTGGGCCCATCACGTCACAGACACGTGGTCCCGGACCAGCCGCGGCCACGGCCCCAGCGAGCCCGCCATCGAGGCACCAAGAACCCTCCGGGTGGTAGAGTGGCCACTCCACCAGAGACAAGGAGAGGGGAGTTTCGATGGCTCTCCAACCATCCCCGGATGCCTGGTTTCGATCACCCTCCGGCATCCCTGGGCTCCGGCTCCACCCCCCTGCTGGGTGTCTGGAAACCATCATCCCGGCCCCTCTGACCCCCAGGCGAGAGGGTCCGGACATCGAAGGACTCCAGACCTATATCTGGGCCAGCCCCGGAGTAGGACGGCAGTTGTATCCCGGAGTCGAGAAGCCCTGCTGACGCTGTCGCGGCTGACCCTGAGACGAACTCCCCTTGCTGTTCTACCTGGAACCTGCTGGCGCTGCCGCGGTCCATCTTTGCTGTAACCATCTTGGAACCTGCTGGCGCTGCCTTGGTCCACACTCGCTGAACCATCTCGGAACCTGCTGGCGCTGCCGCGGTCCACACTCACTGAGCCACCTGGGAACCTGCTGGCGCTGCCGCGGTCCACACTCGCTGAACCATCTCGGAACCTGCTGGCGCTGCCGCGGTCCACACTCGCTGAACCATCTTGGAACCTGCTGGCGCTGCCGCGGTCCACACTCGCTGAACCACCTGGGAACCTGCTGGCGCTGCCGCGGTCCACACTCGCTGAATCATCTTGGAGCCTGCTGCCGCGGTCCACGCTCGCTGAACCATCCTGGAGCCTGCTGGCGCTGCCGCGGCCCAACCTTCCGGAACCCCCCAGCTCGAGGATTGAGAGCTGTGCGTAGGGTCCCATTGCAACCGAACATCTATAAGACTGTCCCGCTACCTTGCCCTTGCCACGAGACATTCCAGATCTCTGGATCTGCTGTATATATTGAAACGATACTTATTGCCCAATAAAGTTTGAAAACTGTATCTACGTGTGGTGCATATTTGTAGTGGTGTGGTTACTCTGCTGTACGATTCTAGGAGAGGGCCCTCCCGTCGGAGGCCTCTTGACATCGCTCGGTCCCTTCTCTGAAGGAGGGGTAGACCTAGGGGTGGTCAGTCAGACACCTTCTGCCTCCCCCGGGTTCGCCTTTCTAACATTGGTGGCAGCGGTGGGATCCGAGCCAACGCAAAATCGTACAGAGAGTGATCTACCCGCTACGACGGAAAAACACACAGAGACCATGACGACCCAAGGAACCAACCTACCTGCCGAATTCCAGAAAGAGAAGATAGAAGAATACAGCCACAAAGAACTAAAACAATTCTGTAAAGACATGGGTATCGCTACCACTGGCCTGAGCACAAAAGAGGACTTCAAATCGGCCCTACAAGCCTGGGTGGAAACCCGAGACAGACCACCCCAAGAAGAGAATGGCCCGAACGGGCAACAGGAAACCAGCGCACCCCCGACGGGGGAAAGAACCGCAACACTAAACGCGGACCTCATCTATGAAGACGCTCGAGAACGAGAACGCAACCGGCTACACGAAGTGGAACTTGCACGACTCCGGCTAGACGGAGAACTCCAGCTAGCGGAGAAAAAGATAGCCCTCGAGCAACTACGGCTGGAGGGGGATCTAGAAGAGAAACGGAGACAACGTGACCTCGAAGAAAAACGACTAGCCTATGAACACGAACGAGGCCTGAGAGAACTAGAAATCAAGGCCAAGATCAACGAAGATAGCGCGGCCGGGGCTAAGACCGCGGCCCCTCCGTGGACACCAAGGTTCACTTACCGAAAGATGTAGCCAAAGAATACTACAAGAACGATGATATCCAACAATGGTTCAAAGCCTACGAGGTGGCCATGACCGCCCATCGGGTGCCCCTGAAGGATTGGGGCACCGGCCTGTGGGGAAAGTTCATCAACGAAGGGAGAGACGCCCTGCTGGAACTCCCTGACACCGAAATGACCTCCTATGAACACATGAAAACGGCCCTACTCACGCGCTACGGACTCACCCCCGAAATGTACCGGCAGAGGTTCCGAGACTGTAAAAAAATCCCCGGTACCACTTGGGTAGAATATGTGAACTTTTTTAGCAGAGCCTTCGAGGGGTGGGTCAAAGGCAGTCAGGTCACTACCTACCAGCAGTTGGTCGACCTGATGTTATGGGAGCACCTCTCCAACAACTGCTTCATTGAACTACGACAGCATCTCCTCGACAGCAAGTTGACCGAGCCGCGGAAGCTAGCGGTCGAAGCAGATCGGTGGGCGAGCACCCGCGTCCACCGGAACACCACAGGAGAATACGGACGAGGGTTCCCGGGGAACCACCGGCCGCGAGGCGGCGGGTCTGGCATCAGCCGAGGTCGAGACCTTCCGCCGGGGTCTTCGCCCGCCTCCTCTACACCAGCCGCCAGCCCGAGGGGGGCCCATCCAGCCCGACCGGGGCCACGCCCCAACGTTACGTGCCACAGATGCCAACGGCTGGGTCACTATGCCAATGATCCTCTCTGCCCCATGAACCAGCGGCCCGGCACCACCGGGCCCCCCGGTCGACAAATCACTGCAGCTGCCCTGAGCGTAGAAAACGATGAAGAAGAAGAGGTCCCTATGGAACCAGAAGAATGGGAGTCCGCGGCCATGTGCCTCACCTCCCTGGGCGACAAAGACATGATCCCCCGAGACCAGATTCCGGTCAACACCCAGAAGTACCTCCAGTGGGTCACCATCAACGGACGCCGGGCCGAGGCTCTCCGTGACACGGGGGCCAGCATAACCGCCGTCCGCTGCCATCTGGTGACCCCAGAACAAATCTTGCCCCACGTTCTGTGCCCTGTCCGGTCAGCGGACAATTCCGAGAGCCTGTGCCAGATGGCCCGCATCCCATTCGAGTGGGGAGGAGTGTCCGGCCTGCTGAAAGTCACCGCCTGAGACGATGCCCAGGTGGACTGCCTCCTAGGGAACGACCTGGAAAGTTCCCCCTGGGCACAGATCGAGCGAAGAGAGCATCTGGGGATGCTAGGCCTTCCTGAATGGGTTTGCGTAACGACCCGATCCATGTCCACCCGGAACGCCGTCCCAACCGAAGACAATCTGCCTGAAGAACCTGAATGGCCGGCACCTCCGCCACCCGCCACTGCCACGGCCGAACCCGAACTGGGGCCGCAGGGCCCCAGCCATGAAGAACTTCCCGAGCTCGGGCCCCTTCCCGAACTAGCCTAGTGGCGCCAAGAAGGGGGCCCCACCCGCGAGCAGTTCCGTCGGGAACAAAAGACATGTCCTTCCCTTGAGGGACATACGACAACAAGCCGCCACGCAAGCCACAGGAAACTCCTCGGGGTCCCACTGGATCTATTGGGACCAGGACCTCCTGTACAGTGAACAAAAGATCGCCGAGCTGGGGGCCGGCCGAGTGCTAGTCGTCCCCCTCCACTTCAGAGACTTTCTCTTAAACCTGGCACATGATGTGCCCCTCGCCGGACACCTGGGGCAGGACAAAACCTACAGCCACCTGGTGACCCACTTTTATTGGCCGAAGATGCGCCACGATGTGTACAACCACTGCCGAACCTGTCCGACCTGCCAAGCCAGCGGAAAGAGTGGGGGGAAAATCAAGGCCCCACTCCAACCGTTTCCCGTGGTGACCACTTCCTTCGAGCGAGTAGGGATCGACATCGTGGGGCCCCTGGATCCTCCAACCTCCCAGGGGCACCGCTTCATCCTCGTCCTGGTGGACCATGCCACCCGCTACCCAGAAGCTATCCCCCTCCGGACTGTCACAGCCCCCGTAGTGGGTCGGGCGCTAATGGGGATCTTCTCCCGAGTCGGCTTCCCCCGAGAGGTCGTCAGTGATCGGGGCACAAACTTTATATCGAAATATATGCGGTCCCTGTGGCAACAGTGCGGGGTCGCGTATAAGTTCACCACCCCGTATCACCCTCAAGGGAATGGACTAGTGGAGCGATTTAATAGGACCCTGAAAGGAATGATCAAGGGCCTAGAAGAGCCCCTCCGGCGCAAATGGGACGTTCTGCTGCCATGCCTCCTATTCGCCTACCGGGAGGTACCCCAGAAGTCCCTGGGGTTCAGCCCCTTTGAACTATTATATAGACACCCGGTGCGAGGCCCCCTCAGCCTGGTCAAGAAAGGCTGGGAGCTGGCCGCTTCCGATACTCCGCCCGATGTTTTCCGATACCTCTTGACTCTCCGCAACCAGACTCGGAAGTTCCGGGAACTGGCCGAAACCAACCTGAAGGCCAGTCAAGAGGAGATGAAGCGCTGGTATGATGAAAATGCCTCGTCCATTGAATTCGAGCCGGGCCAGCAGGTCTGGGTCATGTCCCCGGTCGACCCCGGCGCCCTCCAGGACAGGTGGTGGAGCGCAAGAGCCCCGTCACCTACCTAGTGGACATGGAATCCCCCCGGAACCCCCTCCGGGTCCTACACGCCAACCGGCTCAAGCCCCACTTTGTCCGCACCGAACTGAGCCTGTTGTTGGCTACCGATGACGGAGCAGAGGGCGACTCCGAGCCTCTACCAGACCTCCTGAGCACCTCCGAGAAAGATGGCTCCGTCGAGGGAGTCTCCCTCTCTCCCGCGCTGACACCCAAACAGCGCCAGGACTGCCAGGAACTGCTGGGTCAATTTGCAAACTTATTTTCCCTCACCCCCGGAGTCACCCAGTGGTGTGTCCACGACGTCGACACCAGGGACAGTCCGCCCGTGCGGCACCGAGCCTACCGAGTCCCCGACCGAGTCCGGGCCTGCATCCAAGCCGAAGTTTCCAAGATGCTAGCCCTAGGGGTAGTCGAACCTTCAGACAGTCCATGGGCCAGTCCCGTCGTCCTGGTCCCTAAGGCCGCCGCCCCCGGGGTGCCCCCGGAGCTGCGGTTCTGTGTCGACTACCGGGGACTGAATGCCGTCACCAGGACCGACGCCCATCCCATTCCCCGAGCGGACGAACTGATCGATCGCCTGGGAGCCGCCAGGTACCTCAGCACCTTCGACCTCACGGCCGGATACTGGCAAATCGGCCTCACACCAGGGGCACAAGAACGATCCGCTTTCTCGACCCCCGATGGCCACTTCCACTTCAACGTGATGCCCTTCGGCATGAAGAGTGCTCCGGCCACCTTCCAGAGACTAGTGAATCGGGTGCTGGCAGGGCTGGAAGAGTTCAGTGCCGCCTATCTGGACGATATTGCGGTGTACAGCCTCTGTTGGGACGAGCACCTGACCCACCTCTGGAAGGTCCTGACGGCCCTCCAACGGGCCGGACTAACAATAAGAGCCAGCAAGTGCCAGATCGGTCAAGGGTCCGTGACCTATCTGGGACACCAAGTGGGGAGCGGCCAAGTGGCTCCCCTTCAACTCAAGATCGACGCCATCCAGGCCTGGGAGCCCCCCGTCACCCAGACCGCTGTCCGAGCCTTCCTGGGGCTCACTGGATACTATCGGCGGTTCATAAAGGACTATGGGAGCATTGTGGGGCCCCTCACAGAACTAACCTCCAAGAGACTACCCCCGAAGGTGCACTGGACCCCCGAGTGCCAAGTAGCCTTTGAGACACTAAAGACTGCCATGTGCACCGCCCCGGTGCTCCAGGCCCCGACTACAGCCGAGAGTTCATCGTCCAAACTGACGCCTCGGAACACGGCATTGGGGCCGTACTGTCCCAAATGAACTCGGACGGAGTCGACCTTCCTGTGGCCTTCATCAGCCGGCGCCTGCTGGCCCGAGAACAACGATGGAGCACCATCGAGAGGGAAGCATTCGCCGTCGTATGGGCCCTAAAGAAGCTCCGGCCCTACCTCTTCGGCACCCACTTCCGAGCACAGACCGACCACCGGCCCCTGCGGTGGTTGATGCAGATGCGGGGCGAGAACCCGAAGTTGCTACGTTGGTCCATCTCCCTCCAAGGGATGAACTTCACCGTGGAATATCGCCCTGGCAACGACCACGCCAACGCTGACGGCCTCTCCAGATTCTTCCGCCTTGGCGAGGAGAATCCCCAAGAAGATGGGTGACTCTCCCCTGCCTTCAGCTGGGGGGACGCGTGTTGGACCCGGCCTCGTGGCGTGGTCCTACCCCTCCCGCATGGCGGGCCCCGGACGACATCGGCCCATCATCCAGCCCGGGTCGGCCTCGGGCACACCTCTGCACGCCCTCCAAACCACCAGATCCGCCACCCGGCGGCCCACAACCACTGACACGGCACCCTCGGGCCGCCCCAGCATTACCGGTCCGGTGCCCACCCCGGACCCTCATTCCAGGCCCGACGCCATCTTGGGCCCATCACGTCACAGACACGTAGTCCCGGACCAGCCGCGGCCATGGCCCCAGCGAGCCTGCCATCGAGGCACCAAGAACCCTCCGGGTGGTAGAGTGGCCACTCCACCAGAGACAAGGAGAGGGGAGTTTCGATGGCTCTCCAACCATCCCCGGATGCCTGGTTTCGATCACCCTCCCTGGGCTCCGGCTCCACCCCCCTGCTGGGTGTCTGGACACCATCATCCCGGCCCCTCTGACCCCCAGGCGAGAGGGTCCGGACATCAAAGGACTCCAGACCTATATCTGGGCCAGCCCCGGAGTAGGACGGCAGTTGTATCCCGGAGTCGAGAAGCCCTGCTGACGCTGTCGCGGCTGACCCTGAGACAAACTCCCCTTGCTGTTCTACCTGGAACCTGCTGGCGCTGCCGCGGTCCATCTTTGCTGTAACCATCTTGGAACCTGCTGGTGCTGCCGTGGTCCACACTCGCTGAACCATCTCGGAACCTGCTGGCGCTGCCGCGGTCCACACTCACTGAACCACCTGGGAACCTGCTGGCGCTGCCGCGGTCCACACTCGCTGAACCATCGGAACCTGCTGGCGCTGCCGCAGTCCACACTCGCTGAACCATCTTGGAACCTGCTGGCGCTGCCGCGGTCCACACTCGCTGAACCACCTGGGAACCTGCTGGCGCTGCCGCGGTCCACACTCGCTGAATCATCTTGGAGCCTGCTGGCGCTGTCGCGGTCCACGCTCGCTGAACCATCCTGGAGCCTGCTGGCGCTGCCGCGGCCCAACCTTCCGGAACCCCCCAGCTCGAGGATTGAGAGCTGTGCGTAGGGTCCCATTGCAACCGAACATCTATAAGACTGTCCCGCTACCTTGCCCTTGCCACGAGACTTTCCAGATCTCTGGATCTGCTGTATATATTGAAACGATACTTATTGCCCGATAAAGATTGAAAACTGTATCTACGTGTGGTGTATATTTGTAGTGGTGTGGTTACTCTGCTGTACGATTCTAGGAGAGGGCCCTCCCATCGGAGGCCTCTCGACATCGCTCGGTCCCTTCTCTGAAGGAGGGGTAGACCTAGGGGTGGTCAGTCAGACACCTTCTGCCTCCCCCGGGTTCGCCTTTCTAACACACTTCATATACCAGAGTGCCCAGGGGCAATCCGGAGGAGATGCTAGCGGTGTGCGATCCATCGTAGATTTCTGCTAAAGGGCTCCCATGAGCCCATAAGCTGACGAGCTTTTGGAGACGCACCTGCGTGCCGGAGAGGCATCGAGGCCTGTGACGGTTACTCGGTGGCCTTCTCATCCACCCCAAATCCTGTCTCTACTGATGAGGGAAACTATCCCGAAACCCGGGACATGCCCCGGGTCTAGAGATCCTGGTAACCACAAGTACTTACTTGCACCAACTTTGGTGAACCACTCATGAACTTTTGTTTCAACTCTTCAAACTACATGCACTTCATATACCAGAGTGCCCAGGGGCGATCCGGAGGAGATGCTAGCGGTGTGCGATCCATCGTAGATTTCTGTTAAAGGGCTCCCATGAGCTTATAAGCTGACGAGCTTTTGGAGACGCACCTGCGTGCCGGAGAGGCATCGAGGCCTGTGACGGTTACTTGGCGGCCTTCTCATCCACCCCAAATCCTGTCTCTACTGATGAGGGAAACTATCCTGAAACCCGGGCCATGCCCCGGGTCTAGAGATCCTGGGAACCACAAGTACTTACTTGCACCAACTTTGGTGAACCACTCATGAACTTTTGTTTCAACTCTTCAAACTACATGCACTTCATATACCAGAGTGCCCAGGGGCGATCCGGAGGAGATGCTAGCGGTGTGCGATCCATCGTAGATTTCTGTTAAAGGGCTCCCATGAGCCCATAAGCTGACGAGCTTTTGGAGACGCACCTGCGTGCCGGAGAGGCATCGAGGCCTGTGACGGTTACTTGGCGGCCTTCTCATCCACCCCAAATCCTGTCTCTACTGATGAGGGAAACTATCCCGAAACCCGGGGCATGCCCCGGGTCTAGAGATCCTGCGAACCACAAGTACTTACTTGCACCAACTTTGGTGAACCACTCATGATCTTTTGTTTCAACTCTTCAAACTACATGCGCTTCATATACCAGAGTGCCCAGGGGCGATCCGGAGGAGATGCTAGCGGTGTGCGATCCATCGTAGATTTCTGTTAAAGGGCTCCCATGAGCCCATAAGCTGACGAGCTTTTGGAGACGCACCTGTGTGCCGGAGAGGCATCGAGGCCTGTGACGGTTACTTGGCGGCCTTCTCATCCACCCCAAATCCTGTCTCTACAGATGAGGGAAACTATCCCGAAACCCGGGCCATGCCCCGGGTCTAGAGATCCTGGGAACCACAAGTACTTACTTGCACCAACTTTGGTGAACCACTCATGAACTTTTGTTTCAACTCTTCAAACTACATGCACTTCATATACCAGAGTGCCCAGGGGTGATCCGGAGGAGAGGCTAGCGGTGTGCGATCCATTGTAGATTTCTGTTAAAGGGCTCCCATGAGCCCATAAGCTGACGAGCTTTTGGAGACGCACCTGCGTGCCGGAGAGGCATCGAGGCCTGTGACGGTTACTTGGCGGCCTTCTCATCCACCCCAAATCCTGTCTCTACTGATGAGGGAAACTATCCCGAAACCCGGGCCATGCCCCGGGTCTAGAGATCCTGGGAACCACAAGTACTTACTTGCACCAACTTTGGTGAACCACTCATGAACTTTTGTTTCAACTCTTCAAACTACATGCACTTCATATACCAGAGTGCCCAGGGGCGATCCGGAGGAGATGCTAGCGGTGTGCGATCCATTGTAGATTTCTGTTAAAGGGCTCCCATGAGCCCATAAGCTGACGAGCTTTTGGAGACGCACCTGCGTGCCAGAGAGGCATCGAGGCCTGTGACGGTTACTTGGCGGCACTCTCATCCACCCCAAATCCTGTCTCTTCTGATGAGGGAAACTATCCCGAAACCCGGGCCATGCCCCGGGTCTAGAGATCCTGGGAACCACAAGTACTTACTTGCACCAACTTTGGTGAACCACTCATGAACTTTTGTTTCAACTCTTCAAACTACATGCCCTTCATATACCAGAGTGCCCAGGGGCGATCCAGAGGAGATGCTAGCGGTGTGCGATCCATCGTAGATTTCTGTTAAAGGGCTCCCATGAGCCCATAAGCTGACGAGCTTTTGGAGATGCACCTGCATGCCAGAGAGGCATCGAGGCCTGTGACGGTTACTTGGCGGCCTTCTCATCCACCCCAAATCCTGTCTCTACTGATGAGGGAAACTATCCCGAAACCCGGGCAATGCCCCGGGTCTAGAGATCCTGGGAACCACAAGTACTTACTTGCACCAACTTTGGTGAACCACTCATGATCTTTTGTTTCAACTCTTCAAACTACATGCACTTCATATACCAGAGTGCCCAGGGGCGATCCGGAGGAGATGCTAGCGGTGTGCGATCCATCGTAGATTTCTGTTAAAGGGCTCCCATGAGCCCATAAGCTGACGAGCTTTTGGAGACGCACCTGTGTGCCGGAGAGGCATTGAGGCCTGTGACGGTTACTTGGCGGCCTTCTCATCCACCCCAAATCCTGTCTCTACTGATGAGGGAAACTATCCTGAAACCCGGGCCATGCCCCGAGTCTAGAGATCCTGGGAACCACAAGTACTTACTTGCACCAACTTTGGTGAACCACTCATGAAGTTTTGTTTCAACTCTTCAAACTACATGCACTTCATATACCAGAGTGCCCAGGGGCGATCCGGAGGAGAGGCTAGCGGTGTGCGATCCATCGTAGATTTCTGTTAAAGGGCTCCCATGAGCCCATAAGCTGACGAGCTTTTGGAGACGCACCTGCGTGCCGGAGAGGCATCGAGGCCTGTGACGGTTACTTGGCGGCCTTTTCATCCACCCCAAATCCTGTCTCTACTGATGAGGGAAACTATCCCGAAACCCGGGCCATGCCCCGGGTCTAGAGATCCTGGGAACCACAAGTACTTACTTGCACCAACTTTGGTGAACCACTCATGAACTTTTGTTTCAACTCTTCAAACTACATGCACTTCATATACCAGAGTGCCCAGGGGCGATCCGGAGGAGAGGCTAGCGGTGTGCGATCCATCGTAGATTTCCACATCTCACGTCGCCTCCACGGGTCTCAGCTTTGCTGTGGCTGTGAATTGGGCTGTTGGATGTCTGGAAGTCCGGTTCTTGTCAGTCTCTGTCGTTTGAGCTCCAGCGGGAGCAACAACAAACAAAACCTTTGAGCGCTTGATGGTGCCTGCTTGCACAGGGTGGTCACTCCTTGGCCACAAGGGAGATTCTTCAGTCTTCTACTTCGAGTAGGATGTCGAAGGGTCCAGAGTTCTGTTTCAAAGTTTCAGTCAGGATTATCTAAAGTCTATGGACACAGCTCCGACCTTTATTCCAAATCAAGGGGCTGGTTTACCTGCTAGGTCCCTCCTATGGGTGGGACCCAGGAAGGGGGTGGTTACACCCCTTTCCCTTTGTCCAGTTTCGCGCCAGAGCTGGGGCTGGAGTTCCCCAGCACCGGTTTGAACTGGGCTATGCATGGGACACCTTGTGTGCCCCAGGCAGTGTCTGGTTTCATTCAGCCCTCCCTGCCCCAATCCACTATCTCCTGTCTGGGGTGGTGCTAGCACCTCCCTGTGACAGGAAACCTATTGTCCAGGCCTCCCCTGTCAAAGTTTCGGCCAGCAGCTGGAGGACAGACTTGTGTCTGTGGCAGCAGCATCCATTTTGTGATGCTGAGGCTCTGGTTAACTTTAACCGGGATTAAGGTTAGTAACATGTCTTCTCCCTCTAGAAGGGTAGAATGCTACCCCCGTCACCAGAATTGGCGAGGGGGTAGTATTCCAAAGCGTATGACACCTTACATGACATGTTTTGATAAAGCCAAACCAAAGATAGCATCTAACCGCGAGGAATATAATGCACTTAAGAGTATATGGAATGGCAATATCCCAGAACAGCTATAAGGACATGGTTCCGAAAGCTGCAGACAGGCTCAGCTCATGCTAGAGCACCATCTCACATAAAACCAAGCACTCTGCCTCCAGGATTGGTAAGGCCTTCCATAGGAGTGACTTATAGGTGTATATGTGTCCAGATGTAGGTTTAGACATAGGTATACTATATCTAAGCAAGGGGTGATTACACGACCTTGCCCCAGCTGAGTGATCAGCCAGTTGTGTCAGTTTTGGATGGCCAGCCAGGGGTGGCAAAAGATATGCTGCAGCCCCTGGTAGGCCTTGGGTGCACCTATGCCCTGGGTACCTATAGTACACTACACAGGGGCTGATAACGTGACTCAATATCCAATTAGTTATGTACCTAGGGTACATGAAGTCCATTTTATAGTACATTGGGGCCCTGATTAGCAGGATCCCAGGCCTACTAAGTTGAAAACCAGCTAAACACAAGGCAAACAATCTGGGGTAACCATAGTCAGGTATTCACCTTCCTACAGAGAGCATCAAGATAGAGGTTGTCAAGATGCTGGACTTACATGTGATTGAGCTTTGCATTGAGATCCACACGTAGTACCTTGGACTGCAACTGGACGAGCATCCAAAAAAGATTCAGCAATAGAAGAATTGTTAAGAAATTCTATAGTATACAAAATATTTTCTCAGATGAGTAGAGGGTATTCTTCTGGATTAATTCTTGATAGTCCGCTTCTGCATTTCATGACCTAGTAAGGTATGTATGTATGTATCTGGTATTTCGTTAGTGCAAACCTAGTTAAATGACAGCGGAGCTCTGTACAAGGTAAGAGACAAGCATAAAGTCAATGAGTGATAGGAGAGTTAATTGATTTGTGGACAGTTAATGCATTGTGATGTAGTGTTCTCTAAGGAGGTGAGTCTTCAACTCTTTTCTACATCGGAACAATGTTCGGAGAGTCATGATGAATACAGGGATGTTGTTCCAGATCCAGGGCGCATAAAAGGAAAAGGGCTGCTGCCATGTGTTTTTCTTTTTACAATTCTTTGTCTGTAGTCCGATGGTGTCCTGGATGCGGGTGTGCTGAAAACCACTAGAGAAGGTGAGCCAGTCTGCAAGATAAATGGGGGTGCTGATCATAATGGCTCTTTAAATAAAGCTGCTAGTTTTTAAGAGGGTGTGGGTTACAAGGGTGACTTATGGAGATCAATCAGGATGGGGGTGATGCGATCATATTACTTTCAGCCTTTGAGACGTGGTGTGGCATGTAGGAATCCCTTAAAGGGTGCCAGTGTGAAGTCAGAGAGGTCATGGAACAGGGTAAAACCACCATTTGGGCCCCGTTCTGTTACTGTTATGTTTCTTGCTCTTTTCCATGGTCTGGAGCTCAAAGCGCCGGGACACTCCTTTGGAGTAGCCGTTGCGCTATAAAAGTCCCATTTTAACATAACATAACATAACATCCAGGTGCAACAGTATGAGGTCTTGAACAGAAGTTCTGAAGTCACTTTTTGAAAGAAATGGTTCCACTTTCTTTAGGAAAGCTGGTAGAAGGCTGTCTTTTTTGTCAATGTTGTCCTCAATGGTGAGGTTTGTGTCAAGGGTAAATCTAACTGACTTGGCATTTGGTGAAAGTTGGGGTTTGAGCCATCAAGGTTCATGTAATTGAACCAGGGAATGTAAATTATAATAAAGTTGTATAGTTGGAAAAATGATGGCAACAAGTGTCATAGCCAATTTAGCACTCGGCTTGCTTTAAAAAATCCTAATTCCAAATGTATCTGAGATCTGTTATTATGTAGTAAATTATGTCACTACTTAAAGGCTGTCTTCATTGCTAAGAATTCTTTCTCAAGTACAGAATAGTCAGATGGAAGATGTTTATGTGAAAAATAAGCTATTGGTTATTCTTCCTTCATGCTGCTTTTCTGGAGAAGTATTGCTCCTTTTGCTCAGTCACAGGCATCAGTCTCTACCACAAAGGGATTTGGTGTATCAGGGGTTGTCCAAATACTGAAATGGTGCACCTTAATTCCACTGCAGGGACACCATGTTCAACAAAGCTAATTCATTAGAATCTTTATTCAGCAAATAATGACATAAAAGTTCCCATAAATACAATCGCTAAAAAGAACTTTAAAATCACTTAAAATCCTTTAAAACATCATAAAAAGACAATGTATAAACAGTTCCTAAATAACAGCCAAATCTGTAAACATCTATAATCATGAAGTTATTCTGAATGGTCTTAAAGCAAATTGGATTCCAATAAAAGATGAAACACTGCATTAAAAGGGAAGCCTCTAAATTGCAAGGAGGAGTTAAACTGTTTTCGATGAATCCCATTGCCAGCAACAAGTGGCCAACACAATACACTATTTAGGGCCCTACATTGCCGTGTCTGGTTCTCTATACTCCCAATAAAAAGCTGGACACAGCTAATACAATCAAGGGTGCTGTATTGGATCTGAGGATTCTAGAAACAATCCTAAAACTCCCTAATCCCCATTATACGGCAGAGTAGTAGTATCCACTTCTTCCTATGATCATGATAACGTTGACAAGAGAATGAAATATGGTTAATACATCCCTCTGCCTGGGGACAGAATTGGCCGATCATATCTAGATCGGTGTCAGGTTGCCCCCTATTTGGCGGTAAATGTGCACAATGGCAAGGTCCCAAAATGAAATTTGATGTACAAAGATTTTGCCAATGGAGGTTTGATGGAGTCCATGTATTCTTACATAAGGTAGGTATCTTGGGAATTCCAAGAAAGCTAGTGTCAGAGCACCCGTACAACTACTCCTGCTCAATTTTCCATCTACATGCCTCCAATTAATCCCCTTGAGGACATCCTTTGACAGACTAGTCATAACTCCCGGGTTCGACTACTCATGTTCACACACCAGCTTTATCAGGTAGGTTTTAACATGCCCAAACCAGGGGATCCTAGACACTCTGGGCTGCCTGAGTAGCTCCTTCAAAACAACCTGATACAGAACTAGCTCCGTAGAGGCCCACAACAGTTTCCATTACAGAAGAGGCCCGAGAGCCGGTTTACGAGTTGTAGATCTATGGTCAAGATCCAACCGAAGTGGTAAGAGTGGGGTACCAGGTGGGAGACTTGTCAGAGTTCACAAAAATCGATTCTCGACCTCCTCCAAAGCAGTGACCTTCTCATGTTCCCATAACTCTCCCCCATACAATGATCCACACAGTGCTTGTCAGTTGAACATTTTCATAGCCGGGGAAATTGGTTGAAAACAGTAACCCTTAAAACCCCTCATGATACCTCCTGTATAATGCTCTAACTTCAACTTGCTCTTTAGGATTGGTAGAGCTCAGACAAAGTTTTCCATCAGGGTAAGACCCAAAAGTGCATACTTTCAAGGGGAGCACCATTAAGAGACGGGTTTGGGCGGGTGCGTGGCTAAGATTAAAGACCGTGCAATTGGTCTTTTGGAGGTTGATATCGAGCTCGCTCTGCTCACAGAAGACACCAAAGTGGTCCAAAAGCTTTTGGCTGCCCATAGGAGATTTCCGATACTAGAAGGCTGTCTTCTGCTAACAGAAGAGCTGGGATCTTCCAACCCGCTAAACCCAGGGTATCATGGTTGCACTTCTCTAACTAATCTACCTGATCATTAATATGTAATAAAAACAAGGTTGGGGGCAAGAACACAGCCCTGCCCTACTCCTCTTATTACTGGGATCAATGTCAATTCTTCATGTATCCCATACCAAACATGTGCATAGTTTTTGTGATGTAAACTCCTGATGACATCAACAAGGTATTTTGGGGAACCCAGGTCAATCAGCACTTTCCACAGGGCCTCCCTTGGCACAAGATCAAAGGCAGTGCAAACATCAACAAAGACTACATAAAGCCAACTACCTCCCAAGACAACGTTCTTTCAATAGATGAGTTGTAGTCAGAATACTTGGTCGATGGTGTTGGTCCTTGATCTGAATGAACCCTGCTTGGAGAGGAATTAAGAGACCCACATCCTCAACCCACTCTCTCAGCCTATCTAGCAATATGCGACTAAAAAGCATTTGGGAACTGTCTAAAAGGCTGATTGGCCTGCAGTTTGATGGCAGTTTGAGCCTTTCTTATAAATTGTTACAATCTCGCCCCTGCCCATGTGGGGGTAATAGGCACACCTTCCAAGATACAACTGAAATACATAGCAACGTAAGGGCCCCAAATTACCTTGTCTGCCTTGAACAGGCCCCAGAAACTTTGACTAGCCCAGGTGCTTTCCCTGGAGTGATCCAATCTATGTTTTTGGTAATCTCCCTGACGATAACAAGGTGAAATTTGCAACCAATCAGTTCGGGCAAGTCTTCCATATATAAAACCTTCTCTGTGCAACCAGTCCTTACTAACTTAACAGTGATGCTCTTAGTACAATCAGGGTGAATCTTGGCCTCATTATTGCTCCCCCAGCATACAGACCCACAACGTGGTTAATCCATGGTGCTGCAGAGATGCTAGAATTCAGCAGGGCAACTGATTCAAAAGTCCTGTCAGCCAAAATATGCCATAACGAATGATGATCTTTCGCTTTCAATGCCTTCAACAAGGTTTCCCATTTGTTCATCTCATACTCGGGCTGAGTTAGCGTAGCTTTATAAGAGGCCCTTGCTTCCTTAATTAGATCCCTCTAGCCACTCTTAATGGCATCTGAGAGAGATCTCCATGCTATCCTACCATACCATGAGGACACTTTAATCTTCCTATGGAGGGACCTGGACTCTACCATAAAAAGCTCTTTTAGTGAATGGAGCTAATATTATGGATAGTGTTGAGATCACCCAGTGTGGCAGCTGTCAAAGAATTCCCCCCACCAATAGCACTGCATCCTAAGCAGTGACTGGTTAAGGCAATAAAACTCCACCTCAGCCTACGACGATTGCTTGAAAGGGTAAGTCTCCTGTCAATTAGTTTCATTAGCACTGGAGGAGGTATTAGGTCCAAATGGGTGGAGGGTTAGATTCAAGTTATTGTGATTGCTTTCTTGCCGCTGTCCCACTTCCATATCAACAACTTGGGGCCACAGCCTGATATCCAGCAATATGTAGTCTACTGGAGCCCTCCCGCCAATTGAAAGTGTACCTCCCCTCCTTATCTGATGGAGTTCTCCCATTGCAAGCTCTCAACCCATTACCAAGAACAAAAACATTCTGCTGCAAAACAGCAGCTGACCACCTTTGAAACTGGTGGTAAGGTGAGGGGAGGTACTGCCCATGATTCGTCCTCCCCTCCGCGAATGGAACCAAGGCCAATGTCAATTGGTTCAAAACTACAATTAAAATCCCCCAGCACTATTCTAAATGCATCGGGTGGGAGAGATGCCGAACAGGCACTAATTACATCGATGACTGCAAAGTTAGCCTTGTGACTTTCATTCCTACAGTAAACGTTTTATGACCAGGAAGAGACCCCCATGGAAACCTTCAAATTAACACAAAGAACAGGCATATCCTTCCCACTTATTTATTTATTTTATTTATTTATTTATTTATTCGCTTGTATAGCGCAGGAATTCGACCCCCGAAGGGGTATCTCCGCGCTTGTGTTACCATAAGCTAGAAGCCAGAGACCAAAAAATAAATAGGAGAGATACGAGGATTAAATAGTCAGAAACAGATGTGTTTTTAAGAGTTTCCTAAAAGCTCTTAGATTGGAATTTTGTCTCAGGGTGGGGGGGGTAAGGTGATCCAGAGAGTGGGACCCCTGTAGGAAAGTGCTCGACCACCCTACCTTTCCCTCTTAATCCGCGGGACTTGAAGTAACAGTTGGTTCCTTGAGCGCAGAGAGCGACTTGGCTCGTAAAGTTTAAATTTCTCTGTCAGGTATTTTGGGCCAGTACCAAAGAGGCATTTATGGATTACGCAACATATTTTGAATTTAACCCGCTGGCGGATGGGCAGCCAATGGAGTTTGTTCAAAAGAGGGCGCGAGGGGGATCTGGCTGGAACATTAAGGACCAGTCTGGCTGCCGTATTCTGGGCTATCTGCAATCTGCCAAGTTGTTCCTCGTTGGCAGAGAGAAGAAGCCCGTTGCAGTAATCTAGCCTGCTAATCACAAGCGTTTGAATCAGTGTTTTCCTGAGACTGTCTGCTAAGTACGGGAATACACGCCTCAGAAGCCCAATGACCCTAAAGCAAGATCCCGTTACCTGAGTTACGTGATCTTTTAAAAGCAGTGGCTGATCAAGGCATACCCCAAGATTTTTAACTACCTGTTTAGGCCAGGGGGCAGGTCCCAATACCAGAGGCCACTGTGAGAAGTTGGCCTGATATGCAGTGCTCACTATTCTAGTGATCACTATGTATCAGTCCAAACAACCCTTATTGATGATTGGTTGTAAGTCAACCTTATAGACCAGCTATCCTAGTAGCATGGATACGAGCAGTCTAAGGCTAAGACTCTAGAGGGCGTGTTAAGCCAGCTGTTTTACCATCACATTACCCCTTGAACACCAAGTGAAAGGACACCACACAAGTTGTTATGAAAATAAACAGATATTTATTTATAACAAGACTACCCTGAACTCTTTACGAGTCAGGGAGCTAAGCACACAACAAAACTCTTAAGAAAATACTTTAAGTCGCACAATTTACACAGATGCCCTAGGGGCACGAAAAACCATATACACAGTAAGTGGAATGCGAACTTGCTAGCAGGTAAGTAGTACTTTTCTAGACTTAGGAATCGCTAGGCCTACAATTCTAAACACTGGGATTAGATGCAGGAGGCCTGTGGACGTCGTGTGCAGAGTGGGAACTCTCACGCGTAAGGCGGGAAAAAGTCTATGGAGGCTAGCAATTGCAAAGTTACTGTTCTCGGGCGAACCCGACTAGGTGGGTCGAAAACGGGAGTGGATCCGAACACTTAGGGTGTTGGACTATGCTGGAGCACCGGAGTACTCAGGTTACCTAGCCCAGGGGCTGCGGCTGCATAGGGTTGAAGTTGCGTCGGAAACCCTCGTTGAAGATCCAGGAGCCTGAAGAAAGAGTTGCTGGCAGGCGGCCAGTGAAGAAAGTTCGGAGTGATCCAAGCCTGGATCAAGGAAGAAGAAACCTGTAAGCAGAGGGGACCAAGTTCTGAATCACTAGCCAGTGATTTGAGTGGGCACCAGGATGACACCGGACGAAGTCACCTCAGCCAGGTGAGTGGGCGCTGCTGGGCTCTGCAGTCTCTCGGACCAGGAGGCGTTGTCGGCGACCAGGATGGAGGTGCGAGCTGTCCCACGAAGGTACTTGCTGTCGACGTCGCTGGACCCAGGATTGGGCAACAAGTCTTGGCAAATGCAAGGCCCACGCGGTGGACCTAAAATGGCGTCTTGAGTGGACCAGGAGGGTCCAGGGTGCTCCTCTTTTGGAGGGGAGCAAGGGCTAGTCTGGAGCAACCAGACCAGCAGCAGTTGTTGTCGTGGAGCGTCGTGAGAGGGCGACTAGCCAACGGGCAAGCGACCTGGACAACGCGGTTAGCAGCAAAGAGCAGAAGGGCCCCACGCAGATCTCGTGCATGCAGGGGGGCTGAACTTCGGTGCTGGAGCTGCTCAGGGTCGGGGCTTCTCTTACCCCAAAGCACTCGGTTGAGGGTCACTCGGTGGTCGTGCTGGACAAGCGTCGTGCAGTTCTGAAGATGGCCGGTCCCTCGAGGTCTCGTCACACCCACGGATCACAGCTGGGCTGATGATGTAGGTTGAGGTCAGAGGTGCCAGGGAAGCCGGTTCTCATCGTGCTGGAGCAGTCTTGATCCGAAGGAGAGACTGGCAACAAACCGCGATGCTTGGTTGGTGCCTGCTGCTGCAGGGTGACTACTCCTTAGTCACAAGGGAGAATCTTGGGAAGAAGTCTTGAGTTCCTTTCGTGGAAAGTAGTTTCAGGATTCAAAGATGATCTGATTTGGAAGGGGGCCAGGTCCTACCTTTATCCTGCAAAAAGGGGCTGGCACGCGACTAAGTCCTGCCCTATGGGTGGGACTAGGAGGGGGGTGGTTACACCCCTCTCCTTTGGCGGGCTTTCCCCAGGCCAGGGGCTGGAGTGGCCCTGGAACAGGTTTCAGCCGGCCTATGCACAGTGAGCACCGGGGTGCCACTTGCAGTCACCTTCCTCTAAAGCCCTGCCTACCTAGGATACACAAAATCCTGTCTGGGACGGTGCTGGCACCGCCCCTGGCCGGAAACCCTTTGTCCTTGCCTCCTGGGCTGGGAGGACTCCCAGCAGCAGGAGGGCAGACTTGTGTCTCGGTGGCAGCATCCATTTTGTGGAGCTAAGGCTCTGTCTGACTTTAACCGGGGTTACAGGTTACATACATGTCGTGTCCCTCTAGAAGGGTGGAATGCTAACCCCGTTGCCAGAATTGGCGAGGGGTTAGTATTCCAATTCGTATGACACCTTACTCGACATGTTTTGATAAAGCGATACCAGAGTTGGCATATAACCGCGAGGATTATAATGCACTTAAGAGTATATGGTATGCGATATCATGGAAACGGCTAAGGGATGGATCCCGAAAGCCGCAGACAGGCTCAGCTCATGCCAGAGCACCATCTCACACGATTCCAAGCACTCTGCCTTCAGGATTGTTAAGGCCTGCCATAGGAGTGACTGATAGGAGATCTGTGTGTCCATTTAGGTTTAGATATAGGAATACTATATCTACAGCAGAGGATGGGTACACCACTCTGCCCCAGCTGTCAAGCAGCCAGTTGTGTCTGATTTAGTTAGTCAGCCCAGGGGTGGCATAATACATGCTGCAGCCCCTGGGAGACTTCTGGGTGCACCTCAGCCCTGGGTACAGGGACTTGAGAGGGCCCAGTGCCAATTCAGTACCTGGGTACAATTTGGAGTAGAGAGAACAGCTAGGCTGTGGGTCTGATTAGCAGGCCCACAGCCAGGGAAAGTCGTAAACCAGTGAAGCAAAAAGCAAAAATCTAGGTGATCATAGGATTGCAGACCCTACTCTCCTACATGACCCCCCCCCCAACTTTGGGACAATAAACTAACCTTGACCAGGTGAGTCTTCTTGCTCTAAGTGGAAATACCTGGAGAGCCCATCAGCATTGCCATGATCAGTACCAGGTCTGTGCTCCACTGTAAAATCCATCCCCTGTAGGGAAATGGACCACCTAAGTAGTTTGGGGTTTTCACCCTTCATCTGACTTAGCCATAAGAGGGGCTTGTGGTCGGTCTGAACTGTGAAGTGAGTCCCAAACAAGTAGGACCTCAGCTTTTTCAGGGCCCAAACCACAGCAAAGGCCTCCCTCTCAATAGCTGACCAATTTTTCTCTCTGGGGGTCAGCCTTCTGCTAATGAAAGCAATTGGCTGGTCGTTGCCATCAAAATTCAGCTGAGATAGAACAGCTCCCACACCCAACTCAGAAGCATCTGTTTGGACAATGGATGGTTTGGAGAAGTCTGGACTCTTTAGGATAGGTGCTGTGCACATGGCCTGCTTTAGGTCATCGAATGCTTTCTGACAGCTTTCTGTCCACTGAACTTTCTTTGGCATCTTCTTACTTGTCAGGTCATTAAGGGGGGTCACTATGGACCCATAATTTCTGACAAATTTCCTATAGTACCCAGTCAGGCCCAAGAAAGCTCGAACCTGAGTCTGGGTGATTGGAGGAGCCCAGTCCTTGATGGCCTGTATCTTACTCTCCAATGGCTGAACCTGGCCTCCACCTACAAGGTGGCCCAAGTATACAACCTGTGTCTGCCCTATCTGGCACTTAGTGGCCTTGATAGTGAGGCCTGCCTTTTGCAGGGCCTCTAACACTTTCCTCAGGTGGACCAGGTGATCCTCCCAGGTGGAGCTAAAGACAGCAATATCGTCCAGATATGCTGCACAGAAGTCATCCATCCCAGTGAGAACTTGATTCACCAACCTTTGGAAGGTGGCAGGTGCATTTTTCAACCCAAAGGGCATTACCACAAACTGATAATGTCCACCAGGGGTAGAAAATGCTGTCTTGGGCCTGGCTTCCTCAGCTAACCTGATTTGCCAATACCCAGCTGTCAGGTCAAATGTGCTTAAGTAGTTGGCAGAAGCCAATCTATCTATAAGTTCATCTGCCCTTGGTATTGGGTGGGCATCAGTCTTAGTGACTGCAATGAGGCCTCTGTAGTCTACGCAAAACCTCATCTCTCTCTTACCACCCTGGGTGTGAGGCTTTGGCACTAGAACTACTGGGCTAGCCCAAGGGCTATCTGAGGGCTCAATGACTCCCAACTCCAACATTTTCTGCACTTCTGTTTTGATGCAGTCTCTGACATGATCAGGCTGTCTGTAGATTTTACTCTTGACAGGCAGACTGTCCCCAGTGTCCACTTCATGGGTACACCAATCAGTTTGACTGGGTGTCAGAGAGAACATATGTCTGAAGGATTGCAGAACTTGCCTGCAATCCTGTTGCTGATGTTCAGAGAGGCTGCCACAAATGACAACACCATCTACTGATCCATCATCAGGATTCTGAGTGAGCAGGTCTGGGAGAGGGTCACTCTCTTCCTCCTGTCCCTCATCTGTGGCCATGAGCAAGCTCATGTCCTTCCTGTCAACATATGCCTTGAGCCTGTTCACATGGAGCACCCTGAGGGGGCTCATGGGGGTTCCAAGGTCCACCAGGTAGGTGACCTCTCCCTTTTGCTCAATGATGGTGTGGGGCCCAGACCATTTGTCTTTGAGGGCTGCTGGGGCCACTGGCTCCAGTACCCACACCTTCTGTCCAGGCTGGTATACAGTCAGGACAGCCTTTTGGTCATGCCAAGCTTTTTGGAGTTCTTGGCTGGCCTCTAGGTTTTTGGATGCCTTCTCCATGTATTCAGCCATCCTGGAGCGGAGACCAAGTACATAGTCCACTATGTTGGTTGCAGGCTTTTTGAGAGGTCTCTCCCATCCTTCCTTCACCAAACACAGGGGTCCTCTTACAGGGTGCCCATACAGAAGTTCAAAAGGGCTGTAGCCAACCCCCTTCTGTGGGACCTCTCTGTAAGCAAACAGGAGGCAGGGTATCAGGACATCCCATCTACGCCTGAGTTTTTCAGGTAGTCCATGAATCATCCCTTTGAGGGTCCTGTTGAATCTCTCAACAAGCCCATTGCACTGTGGATGATAGGGTGTGGTGAACTTGTAGTTAACACCACATTCCTTCCACATTGCAGTCAGATATCCTGACATGAAGTTTGCACCTCTGTCAGAAACAACCTCCTTAGGGAAGCCCACTCTGGAGAACACTCCAACTAGGGCCCTTGCCACTACAGGTGCTGTAGTGGTCCTAAGTGGAATAGCTTCAGGATACCTGGTGGCATGGTCCACCACCACCAGTATAAACTTGTGCCCTGTGTTGAAAAGTCAGCCCAGATCGCACCCGATGCCCAGGCTGCTGGTGCAGGGCGACTCTTCGTTTCCATCTTGAATAATTACCAAAATAAAGAGACGGGCACTGGAAGTAGGAAAACAAGAACAGAGTTTATTACTCATGAGTGAGAGCCTGTCATTTGGGACACTCGCATAGTGTCTTCGGGAGGTGCTCTAACAAGTTTCTCTGAGGCTTCGCCTTTTATACACAGGTTTGTGGCACACAGGCATCCTTTATTACAATCAATACATTGTGAAGTATGAAGATATTCCGACACGTGGCTACAGTAGGGGCCCTTATCCTTCAGGCAATAGGAGGGGGCTGTCACGCAGCTGGGTGTTCTGCTGATTCCATTGGAATGTGTGTGCCTGATCGAATCTCAGGGGTGGGGTGGTCATGATCAATAGTGGCTCCTTTCAAGAGAGGCGAGTGCATACAGTAGTGGGCAATAAACTGTATCCTCAGGCGAAGGGATGACCAGCGGTCCATGTAGACAATTAGGTTCAGAGGAAGAGGTCATCAAAGGAGAGGTATTCATGGAGGGACAGGAGGGGTTTGGTCAGGCGCGGGGTGCGATTCTTCAGAGACAGAGTCATGCGGGAGGGGAGGGCTCATGACTTGTGCATGTGAGAGCGGGGGGCGGTCAGGGTGCATGGGGGAAGCTTGCAGGGTCAGGGAAGGGGCGCTGGTGATCGATCGCAAACTGGGAGACCATGATACCTAAAATGGCTGTCGTGTACGTGTGTGCATGGGTCTATGCTAGCGGGATAACACAGTCAGTGCTTTAGCGATATCCGTTCTGCTTACAACAAGGGGTACAGTGAACACAAATGAACGCCGCTTATGTGTATATACAATGCCAATTTCAACAGTCGCCGCTTTTAAACATAGCTAGTACATTTGTGTTTACCCCAACTGATGGAGTGTACATATAGTCATGTGTGGCCAATGAAATAACGTTCGTCGAATGCTAGCAAATTGCGTGTAGCCATATGCAGTCGACACAATTGGCGGAATACGGTACATATGAATTTACATTTGCTGCGTTATTCATACAAATCTAGAGATCGGCATAACACGTAGTCGAGGGCAATCAGGAAAAACGTTCCGACATATTATAGACTCAGGTTCTGACTTTCTTTTCAATGACATCAACATATAGTAAAAGTGCTATGTGAGACTTTTGGACTTAAGTGACCGCAAACATTTTTGAAAGCAACAAGAATTGAGGGAGAAAGTTCAAGAAGGGGGGTCTTGGTGAAAATGTCTTTTTCAACGACGAGCCACCAATGGTAGACTCTGTTAGTCCGCTTTTCTTTTCGTTGGCGCTTTTGAGCACCGGCGGTGGAGCTATAAGTCCAGCTCGGAGTCATCCTTACGCGTTGCAGGGTGCGATCAGTCCTCTGCTGTTAGATCACAGTCCTGTTTCCTAACTCATTTTCTTAGGGGTGCCTCATGCTGGGCACCTGCGTGTCTTTCTTTTTCCGTGGCAAAATCCTAGTCCATAGTCAAAGTTTAGATGAAAAGAGTTTGTTGAATAATCGAGGGAAGAGAGGGCGGAGCGGGGCCAGATCTTTGAACATACCAAGGGACCAAGAGAGAAAAGGACGACGAGCAGGCGAGCCCAACAGTCGGACTCAAAAGGGGACGGGGACTTCAGGCACGAGTGGGTCAGCAAGTCGAGGGCTTCAAGGTAGCCCTTCATTCTTTCATCTGCCGAGTTTGAGAGTGGTGCCTCGTCCCGCGTCTCGTTGCTCTGCGGCTCCACCTTTGGTCGTCACGCGTGTTCCATGATCTGTGGCCAGGCTGTGCGTTACGTCCAGCTCCTCTCCTCCGGTGATTGGATCTTTGAATGGGTAGAAAACAAGTTTTAGAAAAACTGGCAGGAGAAGACATTTATACCTCTCAATTCCGTCCCCAATCCTATGTAGGTGGGGAATAAGTTCATTGGTCACAGTCAGAAGTCGTCATTTATGGAGTCTGTAGGAGTGCATTGCTATGGAATTCATAACTCTGTTCGGTGCTCATTCGTGACGTACGTGGAGAGAAATTGGACCTTTATACACAGTGTATTATATCAAACTCAAAATCGAGTCCTTATGTAGAGACTCGCCCTTCCCTTTAACCCAAGTATCGACAATCTTACATTTCCCTTCGGGGTCGGTTAACTCTTGTAAGTGGGGCGTTATCGTCATGAAGAAGGGGGAGGGGGTGGACGTAAAACATGCTACTCTTGGGGAGTGAACGTTAATCAAAGTCATCAATTTCGCTTTCGAGGGTAGATGACATGAAACTGGGGTTAATCGGGGGAAAGGGGACGTTTTGAACAGGGAGCTGGGGTCAATCGGGAGAAGTGGGGTACACTGGACATCCGCACTTAGGTGCAGGGGGGTGGGACAATCGGGGCATTGGGGATCGTATTTCTAACGAGCTGAGAAACAGAAGGCCATTGACGTTATAGTCCCCCCATAGAAGGCCAGATTAGGGGACATCCGTCGTCTTACCTGTCCTTTCCTTCATTACCAACTCGGGTTCTATCGTTTTGCAGAAAGGAGAGGTAGTAATATGGCAAATCACAATCGTTTTGGTATTGGTCAATTTTGCCGAACACCTTTGCGTTCAAGGAAAATCCAATAATGTTTTGCGCCGGAGGGGCACAACGTCATTATACACGAAAAGAGGAAACGGGGCTTTTGGAAAGAGAAAGAGAGAGAGAGAGAGAGAGAGAGAGAGAGAGAGAGAGTGAGAGAGAGAGAGAGAGAGAGAGAGAGAGCGCACTCTAAGTGGTCCATTCAGTACACGTGTGACATGGAGAGAGAAAGAGAGGGGGAGAGAGAGAGAGAGAGAGACGTGTACAATAATGGACCGTTCAGTGCGCGCACAACACAGAACAACAGGGGTTAAGTAACACGGAAACACAGGCAGAGGGATGACGTAGATTCATACATCACGTACACACAAACTCAGACGGGGAAGACAGTACATGTATTATACACAAAAATCCAAGACAAAACATAAAACAGTTATTGGCCAAAATTATCCCTTTCTGCATGCTGCGCATTCTTAGCATCCTAAGCTCTTTTTACCTTTTTCTTCTCTTTTAACCGTCGGCTGCCCTTACTGGTGGCTTTGGTTGTACACACTTACGCCTTTGGCAGTTGGTCATGAACTAACCTGGTCGGGCTAATGCTCACGGTGGTTTATTCGAGTTATTTTTAGCAAGTGCGTTTCTAGGCTGAGACAACGGTTGGTGTCAGTTGGAGAACAATGGGGCAGCTTGAAGTTACAGGTCTAGGAGGGTGCGAAGAAGGATGCAGTAGATTTTAAATGTACCTCACCTCAAAACATTCCTTAAACTTTCCCTATTTACTTAATTGTAGGACGCTTATTCATTAGCGCACGTCATTTTAGTTGTACTATTCGGGGTGCCAAGCGAAGTTATATTTTGTGGTTTCCCCTTCAGGCTGCCCTCCCAGGTGCTAAGTTCAGAGAGAGAAAATAGTCATGGTTTGCTTGTTGCGGTTAGGTACCATAATCAAACCCTTTTTCCCATCTCTTCGTCCGTTAGATCACCATTTTCTTCTTTTCGTATTTTTAACCGATGTTCCAAAGTGACCTGCAGAAAAGAGGGAAAAAGAAGGGGCGGGGGCAGCATTTAAGAATACATCAGCGCGCATAAACCCGAAAAGGCTTTTACTTACTACATACGCGGTCTATCTCCCCGGAACGCAGTTCTTGCCAATTCGGCATTTAAGCCCAGATGAACCTTTTAGTGTGCGAGAGATGATTATCGGAAGCCGGTGGATAGCATAGGTCACCCAAGTGTGGTATTACGGATCGTATGTAGGGAGGCCAGATGGCACTCCGTTGGAGCGACTTAGGGGCATTTTAGCACAATTTTTCTGATACAGGTAGCATATAAAGTATAGGCTGAATTCCAGGGGGTTTTTTAGCGGTTGCTTTAAGCTGTAAAAAAATGTGCAAAGTACATACAACAAAAACCTGTACCATTCATTTTTGCAGTATCTCTGCGTATTATACTTTTTAATCCTTAAACAGTAGTTATTTATTCGAAACTTACTAACTCACACGTGACAACTATGTTTGCTTATTCCAAAAATCTTTAATAAGAATGTCGGTGCGTAAATATGGGCCTACAACCCCGTGGGCCGGCCACGGAGCAGGCTGGAACTGTAGATGCGGGGATACTTTATTAGTAAAAACTTTAGTGGAGTCAGTGGTCGTTTATTTCATAATAAAAGTGCGAAAAGCGCAATAAAATCATGTCGAGACTTCAGTGTGAGCGAGTGTCATAAGTGTTGGGCTTCCAACTTTCAATAATCATGATGTGCAAAACTTAAACAACAATTCATTGTCCGAATGTTCAATCAATACCCATCTGATGTCAATTTACCGTCTGAACACATAATCAGTACCCATCCAATATCAATTAATTGTCCGAACCTATAACCAGTACCCATCCCATATCAATTCATTTCCCGAACTGACAGTACACATCCTGAATCCATTAATTGTCCGACATGCAATCAGTACACATCCTATATCAATTCATGTGGTTAAGAAAACCTCCATACATATCTCATGACACCAGGGCTGAACAATCGGGGTACAACAAGGAGTTGAAAGTTTCATTTGTATCGGCGCCATTTTGGGTGCGGTCAGGCAGAACCAGGCATAGTCTAAATGTCTACTAACTCGTGGTTGGCCCAGAGCTTCTTTTGGCAGTCCAAAAGTTCCGTTAAAAGGGTAAAAGAAAGGATCGGTGGTCTGAACCATCAATCAAAAGGGGAGGGAGGCAACAATGTTCCTACCGGGTCATACTGTGCTTTCACCGGAACTGACCCGAACTGTACTCTGCAGGATTCTAGTCATTCAAACTGAGGCTGGCGACAGCATGGGAGCGCCGACGTCCTGCGGCTACATTTCCATCGTTCCGAGGGCAATCATGGCAGTCATTCCCCATCGGGGGTATTTGCGGGAGTCGGGGACTCCCGCGGCTCCTCTAGAATCTTCAAGGTTGTGGAGAACTATGGTGGTGGAGTCACCTGATGACCGGGCCATGCCATTCCTTTATGCTGGGCCCGCTCTTGCCAGGTCGATCGCCATTTTGAGAGTTCGGCAGCTACCGGCGATCGCGGGGTCAAATGAGCGGACGGGCTCCACCCTGCCGGGCGAGGCGTTGCAGCATCGCCACAGTGGAAGAACCCTTTTCCGGGCGCCTGGAGCGCTGAGGGTGCTGCTGGGAAGCCTCCACCTGGGGAGGCGGGAGAGGCTTGTCCGCGCCGCCTCTCCCTCCCAGTGCACCCCACGGCATCTCGCTTGACATTTGTTATGGCCGGACCAGGCGATGAGGACGAGGGGGGCGTCGGAGGCATGTGTAAGACACCCACCCCCCAGTGTTGTTGCGGCCATTACGGAAGAGAAGAGAAATGTCCCGTCCGTCTTTGGGCCGGGCCTCTGGTTAATGGCGGCCGGGCGCTCCTTGCCATGACTGGGAGAGAGAGAGACGGACAACCTGCAACTCTCCAGTGTTACCGCCACCGCGGCCGGATCCCGTCGGCCTCAGCCTCTGGTTGATGGTGGCCGGACTGGGAGAGGGAGGGGAGGGTCGAGGACACGGACATTCCCTCCCCTGCAACTCTCCAGGGTGGTCGTAGCAATCCCCCTGGCCGGGTCCCGTTGGCCTCGGCCTCTCCTCCGGCTACACCCTACGTGATGATCTCCTGTCGACTGTTGGCAGCAGGACCCGCCCTATATGTGTTGTTTCCGGCTGGGCGTAGCCGCAACCCTGTTGCACTTCGGAATTTTCCAGAATGGGGCGGATGTCTGTTGACTTGTATCTTTCCCAGTTTTGCCGTTATTTGGGCGTGGCAGGCGGTGGAACAGACATGTTTGGGGCAGTGAGGGGCAATGAAGCCTCGTTGCCTTGTGACCGTTGCAATGTCACGCTTGGTTTCTCTTACTGTTTTCAGGTTTCTTATTACGGACTTTTTCTAACGTTTCTTGTTTCTAGGACAGTCATAGGTTTTATCATTAAGTATTGTTATCGTTTCCTTGTTCGTTATTTAATAAAAGTTCATCAGTGGCCTACTGATTTTCGTTTTCCTATTCCTTTCTTTCCAGGTTGTTTCATGCTAAAGTTTCTGTTAACAGGGTATAGTGATCACTTCGTTATTATTGTATATGTCCTTTTCACTAGGGGTGCTCTCTGGTCGGGCCAGATGACCTTCCTCTAGAAAATGGTCCGGGTGAGACTGGCGTATCAATCAGTGGGGAGTAGATAGGCATGACAGATTACAACAGGGGACAAAGGTCCGCATTACCTACCCTTCACTATTTGCAAAGACTAGACAGAGCATGGCGACTCTGTGCTTGTTTGCAAATAGAGAATACCTCCAAAAAGAACCAATTCCAAACAGTCAATGTTCGGACAATCAATCAATCAATGAGGAATGAAATAGGTACGACGTGTTAAAGGTTTGCGTTACCTACCCTTCACTATCGGCAAAAGGGAGAGAGAATATTCCTATTCTTCCCCGTTTGCAGGCAGAGAAGATCCTTAAGAGAACCAACTTCGAACAATTCAATGCTCGATTCAATCAATCAATCAATGGGGAGAAAAATAGGTATGACGGATTACAATGGGGACAAAAGTCTGCATTACCTATCCTTCACTATCTGCAAAGACTAAACAGAGTATGGCGACTCTGTGCTTGTTTGCAAATAGAGAATCTCTCAGAAGCAATCAATAAGTAATACTAGTATTTTCAAACAATCAATCAATCAATTTCGCAATTCGTCGTGTGTCACGACCTTACCCGGACCGGACCATGTGGACAGTTCTTCGCCTTCCTTTTTCCAGCGCCCGATCGTTCTCTTTTCTCTATGTTTTTACCGCAGCAGTCCTGTGGGATTCCAGTCAGGACAACAGGTCACTTGAGAGAGGTCCGTTCGGAATCGGTGAAGTTCATTCAATCGGCAGCCGGACGAGGGCCCTCTCAAGGCAGGTATACTCCAATCATTTAGATGTTCACCCCATCGTCTGGACCTCTCTTACCGGACCTTATGTCGCTGATGGGCCCCGCGTTGGGACGCCAATTGTTGAAAAGTCAGCCCAGATCGCACCCGATGCCCAGGCTGCTGGTGCAGGGCGACTCTTCGTTTCCATCTTGAATAATTACCAAAATAAAGAGACGGGCACTGGAAGTAGGAAAACAAGAACAGAGTTTATTACTCATGAGTGAGAGCCTGTCATTTGGGACACTCGCATAGTGTCTTCGGGAGGTGCTCTAACAAGTTTCTCTGAGGCTTCGCCTTTTATACACAGGTTTGTGGCACACAGGCATCCTTTATTACAATCAATACATTGTGAAGTATGAAGATATTCCGACACGTGGCTACAGTAGGGGCCCTTATCCTTCAGGCAATAGGAGGGGGCTGTCACGCAGCTGGGTGTTCTGCTGATTCCATTGGAATGTGTGTGCCTGATCGAATCTCAGGGGTGGGGTGGTCATGATCAATAGTGGCTCCTTTCAAGAGAGGCGAGTGCATACAGTAGTGGGCAATAAACTGTATCCTCAGGCGAAGGGATGACCAGCGGTCCATGTAGACAATTAGATTCAGAGGAAGAGGTCATCAAAGGAGAGGTATTCATGGAGGGACAGGAGGGGTTTGGTCAGGCGCGGGGTGCGATTCTTCAGAGACAGAGTCATGCGGGAGGGGAGGGCTCATGACTTGTGCATGTGAGAGCGGGGGGGCGGTCAGGGTGCATGGGGGAAGCTTGCAGGGTCAGGGAAGGGGCGCTGGTGATCGATCGCAAACTGGGAGACCATGATACCTAAAATGGCTGTCGTGTACGTGTGTGCATGGGTCTATGCTAGCGGGATAACACAGTCAGTGCTTTAGCGATATCCGTTCTGCTTACAACAAGGGGTACAGTGAACACAAATGAACGCTGCTTATGTGTATATACAATGCCAATTTCAACACCTGATGCTGTCTGGGGTTCCATTGGACCAACAATGTCAATCCCCACCCTTTCAAAGGGAACCCCCACCACAGGTAGTGGGATGAGGGGGGCCTTTGTTGTGCCACCTGACTTACCAATGGCTTGGCAAGTGACACAGGAGCGACAAAACTCCTTGGTATTCTCATTCATGTGGGGCCAGTGAAAGTGTGAGACAAGTCTGTCCCAAGTCTTTGTCTGACCTAAGTGACCTGCAAGGGGAATCTCATGGGCCAAGGTGAGAAGGAAACCTCTCAGAGACAAGGGGATGACCAGCCTCCTGGTTGCACCAGGCTTGGGGTCTCTTGACTCAGAGTACAGGAGTCCATCTTCCCAGTATACCATGTGGGCACCTGTGGCATTCCCTGCAGCCTCAGCAGCAGCCTGCTGTCTGAGGGGTTCAAGGGAAGGGCAGTCTAACTGTGCCTTCCCCAGCTCTTCTCTGGAGGGTCCCCCTGAGCCCAGAAACTCAACTTGATCAAGTTCAAGCTCTTTAGGCTCAGTTTCCCTCAGCTCTCTCAGATCAGCCTCCTCAGAGACTTGATCCTCAACCTGGGGCAAGGGGGAAGGCAAAGCCTTACCCTTACTGCTCTTCTTCTTGGAAGGTGTCTGGTCCTTTCTTCCAGGATCCAGCACCTGTTCAGTGGGGCATCTTCTGGCCTGTGACCTAGTCACAGCAAGCACATGTGCTGGCAAGCCTAACATTTCCATGTGAGTCCTCTGCTCCACTTCTGACCATAGGGATGACTCCAAATCATTGCCCAACAAACAATCCACTGGGAGGTCTGAACTAACCACAACTTTCTTTTGGCCACTTACCCCTCCCCAGGAGAAAGCAACAATCACCATACTATGACTGGTAGTGACGTTGCTGGCATTGGTCACCAGGAAATCTGTACCTGGCATGATCTGTCCAGGGTCCACAAAGTTAGGTGTCACCATGGTGACACTGGCACAAGTGTCCCTATAGGCCTGAGCCATTTTGCCATTTATTAAAGGTGTCTGTCTGTATTTGCCCAAAGTATTGGGACTTACATCAGGGGACATATCCATATCCCCTGTACAGACAAGGACAGCCTGAGTGAGTGTGCCAACTAAGTTGTCAGACTCCTCAGTTCCCAAGGTTAACCCAACTAATCCCTTGGGAGGTGCACTACCACTACTGACTGTACTAGGTGGTGCAGTTGCCTTAGGGGCTGTAGTGGTAGAGGTTTGCCCTCCTCTTTTGGTGCACTCACTAAACCAGTGAGACTTAATTTTACAGTACTGGCATCACCTCTTTGACTGGCCTTCTTGAGTCTTCTTTTTCTGCTGTGAAGCCTGACCCCCACCCTCTTTGGTTTGTTGGGGACCTGTTGAAGACTTCTGGTCATTTTGTTCACTCTTAGCATTACCCTTCTGGTCTGCTTTCTTCTGACCACCCTGGTTCTGGTTCTGGTTCTGCTTGATCCTTGTTCTGACCCATTTGTCTGCCTTCTTTCCCAATTCTTGGGGAGAGGTCAGATCTGAATCAACAAGGTGCTGGTGCAACAACTGGTTCTGACAATTATTTAAAATTTGTTCCCTCATCATCAGATTATACAATCCTGTGTAATCAGTAACCTTGCTACCCAGCAACCAGCCCTCCAAAGCCTTAGTGGCACTATCCACAAAGTCAGACCAGTCCTGAGACTGAGTTTTCTGGGTGTCTCTGAACAGCAACCTGTACTGCTCAGTGGTTAAACCAAACCCATCAACCAGTGTATTCTTCAGGACCTGGTAATTGTTAGCATCCTCCACTCTTGTAGTGAGGAGCTTATCTCTACCTTTGCCATCAAAGGAGAGCCACAGTATAGCTGCCCACTGACTTTGGGGAATGCCCTGCACAGTGCAGGCCCTCTCCAAAGCAGCCATCCATTTCTGGATGTCATCCCCTTGCTTAAAGGGGGGCACTATTTTTGTCAGGTGTTTAGTATCTAAACCCTTCTCTCTATCTCTTGAGAGATTGCTGCCACCAGTGGGAGCTATCCCACTCATCTGCTGCTCTCTAGCAAAGGCAAGCTTTTCTTCGGCCAGGGCAAGTTCTTCCCTTTCAATCCTCAGAGCAGCCTGTCTCATTCTAGCTTCATGCTCTATTCTCTGAGGGGAAGTCAATCTCCTCTGTGGAGAGTTCCTTCTCCTCTGGGAAGAGGCATTAGAGTGCAGAGATCTATTGGAGTCCCTAGAAAGAGATCTATCTCTCCTAACTCCAAGGTTAGGCCTACTTAGGGTCAGTACTGGGGGTCCCCCAGATCCTAGCCCAAGCAAGTCTATGTTGGCCCTAGTTAGCCTTCTGACTACCTCAAGACCTTTGTCTGTCTCATCCCCAGAGAGTTCCTCAGGCTCCTCCTCCTCAACTGCATTTACAGTGTTGTGGAGGTCTGGATCCCCAGTGGTACCCTCTAAGGCTGGCATATTCCCATCTAGCTGAGAAATCTTTCTCGCATCATATGTCTCTAAGAGACCTATCAGAAAGGGAATGGTGGGGTTAGACCCCTGTTTCAATTTCCTGGAGGTACACACTTGTCTCATCTCCTGGAAACTGAGAGCTGCATATCTTGATTTGACCTGTGGAGGGTCAAGATCCACAAGGGGAGTCTCAGTAGATTCTCCTTGGGTAGACATGCTTTTCTAGTGAGGTGTAAGTGGTGCACTTAGCTACACTATATGTTTGCCTACTGATCCCTTGCTAGAGTTGTAGTTTAGGGTGTGCTAGGCCCTAGGAGCTACAACAGCTGGTTCAGTAGAACTCAGAGTATTCTAAGCTAAGTTATATGTACCTTAGTACTTATGTGATCTTTCACAAGATATTCTTAGGATATGTGTGGTAAAACAAACAGCAAGCTCAAATCCCAACCGCTGCTCACCAATGTGAGAAGTTGGCCTGATATGCAGTGCTCACTATTCTAGTGATCACTATGTATCAGTCCAAACAACCCTTATTGATGATTGGTTGTAAGTCAACCTTATAGACCAGCTATCCTAGTAGCATGGATACGAGCAGTCTAAGGCTAAGACTCTAGAGGGCGTGTTAAGCCAGCTGTTTTACCATCACATTACCCCTTGAACACCAAGTGAAAGGACACCACACAAGTTGTTATGAAAATAAACAGATATTTATTTATAACAAGACTACCCTGAACTCTTTACGAGTCAGGGAGCTAAGCACACAACAAAACTCTTAAGAAAATACTTTAAGTCGCACAATTTACACAGATGCCCTAGGGGCACGAAAAACCATATACACAGTAAGTGGAATGCGAACTTGCTAGCAGGTAAGTAGTACTTTTCTAGACTTAGGAATCGCTAGGCCAACAATTCTAAACACTGGGATTAGATGCAGGAGGCCTGTGGACGTCGTGTGCAGAGTGGGAACTCTCACGCGTAAGGCGGGAAAAAGTCTATGGAGGCTAGCAGTTGCAAAGTTACTGTTCTCGGGCGAACCCGACTAGGTGGGTCGAAAACGGGAGTGGATCCGAACACTTAGGGTGTTGGACTATGCTGGAGCACCGGAGTACTCAGGTTACCTAGCCCAGGGGCTGCGGCTGCATAGGGTTGAAGTTGCGTCGGAAACCCTCGTTGAAGATCCAGGAGCCTGAAGAAAGAGTTGCTGGCAGGCGGCCAGTGAAGAAAGTTCGGAGTGATCCAAGCCTGGATCAAGGAAGAAGAAACCTGCAAGCAGAGGGGACCAAGTTCTGAATCACTAGCCAGTGATTTGAGTGGGCACCAGGATGGCACCGGACGAAGTCACCTCAGCCAGGTGAGTGGGCGCTGCTGGGCTCTGCAGTCTCTCGGACCAGGAGGCGTTGTCGGCGACCAGGATGGAGGTGCGAGCTGTCCCACGAAGGTACTTGCTGTCGACGTCGCTGGACCCAGGATTGGGCAACAAGTCTTGGCAAATGCAAGGCCCACGCGGTGGACCTAAAATGGCGTCTTGAGTGGACCAGGAGGGTCCAGGGTGCTCCTCTTTTGGAGGGGAGCAAGGGCTAGTCTGGAGCAACCAGACCAGCAGTAGTTGTCGTCGTGGAGCGTCGTGAGAGGGCCACTAGCCAACGGGCAAGCGACCTGGACAACGCGGTTAGCAGCAAAGAGCAGAAGGGCCCCACGCAGATCTCGTGGATGCAGGGGGGCTGAACTTCGGTGCTGGAGCTGCTCAGGGTCGGGGCTTCTCTTACCCCAAAGCACTCGGTCGAGGGTCACTCGGTGGTCGTGCTGGACAAGCGTCGTGCAGTTCTGAAGATGGCCGGTCCCTCGAGGTCTCGTCACACCCACGGATCACAGCTGGGCTGATGATGTAGGTTGAGGTCAGAGGTGCCAGGGAAGCCGGTTCTCGTCGTGCTGGAGCAGTCTTGATCCGAAGGAGAGACTGGCAACAAACCGCGATGCTTGGTTGGTGCCTGCTGCTGCAGGGTGACTACTCCTTAGTCACAAGGGAGAATCTTGGGAAGAAGTCTTGAGTTCCTTTCGTGGAAAGTAGTTTCAGGATTCAAAGATGATCTGATTTGGAAGGGGGCCAGGTCCTACCTTTATCCTGCAAAAAGGGGCTGGCACGCGACTAAGTCCTGCCCTATGGGTGGGACTAGGAGGGGGGTGGTTACACCCCTCTCCTTTGGCGGGCTTTCCCCAGGCCAGGGGCTGGAGTGCCCCTGGAACAGGTTTCAGCCGGCCTATGCACAGTGAGCACCAGGGTGCCACTTGCAGTCACCTTCCTCTAAAGCCCTGCCTACCTAGGATACACAAAATCCTGTCTGGGACGGTGCTGGCACCGCCCCTGGCAGGAAACCCTTTGTCCTTGCCTCCTGGGCTGGGAGGACTCCCAGCAGCAGGAGGGCAGACCTGTGTCTCGGTGGCAGCATCCATTTTGTGGAGCTAAGGCTCTGTCTGACTTTAACCGGGGTTACAGGTTACATACATGTCGTGTCCCTCTAGAAGGGTGGAATGCTAACCCCGTTGCCAGAATTGGCGAGGGGTTAGTATTCCAATTCGTATGACACCTTACTCGACATGTTTTAATAAAGCGATACCAGAGTTGGCATATAACCGCGAGGATTATAATGCACTTAAGAGTATATGGTATGCGATATCATGGAAACGGCTAAGGGATGGATCCCGAAAGCCGCAGACAGGCTCAGCTCATGCCAGAGCACCATCTCACATGATTCCAAGCACTCTGCCTTCAGGATTGTTAAGGCCTGCCATAGGAGTGACTGATAGGAGATCTGTGTGTCCATTTAGGTTTAGATATAGGAATACTATATCTACAGCAGAGGATGGGTACACCACTCTGCCCCAGCTGTCAAGCAGCCAGTTGTGTCTGATTTAGTTAGTCAGCCCAGGGGTGGCATAATACATGCTGCAGCCCCTGGGAGACTTCTGGGTGCACCTCAGCCCTGGGTACAGGGACTTGAGAGGGCCCAGTGCCAATTCAGTACCTGGGTACAATTTGGAGTAGAGAGAACAGCTAGGCTGTGGGTCTGATTAGCAGGCCCACAGCCAGGGAAAGTCGTAAACCAGTGAAGCAAAAAGCAAAAATCTAGGTGATCATAGGATTGCAGACCCTACTCTCCTACATGACCCCCCCCCAAACTTTGGGACAATAAACTAACCTTGACCAGGTGAGTCTTCTTGCTCTAAGTGGAAATACCTGGAGAGCCCATCAGCATTGCCATGATCAGTACCAGGTCTGTGCTCCACTGTAAAATCCATCCCCTGTAGGGAAATGGACCACCTAAGTAGTTTGGGGTTTTCACCCTTCATCTGACTTAGCCATAAGAGGGGCTTTGGGTCGGTCTGAACTGTGAAGTGAGTCCCAAACAAGTAGGACCTCAGCTTTTTCAGGGCCCAAACCACAGCAAAGGCCTCCCTCTCAATAGCTGACCAATTTTTCTCTCTGGGGGTCAGCCTTCTGCTAATGAAAGCAATTGGCTGGTCGTTGCCATCAAAATTCAGCTGAGATAGAACAGCTCCCACACCCAACTCAGAAGCATCTGTTTGGACAATGAATGGTTTGGAGAAGTCTGGACTCTTTAGGATAGGTGCTGTGCACATGGCCTGCTTTAGGTCATCGAATGCTTTCTGACAGCTTTCTGTCCACTCAACTTTCTTTGGCATCTTCTTACTTGTCAGGTCATTAAGGGGGGTCACTATGGACCCATAATTTCTGACAAATTTCCTATAGTACCCAGTCAGGCCCAAGAAAGCTCGAACCTGAGTCTGGGTGATTGGAGGAGCCCAGTCCTTGATGGCCTGTATCTTACTCTCCAATGGCTGAACCTGGCCTCCACCTACAAGGTGGCCCAAGTATACAACCTGTGTCTGCCCTATCTGGCACTTAGTGGCCTTGATAGTGAGGCCTGCCTTTTGCAGGGCCTCTAACACTTTCCTCAGGTGGACCAGGTGATCCTCCCAGGTGGAGCTAAAGACAGCAATATCGTCTAGATATGCTGCACAGAAGTCATCCATCCCAGTGAGAACTTGATTCACCAACCTTTGGAAGGTGACAGGTGCATTTTTCAACCCAAAGGGCATTACCACAAACTGATAATGTCCACCAGGGGTAGAAAATGCTGTCTTGGGCCTGGCTTCCTCAGCTAACCTGATTTGCCAATACCCAGCTGTCAGGTCAAATGTGCTTAAGTAGTTGGCAGAAGCCAATCTATCTATAAGTTCATCTGCCCTTGGTATTGGGTGGGCATCAGTCTTAGTGACTGCATTGAGGCCTCTGTAGTCTACGCAAAACCTCATCTCTCTCTTACCACCCTGGGTGTGAGGCTTTGGCACTAGAACTACTGGGCTAGCCCAAGGGCTATCTGAGGGCTCAATGACTCCCAACTCCAACATTTTCTGCACTTCTGTTTTGATGCAGTCTCTGACATGATCAGGCTGTCTGTAGATTTTACTCTTGACAGGCAGACTGTCCCCAGTGTCCACTTCATGGGTACACCAATCAGTTTGACTGGGTGTCAGAGAGAACATATGTCTGAAGGATTGCAGAACTTGCCTGCAATCCTGTTGCTGATGTTCAGAGAGGCTGCCACAAAAGACAACACCATCTACTGATCCATCATCAGGATACTGAGTGAGCAGGTCTGGGAGAGGGTCACTCTCTTCCTCCTGTCCCTCATCTGTGGCCATGAGCAAGCTCATGTCCTTCCTGTCAACATATGCCTTGAGCCTGTTCACATGGAGCACCCTGAGGGGGCTCCTGGGGGTTCCAAGGTCCACCAGGTAGGTGACCTCTCCCTTTTGCTCAATGATGGTGTGGGGCCCAGACCATTTGTCTTTGAGGGCTGCTGGGGCCACTGGCTCCAGTACCCACACCTTCTGTCCAGGCTGGTATACAGTCAGGACAGCCTTTTGGTCATGCCAAGCTTTTTGGAGTTCTTGGCTGGCCTCTAGGTTTTTGGATGCCTTCTCCATGTATTCAGCCATCCTGGAGCGGAGACCAAGTACATAGTCCACTATGTTGGTTGCAGGCTTTTTGAGAGGTCTCTCCCATCCTTCCTTCACCAAACACAGGGGTCCTCTTACAGGGTGCCCATACAGAAGTTCAAAAGGGCTGTAGCCAACCCCCTTTTGTGGGACCTCTCTGTAAGCAAACAGGAGGCAGGGTATCAGGACATCCCATCTACGCCTGAGTTTTTCAGGTAGTCCGTGAATCATCCCTTTGAGGGTCCTGTTGAATCTCTCAACAAGCCCATTGCACTGTGGATGATAGGGTGTGGTGAACTTGTAGTTAACACCACATTCCTTCCACATTGCAGTCAGATATCCTGACATGAAGTTTGCACCTCTGTCAGAAACAACCTCCTTAGGGAAGCCCACTCTGGAGAACACTCCAACTAGGGCCCTTGCCACTACAGGTGCTGTAGTGGTCCTAAGTGGAATAGCTTCAGGATACCTGGTGGCATGGTCCACCACCACCAGTATAAACTTGTGCCCTGATGCTGTCTGGGGTTCCATTGGACCAACAATGTCAATCCCCACCCTTTCAAAGGGAACCCCCACCACAGGTAGTGGGATGAGGGGGGCCTTTGTTGTGCCACCTGACTTACCACTGGCTTGGCAAGTGACACAGGAGCGACAAAACTCCTTGGTATTCTCATTCATGTGGGGCCAGTGAAAGTGTGAGACAAGTCTGTCCCAAGTCTTTGTCTGACCTAAGTGACCTGCAAGGGGAATCTCATGGGCCAAGGTGAGAAGGAAACCTCTCAGAGACAAGGGGATGACCAGCCTCCTGGTTGCACCAGGCTTGGGGTCTCTTGACTCAGAGTACAGGAGTCCATCTTCCCAGTATACCCTGTGGGCACCTGTGGCATTCCCTGCAGCCTCAGCAGCAGCCTGCTGTCTGAGGGGTTCAAGGGAAGGGCAGTCTAACTGTGCCTTCCCCAGGTCTTCTCTGGAGGGTCCCCCTGAGCCCAGAAACTCAACTTGATCAAGTTCAAGCTCTTTAGGCTCAGTTTCCCTCAGCTCTCTCAGATCAGCCTCCTCAGAGACTTGATCCTCAACCTGGGGCAAGGGGGAAGGCAAAGCCTTACCCTTACTGCTCTTCTTCTTGGAAGGTGTCTGGTCCTTTCTTCCAGGATCCAGCACCTGTTCAGTGGGGCATCTTCTGGCCTGTGACCTAGTCACAGCAAGCACATGTGCTGGCAAGCCTAACATTTCCATGTGAGTCCTCTGCTCCACTTCTGACCATAGGGATGACTCCAAATCATTGCCCAACAAACAATCCACTGGGAGGTCTGAACTAACCACAACTTTCTTTTGGCCACTTACCCCTCCCCAGGAGAAAGCAACAATCGCCATACTATGACTGGTAGTGACGTTGCTGGCATTGGTCACCAGGAAATCTGTACCTGGCATGATCTGTCCAGGGTCCACAAAGTTAGGTGTCACCATGGTGACACTGGCACAAGTGTCCCTATAGGCCTGAGCCATTTTGCCATTTATTAAAGGTGTCTGTCTGTATGTGCCCAAAGTATTGGGACTTACATCAGGGGACATATCCATATCCCCTGTACAGACAAGGACAGCCTGAGTGAGTGTGCCAACTAAGTTGTCAGACTCCTCAGTTCCCAAGGTTAACCCAACTAATCCCTTGGGAGGTGCACTACCACTACTGACTGTACTAGGGGGGTGCAGTTGCCTTAGGGGCTGTAGTGGTAGAGGTTTGCCCTCCTCTTTTGGTGCACTCACTAAACCAGTGAGACTTAATTTTACAGTACTGGCACCACCTCTTTGACTGGCCTTCTTGAGTCTTCTTTTTCTGCTGTGAAGCCTGACCCCCACCCTCTTTGGTTTGTTGGGGACCTGTTGAAGACTTCTGGTCATTTTGTTCACTCTTAGCATTACCCTTCTGGTCTGCTTTCTTCTGACCACCCTGGTTCTGGTTCTGGTTCTGCTTGATCCTTGTTCTGACCCATTTGTCTGCCTTCTTTCCCAATTCTTGGGGAGAGGTCAGATCTGAATCAACAAGGTGCTGGTGCAACAACTGGTTCTGACAATTATTTACAATTTGTTCCCTCATCATCAGATTATACAATCCTGTGTAATCAGTAACCTTGCTACCCAGCAACCAGCCCTCCAAAGCCTTAGTGGCACTATCCACAAAGTCAGACCAGTCCTGAGACTGAGTTTTCTGGGTGTCTCTGAACAGCAACCTGTACTGCTCAGTGGTTAAACCAAACCCATCAACCAGTGTATTCTTCAGGACCTGGTAATTGTTAGCATCCTCCACTCTTGTAGTGAGGAGCTTATCTCTACCTTTGCCATCAAAGGAGAGCCACAGTATAGCTGCCCACTGACTTTGGGGAATGCCCTGCACAGTGCAGGCCCTCTCCAAAGCAGCCATCCATTTCTGGATGTCATCCCCTTGCTTAAAGGGGGGCACTATTTTTGTCAGGTGTTTAGTATCTAAACCCTTCTCTCTATCTCTTGGGAGATTGCTGCCACCAGTGGGAACTATCCCACTCATCTGCTGCTCTCTAGCAAAGGCAAGCTTTTCTTCGGCCAGGGCAAGTTCTTCCCTTTCAATCCTCAGAGCAGCCTGTCTCATTCTAGCTTCATGCTCTATTCTCTGAGGGGAAGTCAATCTCCTCTGTGGAGAGTTCCTTCTCCTCTGGGAAGAGGCATTAGAGTGCAGAGACTATTGGAGTCCCTAGAAAGAGATCTATCTCTCCTAACTCCAAGGTTAGGCCTACTTAGGGTCAGTACTGGGGGTTCCCCAGATCCTAGCCCAAGCAAGTCTATGTTGGCCCTAGTTAGCCTTCTGACTACCTCAAGACCTTTGTCTGTCTCATCCCCAGAGAGTTCCTCAGGCTCCTCCTCCTCAACTGCATTTACAGTGTTGTGGAGGTCTGGATCCCCAGTGGTACCCTCTAAGGCTGGCATATTCCCATCTAGCTGAGAAATCTTTCTCGCATCATATGTCTCTAAGAGACCTATCAGAAAGGGAATGGTGGGGTTAGACCCCTGTTTCAATTTCCTGGAGGTACACACTTGTCTCATCTCCTGGAAACTGAGAGCTGCATATCTTGATTTGACCTGTGGAGGGTCAAGATCCACAAGGGGAGTCTCAGTAGATTCTCCTTGGGTAGACATGCTTTTCTAGTGAGGTGTAAGTGGTGCACTTACCTACACTATATGTTTGCCTACTGATCCCTTGCTAGAGTTGTAGTTTAGGGTGTGCTAGGCCCTAGGAGCTACAACAGCTGGTTCAGTAGAACTCAGAGTATTCTAAGCTAAGTTATATGTACCTTAGTACTTATGTGATCTTTCACAAGATATTCTTAGGATATGTGTGGTAAAACAAACAGCAAGCTCAAATCCCAACCGCTGCTCACCAATGTGAGAAGTTGGCCTGATATGCAGTGCTCACTATTCTAGTGATCACTATGTATCAGTCCAAACAACCCTTATTGATGATTGGTTGTAAGTCAACCTTATAGACCAGCTATCCTAGTAGCATGGATACGAGCAGTCTAAGGCTAAGACTCTAGAGGGCGTGTTAAGCCAGCTGTTTTACCATCACATTACCCCTTGAACACCAAGTGAAAGGACACCACACAAGTTGTTATGAAAATAAACAGATATTTATTTATAACAAGACTACCCTGAACTCTTTACGAGTCAGGGAGCTAAGCACACAACAAAACTCTTAAGAAAATACTTTAAGTCGCACAATTTACACAGATGCCCTAGGGGCACGAAAAACCATAGACACAGTAAGTGGAATGCGAACTTGCTAGCAGGTAAGTAGTACTTTTCTAGACTTAGGAATCGCTAGGCCTACAATTCTAAACACTGGGATTAGATGCAGGAGGCCTGTGGACGTCGTGTGCAGAGTGGGAACTCTCACGCGTAAGGCGGGAAAAAGTCTATGGAGGCTAGCAGTTGCAAAGTTACTGTTCTCGGGCGAACCCGACTAGGTGGGTCGAAAACGGGAGTGGATCCGAACACTTAGGGTGTTGGACTATGCTGGAGCACCGGAGTACTCAGGTTACCTAGCCCAGGGGCTGCGGCTGCATAGGGTTGAAGTTGCGTCGGAAACCCTCGTTGAAGATCCAGGAGCCTGAAGAAAGAGTTGCTGGCAGGCGGCCAGTGAAGAAAGTTCGGAGTGATCCAAGCCTGGATCAAGGAAGAAGAAACCTGTAAGCAGAGGGGACCAAGTTCTGAATCACTAGCCAGTGATTTGAGTGGGCACCAGGATGGCACCGGACGAACTCACCTCAGCCAGGTGAGTGGGCGCTGCTGGGCTCTGCAGTCTCTCGGACCAGGAGGCGTTGTCGGCAACCAGGATGGAGGTGCGAGCTGTCCCACGAAGGTACTTGCTGTCGACGTCGCTGGACCCAGGATTGGGCAACAAGTCTTGGCAAATGCAAGGCCCACGCGGTGGACCTAAAATGGCGTCTTGAGTGGACCAGGAGGGTCCAGGGTGCTCCTCTTTTGGAGGGGAGCAAGGGCTAGTCTGGAGCAACCAGACCAGCAGTAGGGGTCGTCGTGGAGCGTCGTGAGAGGGCCACTAGCCAACGGGCAAGCGACCTGGACAACGTGGTTAGCAGCAAAGAGCAGAAGGGCCCCACGCAGATCTCGTGGATGCAGGGGGGCTGAACTTCGGTGCTGGAGCTGCTCAGGGTCGGGGCTTCTCTTACCCCAAAGCACTCGGTCGAGGGTCACTCGGTGGTCGTGCAGGACAAGCGTCGTGCAGTTCTGAAGATGGCCGGTCCCTCTAGGTCTCATCACACCCACGGATCACAGCTGGGCTGATGATGTAGGTTGAGGTCAGAGGTGCCAGGGAAGCCGGTTCTCGTCGTGCTGGAGCAGTCTTGATCCGAAGGAGAGACTGGCAACAAACCGCGATGCTTGGTTGGTGCCTGCTGCTGCAGGGTGACTACTCCTTAGTCACAAGGGAGAATCTTGGGAAGAAGTCTTGAGTTCTTTTCGTGGAAAGTAGTTTCAGGATTCAAAGATGATCTGATTTGGAAGGGGGCCAGGTCCTACCTTTATCCTGCAAAAAGGGGCTGGCACGCGACTAAGTCCTGCCCTATGGGTGGGACTAGGAGGGGGGTGGTTACACCCCCTCTCCTTTGGCGGGCTTTCCCCAGGCCAGGGGCTGGAGTGCCCCTGGAACTGGTTTCAGCCGGCCTATGCACAGTGAGCACCGGGGTGCCACTTGCAGTCACCTTCCTCTAAAGCCCTGCCTACCTAGGATACACAAAATCCTGTCTGGGACGGTGCTGGCACCGCCCCTGGCAGGAAACCCTTTGTCCTTGCCTCCTGGGCTGGGAGGACTCCCAGCAGCAGGAGGGCAGACTTGTGTCTCGGTGGCAGCATCCATTTTGTGGAGCTAAGGCTCTGTCTGACTTTAACCGGTGTTACAGGTTACATACATGTCGTGTCCCTCTAGAAGGGTGGAATGCTAACCCCGTCGCCAGAATTGGCGAGGGGTTAGTATTCCAATTCGTATGACACCTTACTCGACATGTTTTGATAAAGCGATACCAGAGTTGGCATATAACCGCGAGGATTATAATGCACTTAAGAGTATATGGTATGCGATATCATGGAAACGGCTAAGGGATGGATCCCGAAAGCCGCAGACAGGCTCAGCTCATGCCAGAGCACCATCTCACACGATTCCAAGCACTCTGCCTTCAGGATTGTTAAGGCCTGCCATAGGAGTGACTGATAGGAGATCTGTGTGTCCATTTAGGTTTAGATATAGGAATACTATATCTACAGCAGAGGATGGGTACACCACTCTGCCCCAGCTGTCAAGCAGCCAGTTGTGTCTGATTTAGTTAGTCAGCCCAGGGGTGGCATAATACATGCTGCAGCCCCTGGGAGACTTCTGGGTGCACCTCAGCCCTGGGTACAGGGACTTGAGAGGGCCCAGTGCCAATTCAGTACCTGGGTACAATTTGGAGTAGAGAGAACAGCTAGGCTGTGGGTCTGATTAGCAGGCCCACAGCCAGGGAAAGTCGTAAACCAGTGAAGCAAAAAGCAAAAATCTGGGTGATCATAGGATTGCAGACCCTACTCTCCTACAGCCACCATTCAGGTGACCAGAGGAGGGAAGCTTCTCCAAAAAGCATGACCTCCGTCTTGCCCACATTGCATTGTAGGCAATTAGAGGTCATCCAATCGGCTACAGCTCTCATACCTGCAGCAAAAGTGTGTATGACTGCTGGCGGCAGGGACTGAAAAGGAAATAAGAGCTGGGTGTCGTCAGCATACGATATGGGCGTGAACCCATATTTCCTCACAATGTCGGCCAAGGGGGCCACATACACGTTAAAAAGTGTGGGGCTTAGGCATGAGCCCTGAGGAACCCCCTTGGTGAGCTCCCTAGAGATAGAAGAATGGGAGCCCAGTCTAACAGTTTGTGAGTGGCCAGAGAGAAAACTCTCCAGCCACGACAGGGCAGATCCACCTATCCCTACCCTCATCAGACGGCCGACTAGATTTTCGTGTGACACCGTGTCAAAGGCAGCGGACAAATCCAACAGCACCAGAATCATGGAGCCTCCTCCATCCTGTGCCATCCTGATGTTATCGGTCACGGAGAGGAGAGCTGATTCGGAACAAATGTAAAAAGAACGAATGATGGATGGAATGCTGAATGAATCAAACGTTCAGCCCCAGTCACAGATCTGGGTTAAATCCATTGTTTGTTTGCACGCCATGGTATTCCAGTTTAGACCCAGCCATATGCAAATCAGTCTTGACCCTGTTCCCAATGGGAACAGACCAGCCCTAACTGCCTGCCAGGTCTTCCCTGGACCAGAAACAAGCATTCTAGGACCAATTTCAGGGTTACGCCCCTCATCAGCCAGGATAGCTTTAACCTGGTGGTGAAGCGAGCACAAGACCCATTTCTGGGCATACCCTTCCCACTTAGGGCAACAATTGCAAAAAGAACATATGAAGGACAGAATGCTGAATTAATCAAACATTCACCCTAGTCACAGATCTGGGTTAAATCCATCATTTATTCGCATGTCACGTCATTCCATAAGGGTTGTTTGGACTGGTGCAAGGTGCTCACTAGAATAGTGAACATCCTATACCAGGCCAACTTCTCACAGGAACCCCCTAAATTGCAGACGTATAACCAACCTCCTGGAAGCACCAGGCTTGGGGTCTCTAGCCTCTGAATAAAGGAGCCCATCATCCCAATATACTTTATGGGTACCTTGAGCATTCCCAGGTGCCTCAGCAGCAGCCTGCTGTCTGAGGGGTTCAAGAGAAGGACAAGTTAACTGAGCCTGCCCCAGATCTGCCCTTGAGGGTCCCCCTGTCCCAAGAAACTCAACCTGATCAGGTTCAAGCTCTTCTAGGACAGTTTCCACTTGGTTCACAGAATAATCCTCCTGGGAGGGCTGATCGTCAACCTGGGGCAAGGGGGAAGGCACTGCCTTAACCCTCTTGCTCTTTCTCTTGGGTTGTGTCTGGTCTATAGTTTCAAGATCCAGCACAGGTTCAGGTAAGCACTTTGTGGCCTGTGACCTGGTCATAGCAAGGACATGTGCTGAAATACCTAGCATCTCTGCATGAGTCCTATACTCCACTTCTGACCATACTGAGTTCTCTAGATCATTACCCAAAAGACATTCAACTGGGAGGTCTGCACTTACCACAACTCTTTTGAGGCCAGATACCCCTCCCCAGGAGAAATGGACAACTGCCACACTATGTGTAGTAGTGACATTGCTAGCATTGGCCACTAGGTAATTATCACCCAGTACAATATGTCCAGGGTCCACAAAGTTAGGTGTCACCATAGTGACACTGGCACATGTGTCCCTGTAAGCTTGAGCCACTTTGCCATTTATTAAAGGTGTCTGTCTGTACTTGCCCAACGTATTGGGACTCACAGTAGTGGACATAGCCATGTCCACATCACAGATCAGAACAGCTTGAGTGGGAACCCTGACTAGGCCAGGATCCACCTCAGTACCCAGGGTTAACCCCACTATAGCCTAGGGTTGGAAACTACCACTGCTGACTGTACTAGGGAGTGCAGGTGCCTTAGGGGCTGTACCTTTCTTGATGCACTCACTAAACCAGTGAGAGGCAGTTTTACAATAATTGCACCAAGGCTACTTTGGACCTTCTTTCTTCTTTTTAGAGTTTTGGGACCCCCCCTCCTTAGAAGTATTTCGGGGGCCTGAAGAAGACTTCTGGTCTTTTTGTTTTTGATCTACACCCTTTTGGTCTGCCTTTTTCTGGTCACCACCTTGGTTCTGGGGTCTCTGCTTAACCCTGGTTCTGACCCATTTGTCTGCCTTCTTTCCTAATTCTTGGGGAAGGGTCAGATCTGAGTCAATCAGGTGTTGGTGCAACAACTGGTTCTGACAATTATTAAGGATTTGTTCTCTCATTATTAAATTATACAATCCTGTATAGTCCTTAACTTTACTTCCCAGTAACCAACCTTCCAGAGCCTTAGTGGCACAATCAACAAAGTCAGTCCAGTCCTGAGTCTGTGTCTTCTGGGTATCTCTGAACATTAACCTGTACTGTTCAGTGGTTAAGCCAAGCCCATCAATTAGAGCACTTTTCAGGACAGAGTAGGTTTTAGCATCCTCATGGCTAACAGTGAGGAGCTTGTCTCTTCCTTTTTCTGAAAAGGAGAGCCACAAGATTGCTGCCCACTGACCCTGGGGAACCTGCTGTACCATGCAGGCCCTCTCCAAAGCAGTTATCCAGTTGTGGATGTCATCCCCATCTTTGTAGGGGGGCACAATCTTACTCAGGTTTCTATGATCATAGGACCTGTCTTTATCCTTGGGGATATTGCTGCCACCAGTGGAATCTAGTCCACTTAACTTTTGCACACTTGCTAAAGCAAGTTTAGCTTGGGCCAGGGCTGTTTCCTCTTTCTCTATCTGAAGTTGAACAGCTCTCATCCTAGCCTCATGTTCTCTTCTCTGGGGGGAAGTCATTCCCCTTTGAGAATCCCTTGAGGCATTAGAGAGGAGAGACTCCCTGGAGGGAGATCTTTCCCTTCTATTGCCTGGGAAAAGTCTACTGTCAGGTCTGGGGAGGTGCATCCCTTCTCCATTCCCATGTAAACTTAGGTTAGCCTGGCTAAGCCTCCTGACTTGGGCCTGGCTATCCTCTCCATCTGATTCTTCCTCTTCCTCCTCCTCCTCCTCTACTTCTGGGATTAAGGGGTCTGGCATTACAGCCGTCTTCAGCCCGGCTTGCTTGACTCCTGATGGTGCAATGAGCAAGGGACTCACATCTGAGTATACCCTGGCAGAAACCGGTCCCCGGAAGCTTGTTTTCTTTCCAGTGAAGAATTGGCTTGGTAGTTTGGTCTGCCCTGTTCCCATGATGCACGGGGCCAGGGACAGACTAATTTGCATATAGCCAGGTTCTGAACTGGGATGGTGCAGTGAGCTAAAAAACGGTGATGGATCAAGCCCTGATCTGTTGACTGGGTAGGAGTGTTCTGATTAACTCAGATACTCTGTCCATCACCACCCCGTTTTGTAATTATTTTGGCCACCATGAGTGTGGAAGGGTATGCTCAGACATGAGTCCCTTGCTCATTGCACCATCAGGATTCAAGCAAGCCGGGCCGAAGACGGCTGTAATGCCAGAAACCGGTCCCCGGAAGCTTGTTTTCTTTCCAGTGAAGAATTGGCTTGGTAGTTTGGTCTGCCCTGTTCCCATGATGCACTGGGCCAGGGACAGACTAATTTGCATATAGCCAGGTTCTGAACTGGGATGGTGCAGTGAGCTAAAAAACGGTGATGGATCAAGCCCTGATCTGTTGACTGGGTAGGAGTGTTCTGATTAACTCAGATACTCTGTCCATCACCACCCCGTTTTGTACACAAAATGGAACCCAAGGGTTCAGAACGGTATCCCTGATTTCATGGGGAACACGCTACTCGAACATGACGAAAACACACATACATCGTACGCTCGCCATTTTCGGTTCGCTGATACCAAAATCGTCATGATACGACGACATTTATAAAACGGGTCCAGAATCCCAGAACCTTAGACCCTCCTTTTGCCCTTACATAGGCAATAACCTAAACCCATGTCAGTCTGAATCTAGGTCTATACTCATCAGATCATCGAGATGTTGCTGTAGCATCATCCTATTACTTAGCACGTCTCGTGATGCAGGTCTCCTTACACACGATGTAGCACAGAGGCCACATATAGCAGGAGCACACTGTACACAAAGACAGAACAGGAAAAGGATGGCTAAGATCATCCCAATGACCATCAGAATCTTCCATCCCCACGTGGATATCAGTTCCCAGAACCATTCCATTAGCGACCAATCTCCTTTATCCACATGTATAGATTCGGAGATCTTATGTAACTTGGAAATGGCCTGGTATACTGTCGGAGCATTGTCTGGAATAAAAACACAGCAGCTCGATTGGATCAATTTACATACCCCTCCTCTATCTGCAAGTATGACGTCTAACGCAACTCTGTTCTGGAGAGTCATGAGACGATCCGACTGGAGCTCAGCAGTCAAGTTACTAAGGGCACCGGCAGTTTCAACTACGGTGGACTCAACCACTCTCGTTAATTGCCGTATGTTCCTGCTGTTAACCATCGGTCCCCAAAACGGCAGAAAACCCTTCAAGAAATCTCCTAACTCTTGACCTGCGGTATCTTCCTTACTGAAGACACCTCTGACAACTCTCGTCTTGTGGTAATCTGCCGCAGCTGTGTAGGTAGGAGGCAACAGGACCGAGACAAAACACGTGCCCGACAAAAAAAGGGGGCAACCATGTGTACGCCCTATCGTAACAGACAAAATAGGTACCCTTAGGGGGGCGTGGCCAAGATGGCGGCAGAGTAGGACGTTCTTCTGTGTCCCTCCGGCACCTGGCCTTCATTAGCTTTGTATAGCGTTCCTTTTGGGCCCTAGTAACCGCTTTTTGTAAGCCCTTACCTCTCCCTGAGTAGCTGTGCCTTTGCCGGAGCTCCGCTGTTCAGCCGCGGCAGTCTTGAGAGAGGTGGGCGGCGCGGCTGCTCCGCGACGACCGTCGGCCTGATCGTTGAGCTGCGGCGGGAGTTGCTGGGTGTGCCGCGGCTCGAGTGACCATCGGAGCCCCAGACGCTGTGAGCGGGCGGCGGGAGCCTGGGCGGTGCTGTCGGCACTCTCTGCCGGCACCTTGTGACGGCGCTCCAGTGGGGGCGTGGAGTTGGACACTTGGCGCTAAGGAGGTGTGGCCTCCGGCCGGGCACCCTACGCGAGGCCGCGGCTTCTGGGCCTGCACGGGCCAGATGGGGCAGAGAGAAGGAGCGGAGTGAGCTGCAGCGGGCGATTGCTGAAGGGGCCCTAGCGGACACGAGTGCAGGGGACTGAGAATACGTGTGCAGTTCGCCCCATACTTGCCCTGTCGCCGCCTGGATCGGCTCCTCAGGCTGGACCTGCCGACGCCTCCTGACCGATGTATGCAAGTTCTGGGCCTATTCACTCGAGCGGCCACGTGGTGTACCTCGGCTGCTCTGCTTGCCGGATGATAGCGCTGGTCTGCCCGGCCCGGCACTGGTGTTTCAGAGCCTGCGAAGAATACCTACAGGGGCGCTTGGACCGGCACTGCGGAGGGAGCCTAACTGCGCGGGAGGCGCGATAGACCGGCGGGGACGCCTGTGCGCAGTGAGTAGCACCTACCCTGGGCTTGGTCGCTGCTGGGGAGCCGTTTGGGGCCCCGACGCGCCTGGGACACTGTGGCGGGCGCTACTGAACTGCATTTCACTGGGAGAGTCCACTATTCTAGCATCGGAGCTGACTCCGCACCGCATGGCAGTACGAGTCTGAGTGGCGGTGCTGCATGGAATGAGGACACCTGGACATAGGGCTCATCCCTGCACTGAGATATAGCAGGCACGAAGGCGACGGCGCGGCTGAGGCCTGGGGTCGACATCGGTGGCCTTGGTCTGTCTTCGCTGGGATCCGGTGCGGTAGTTCACAAAAGGCGTGGAGGGGTGACGCCATATGCCGCCTGGACCGCCGACACCATCGTAGGTCCGAGGAAGAGACGGTGAGCACGGGGGCTGGGTCCGGGATCGGGACAGAGTGCTGGCACTTTGGAGAGGCTGCTTACTGTTGAAAGGTGAACCCCTGCTCTGGATTGGGTTCCCGATGGAACAGAGGGAAACCCGGCGAGGATGGCCAACCCAAGGGCTCCCAACAACCGGCGTCGCCTGGTCCCGGCGCATCATCCGGGCAGAAAGACGATGAGGCTCCAGCTACCAAGGCCTTTATGCCGGAACTGTTCGCATCTATAAAGGAGGATATCTCTGAGCTCCGGGCTCAACTAGCGTCGGACCTCCGCGAGGTACGCAGGGACATGGACAGCGTCGGTGAACGTGTGGCCACCCTGGAGGACCATGACCTAAGCATGGCGAACGATGTCCACCAACTGCAACAGGATGTGATTCGACTCACGGAGCAGAACTTGGACCTCCAGGCCCACGCAGAGGATCTGGAGAACCGTTCCCGCCGGAATAACATCCGCATACGTGCTGTGCCGTGGGACGGAGAGGCGGGTGACTTGCGAGGCTATGTGCAGGCACTTTTTTTGCAGATACTTGGCGAGGAGGACCTGCATGTTGTCAAGATGGATAGAGTTCACAGGGTAGGTCTGCCCAGACGGGGTGGAGGGCCGCCCCCTGACATCTTGGTCTGTGTGCATGATTTCCAGCTAAAGGAGCGTATCCTGCGGAAGGCGCGGGACAATCCGTCCCTGCAATTCCGAGAGCACCGTCCTCAACTTTACCAGGACTTAGCAGCTTCGACACTTCAGAAGAGGCGCGAGTTCCGCCCAGTGACCACCTTTCTGCGAGAGCGCAACATTTCCTATTCCTGGGGGCACCCCTTCCGCATCATCTTTCGGTGGCAAAACAGGCTGGCGCAAATCCGTTCCCTCCAAGTGGCGCAAGAGCTTCTGGGCCTTGATGCCTCGACTCCCTCGACGGCGGCTGGCAATTCACCATCGCGGAGGCGGCGACGGTCCTCCTCGTGGCACAGAGTGGGGTCGGAGACGGATCGCAGAAGGCCTGATCGCACACTTAGCTTACAGGAGAGAGGTGAGGCGGTGGCCTCTGTGGCATCGGTGACGGTGGCATCTTCTCAGCAGAGCTCCGGAGCGGCCTAACCCTTGGGCCGATGGCCGATGGCGCCGGAGGGGCAAGTGAACTCAGGTACCGTGGGTATATTTGTACTTTTGGAGAAGACACCCTGGACCGTGGCCCCGGGGTACCCATCTGTGGTTTACCGACCCCATCCAGAGGAGGTCTTTTCGGACTGCTATCCCCTGGGACTGTTGAGTATATGGTTTGCTTGTTTGTTGGGGGGGGTAGGGGTTGGGGGCCTTGGGGGGGGACCAGCGGGGGGTAGTTGGGGGTTGGGAGGGGGTGGGCTGGGTGGTGGTGGTGACCAATGGATGATTGCTGCAAGTCTAGTTCCCTGTGGAGGAGCGTCCCATGGGCATTTGTGTATCGAGTTCTTGAACGGATGCAACTTAAGGTGTTATACCTTGACTAGGTACTCCCTTTTACTGCTGTGGGGCCGGAGCTTTGGGGTCCACGGGGCCTGAGGCGGGAGAGGGGAGTGGAAGGGGGAGGAGTGGGCTGGGTCCACGCAGAAAGGGTCTGGGGCAAGAGGGGAAGTCGGGATGTGTTGGGCGGAGATGGGGCGAGGGTGTGTTGACATTGCGAATGCAAAGCGGCGGGGCCTGATGATTCCTCATGCCTCTTAGCATCAGCACGTGGAATGTGAAGGGTCTCAACTCCCCGCAGAAACGCCAAAAGCTCTGGAAATACTTGTCAGACCATCATTTAGATGTGGTGGGTCTCCAGGAGACCCATCTGGCGCGCAGGGATGAGCTCCGGCTCCGACATAAACACTTTCCCCTCATCTACAGGTCTTCTGCCTCTACCAAACACAGGGGGGTGGCTCTTCTCTTTCGGGTTTCCCTCCACTTCCAACCTGTGGGGGTATGTTGTGATAAGGAAGGTCGCTGGTTGATGGTTAAGGGGTTGTTATACGGCCGATTATGCACGTTTGTGGTGGTGTATGTTCCCAATGCTCAGCAGAATGGCTTTCTCCAGGGCCTGTTGGATAAAGTGGGGGAATTTGTTGAGGGGTATTTGTTCTTATTGGGTGATTACAACATGGTTTGGTACAAAGACTTAGACAGCTCCCGCGCTCAGAGGGCGGACTCCGGTGTCTTTTCCGCCGTAACGAAATGCCAGGTGGGCGATTTGGGATTGGTTGACGGCTGGCGCTCCATGCACCCTCAGGTTCGAGATTATACCTTCTTTTCCCATGTCCACCAGTCCTATTCCCGCATAGACCATATCTTTTTGAGCCCAGCCCTCAGGGGGGATGTCCGTGATTCCACTGGTCGGTGAAGGGAGATGGCATGCGGAAATGGTACTTTCCAGCTGCGCTTATCAGGGACGATACCTCATGTAAGGAGCTACGGAAGGCTATCAGGGAATTCCTGACTCTTAAGCCGCATCGGACACATCAGTGTTCAATACATGGGACACTTGCAAAGCCTCGCTGAGGGGCACTTGCATAGGCCTCAATGCAAACCTCAATAAATTGCGGAGGAGGGAGCGGGAAGATCTGGAGGCAGAACTTGCCGTCTTGGAACAGGCGCACAAGTCGAACCCATCTCAGGTAACCCTCCGACCTCTAACGGCTGTCCGGGGAAAATTAAAGGCTCATTACACCAATCGAGCTGAGTTCACCCTCCTGCGGCTGCGGCGAGTTTCGTACTCGCAGGGAAATAAGGTGGGAAGGCACTTGGCCCGTCAGCTCCGAGAAAAGAGGGAGAAGGAATACATTGGGGGGATCCAGGACTCGGGGGGATCCTTGCAGCACCGGGGCGAGGATAAGGCGGACATCTTTGGCCGATTCTATGCTGCACTTTACTAGGGCGACTCTTTGGATCAGGGCGCCCAGGCCGAGTTCCTGGCAGACCTCCCCATGCCGCTGGTCTCTAGAGAGTGGAATGAGCTCTTGGCAGCCCCCATTTCCAGAGTGGAGGTGTTGGAGGCTATTAAGGCCCTGAAGCTTCACAAGGCGCCGGGCCCGGATGGTTATACTGCTCTCTTTTACAAATCATTTGCGACGGAACTGAGTGATCATCTGGTCTCCCTCTTCAATGAAATGGCAGTCACTAGGAAGACCTCTGGGACTATGGCCGAGGCGATGATAACCGTGCTTCCCAAGCTGGGGAAGGATCTTTCCAAATGCTCGCCGTATCGCCCGATAGCACTCCTCAATGTAGATGCTAAATTGTACTCCTCTATCATTGCCCGCAGGCTCCAGGACCTGATGCCGGCCATCCTCCACCCGGACCAATCCGGGTTCATTAAGGGACGGCAGACACATGATAACTTGAGGCGGGTGATCCACCTGATAAAGAAGGCTACCAGGTTCCGCATCCCGGCAATACTTGTGGGGCTGGATGCGGAGAAAGCTTTTGATCGGGTCGATTGGGAGTTCCTGTTTCGCACCCTGGCCGCCTTTGGCTTTTCGCACCTGTTCATAACAATGGTTCGGGCAAATTACAGCAGCCCCAGCTCGAGGGTGGTGATTAACGGGCATCGGTCTGCCTGTTTTCCTCACTCACGGGGAACGAGGCAGGGATGTCCTCTCTCCCCTCTCCTCTTTGCCTTGGGTATCGAACCTCTGGCGCTCGCGATACGGGAGAGGGAACAGATCAGGGGCCTTCCATTCACGGGTGAACAGCACAAAATTTCCCTCTTTGCAGACGATGTGTTGTTGTCAGTGGGGGATCCGGCTCAATCATTGCCGCATATTCAAAAGGTGTTATCCGAATTCGAAGCGGTGGCTGGGTTCAAGGTCAACTTTGACAAATCATACATACTGAACCTGACTCTCCCTCCAGCGGAAGTGGAGCGAGTACGCTTGCTCACGGCGTTGCCATGGGCGCCTGCCTCTCTGTTATACCTGGGAGTTCAACTGACTCCTACCGTAGGATCATTATTCTCGGCTAACTTCCCCCCAATGCTAGCTGCGGTACGAGCGGACCTGGACCGGTGGAAGCCGAAGTTTCTCTCATGGCTTGGCAGGATCCATGCTCTTAAGATGGTCCTTCTGCCTAAGTTTCTTTATCTTTTCCAGGCCCTTCCTATCCCGATAGAGGTGGACTTTTTCCGGCACCTCAAAACCTTGATGCTGAGATTTGTTTGGCAGGGTGGACGGGCACGCTTCTCCTTCACGACACTGCGCCGACCGCGGAAGGAGGGAGGAGTGGGGTTCCCTGACATGCACTTGTACTATAAAGCCTCTCAGCTACGAGTACTGGTGGAATGGTCCCAGCAGCTCTCAGAGAAACACTGGCTACATATGGATAGGAGTGTGGCTGGGAGGTCGATCTGGGACTTGGCCTGGAAACCGAAGGTAAACAGGCCTAAGAATGCCTACATTAGCACCCCTACTAGCACGGTTTTGAAGGTGTGGGATACGGTCACCGGCGATGAACGCTGGACCACGTTTCCGTCTCCCTTTACTCCCATTCACTTCAACCCGGCCTTCCCTCCGGCGATGCAGGAGGGACTCTTCAGGTTGTGGAGAAAGGGAGGCTGTAGAGCACTCACACACTTGTTTCATGGAACGGCGCCCCTCACGTTCCACAACTGCATGCGAGACTATGGGATACCGGCCACTGAACGCTTCCACCACAATCAGCTTCTCCACTGGGCGACATTGGCGGGAATAGGAGACGCCGCCACCCGGCCACTTTCACCATTTGAGGCCTTTCTTCTACGCACCTCCACTATGAGGGGGACGATTTCCTTCCTGTATGGGCTACTACTGGCCACTACGGTCTCCCCGCGTCCCCGCTACATGGAGCACTGGGAGGCCCTTTTGGGCCGAGATGTTTCCGAAGACTAATGGAAAAGCCTCTGGTGCGATATCACGGCGCATAACCACTCGGTGAATCTTAGGGAGGCCCACTTAAAGACCATGTTCGATTGGTATCTTTACCCGTCCAAGCTCCATCGAATATTTCCAGCCTCTTCAGACAGGTGTTGGAGGGGCTGTGGGCTGTTGGGGGATTTCCGCCACATTTGATGGGATTGCCCGGTCATCCGCCCGTTCTGGGCTGAAATTTTATCCCACATCAAGGATATCCTGGGATATCCGATCCCGGAATCAATGGCCCATGTTCTGTTGGGGCTCCGTGATCCGATGTTAGAACACCAAACTAAAGCGGATAAACGTATCCTATGGCTTTGGCTGCAGCCTGGAAGAAACCGAATGCCCCAGCTACATCACTATGGCACGCGAGACTGTGGGGCCTTCTGAGCATGGAGAGAATGGCGGACATCTTCCTGGGCAATTTTAAAAACTTCCTCTTCCGATGGGGTCCCCTGGTCCGCTTCCTGTCACGAGGCCTGCCGTCTGCGGTCTGCCCATCCACATTCCGTGCTCTCCACCTTTTCCAGTTTTAATCAGACTATATGAGTATGGGGTTTGCAGTGAATGAGTGTGTTGTCACCACCACCAAGGGGGGGAGGGAGGGGGGGAGTGGGGGGTGGAGGGGGGGAACCAGTTGGGTATGTGGGTTTGTTAACTGTTGCGACACTGCATTGCCCGTGGGGGTTGCTAGACTTCTTCTTTTTTTTTTTTTTTTTATTGAAGTCTTGGACACACAAAAGCATAACGTAAATTGATCCAAATGTACACAAAACACCAATAATCAGTAAACACACATATCACCATAACAGTAGATTTGAGCAATAAAGATACATACGGGAAAGATAAACAAAAAAAAATAACAACCATATAAACACTTAGGCTCAATTAACATCGAAATAAAAGGAACCCCAGATTTTCTCAAACTTCCGAATCGACCCCACTCTTTGAGCATACACTTGTTCACTGTTTCTAACTTTTTGCATTTTATAACGCCATTCATGTACGTTGGGGCAATATTGCGATCGCCAATTTTGAAGAATTCATGACCCCGCCACAGCCATAGCGATATATGTGAATTTAACTAGTTGCCCTTCTAGCATCATTTCAGGATCGAATCCATACAAAATCATTTTATAATTAACAGAAATTGAGATTTCGCATTGGTTTTGCAAAAACGTGAATATATCTTCCCAGAAAGGAACAATTTTGGAACATTTAGCAACCACATGAGACCAATTAGCAGAGTCATGCTGCAAACACCTATAACAATTCGAAGAGCACTCAGGATACATCTTGTTAATTTTGACCGGAGTGAAATACAGAAGCCATTTACTAAAAAAACAGCATTCTGCGCCAATTGGCCCCTCTTAGTGCAGAGAAATTCAACACATTAATTCTCTTCCATACGGCGGGCGTTAATACCATGTTTTCCTGGTCTAGCCATTTATTACTTGCTTTGCCACATAGATTCGGATCCCTGTTCATGGTTAAACGGCGTTTCCACTCCCCTGGCTTTCTTTCTTGTATTAACAGAAAAAGTTAATTAAATAGTGAATCAGGGGGGGAAAGATGTGTAGGATCTAATTGAAGCAAAACACCATGAATTAGCTTATATGAGCCCAGTAATATAAAATTACCCTGAACCCGGGCTGTCAAATCTGGCATCCTAATCCAGGTGTCATTTTTCAAAAAATCATTCAGTTTCCTGAACCCTATTTTCTGCCATTTTTCTAATAACTCCAAATTAATATCCACCCCAAAGAATGAGAAAACGGAGCTAATGGGAGAGAATATATTGAGAAATGAAAGAGAGTGCCTCTTTAGGAGTGCTGTACGTCTTTTAAAGAACCAGTGCAAAACCTTGTACCTAACTGTTTTTGGTGATTTGAAAACTTGAAGCAGTGAGCGAATCTGAGCTTCTTTACAAATCAAATCAAAGAAAAAATTAATAAAAAGTTGTTGGGTATTGTCCTTAAATCTAGTCATAAATTGAGCCAAATAAGCATTATAATAGTCTTTCAGATTGGGGAGAGCAAGCCCTTCTTGTTCCTTATCCTCAAATAAAGTGTGCAAGGCAATGCGTGGCGTCTTTTTAGCCCATATAAAAGAAGAAAACAAAGATTCAGCCTTAGAGAAAAATGAGCCAGGCAGAGCACAAGAGATAGTTGAAAATAGAAAATTGAATAACGGAAGAAACGACATCTTAATTAGAGCAATACGTCCCATAATAGTTAATGGTAGGGAATTCCATCTTTCAAACATTACTCGGATTTTCTGCAGCATTGGTACAAAATTCAAACTATAAAGATCAGCAACTGAGGATGAAAACCAAACCCCCAAGTATCTTTTCGGTTTATTATTGATGCATGACTTTAAATCCGGATGTATTGTTATACCCCCCGCACACACCCCGCACACTAGAATTTCGTTTTTTTTTTATTTATCCGATATCCCCCCAGATCCTCAAACTCTTCGAATATTTGTAGGGCCTGAGCTTGACATTGCATTTCTGGCCGGATTAGCAGGATTATATCGTCTGCGTAAAGTTTAATTTTAGGCATCGAGTTAATAGGGGGAAGTAACAGTGGAGCTTTCCTGATTGCAGAAGCTAATGGTTCTATGAAAAAAGCAAATAATATCGGAGACAGTGGGTAGCCTTGTCTAGTGCCACGTTTCACCGAGACTAGTCCCACTGATTCTGAATTGATAATGATATTGGCCCGGGCCCCTGAATAAAGATTCCGTATCAGATCTATTATTGCATCTGGAATGCCGAAGTGCTGTAAAATAACAAAAAGTGTCTCCCATACCACCAAATCAAAAGCTTTTTCAGCATCAAATAATAGAATTGCTAGACTTCTAAGCCTTCTACGACTCTATTTCCATTGCCGGTCAATTGACCATGAACAGATCCGAGTATTACTCCTTGGCAAGAGTCGGACTTGAGAACTGAACTACCTCCCTCTGCATCATCCCCTCTTTTTTTTTATTGAGCTTCCTACAGCACCCCCTGTGTGGGGCATTCTGCGGAATTGTCGCTTGTATAAGTTTTCCTTTCCTCTCTTCTTATTTCCTGCAAAATCTAAATAAAAATTTTACAAAAAAATAGGTACCCTTAGCTGCTAGAAACGATGGGGAAGTTTGGGATGCAAAAACATACGTCTCAGTGCAGATACTCTTCCCTAACTGAGCTCTTGGATTCTTGCCATTACCTCGCAGACAAAGATGACCTTGATGGGGTACGATCCAAATCCGAGAGGACCTTTTCGCTCGCTGGTTCTCACTCAGACTAACTCCATATCCAGTTACGTTCCATCCAATATACGCTAGTGTCTCATCTCACGGGATTGTCTCATAGGAGCTAACTCCTCTAATCATATCGACTATTCCCTTAACTAGAGCACTATTCTTTGAATTGTCCTTCACAGAACGTAGGGGGTAGACTTCACGAGCATATATGAACATTGTTCTGTATGCCCACACGGAACCATTATAGCTGAAGGGCAGGACCAGGTAAGGAATACCTTTATCAGTAGTATGCGGCATAAGACCACACACCCAACAATTAGTCGTGTTCACTACTAGTTGGTGTTGGTGCAGAAGCTGAACAAAAGAGTTATTCATGAATTCTAATCTTCTAATGGACTCATGTTCAGGCAGAGGATGAAAAGAGTGCGGAGAAACAGTAGAGGAAGGTATGGGCTGTGTAGTGGGTGCAAACGTCACTTGAAAAGAGAATATTATATATACCACCAAAAACGTCATTAAGCTAAGCAACGTGAAAAGACACAATATTAAAAAACATTTTCTGCTCATGATTTTACACATTCTGTTTTTAAAATTAATTTCTTCAACAGGTCTCTCCATCTTGAAAAACTCCATCCTCTAACCGTGCTGTTCGCGGCTGTTGGGTGTTCCGTGCTAAGGAATGCGTCTGTCAGTCCTGGGAACGCCCTAGGACCAACCAGAACCGTCGACCTTGTGTCTCCGGCTTGCACTCCAAAGACTTGACACCGCGACCTTACAGCTGAACCCAGATGGCGGCTCGAAAAACAAAAATCGGTCAAAACAGTTTCTCAGATGGGAGAGCTGAATGTTCAAAAATAGATCATAAAAGGAAATCTTTTTAGTTTATTTGTCCATGACTCTTGGTCGCAAATTATATCGACCTTTCCCAGGCAATGTCTGATCTCGAAACAGGAGTTCAGGCTCAGTAGTGTCCAAATGAACTGACGGTGGCACAGCTTTTTGCGGAAGATCGTCGCTTTCTTGCTCAGAACTTGTCCCAATTAAACGTGCATCGCTAAAAGGCAGAAAACGAGGCACAGTGTCAGTTTCTGAATCAGGAATACCCTCCTGGACCCACCGGTCGTACGGCAGAGGCAAAGGGACCCTCTTACAATGTACGCCGTGGATCCAGTTCTTCTTTCCTTGCACTCGCACCGCAGATCGCGTTGATAAAAGTACCAAGTAGGGACCAATCCAGCGAGGCTGATCGTTCTTTGTCCGCTGGAAGTTTTTTATCAGCACCCATGAGCCAGGATCGATGACGTGTCCTGGATCTTCAGAAACCTGAAGCAGTGTATCGTGAACCTGTTGGTGTAAGACACGCAATTTAGCCGTCAAATCATACAGATAATCAAGTAATACAGGGTATTCAATCTCGCTAAATTTCGTCGGCCTCGGCACTCCCCATATGTTGACCGGGCGACCAAACACAATCTCATAAGGACTAAGTCCTACTCGGGAATGTACGGTCATCCTGGTTGACAAAAGTGCTAATGGCAGAGCATCGGGCCATTTAAGACCAGAGCTCGCCTGCATCTTGGCAAGCTTCAGTTTAAGAGTGCCATTATAGCACTCTACTAGTCCAGCTGATTGGGGGTGATTTGCAGCGTGGAATTTTTGGCGTATTCTTAACCCATCACACACTCTCTTCATCACTTGACCCACAAATTCACTCCCATTATCACTCCAGACCATTCTCGGCAAACCATACCTAGGGAAAAACTCTTTAATAAGGGCTTTAGCTGTGGAGAAGGCAGTGTTATCTTTTAGGGGATATGCTTCTACCCATCTCGAAAAGGCACAAACAACTACGAGTACGTATTTCAGGTTGTTGCACCTCTCCATGTGGATGAAATCTAGCTGCAAAACCTCGAACGGATACGTCGGAGGAGCAAAATGACCAGCTGGGGTTGGAGTTCCCGTACCAGGATTGTACTTCAAGCAAACCATACCATTTTTGACCACATTCTCTGCACACTTAGGTATTCCAGCGTTTTGCCATACCGGAGCCAACAATTTACAAATCCCTTTCACACTGATATGAGCCATTCCATGCGCCATCGTAACCACTGCAAGCACGTACGCATCGGGTAACAACCATCGCTGGTGCTCTGACAACGCAACCCAACAACCATTCGCATCCAATTTACCCATACTCTCTCCATACACTCAATTCTTTCTCTGTAGCTTCAGCTTGAATAGACTTCACACTCTCTATCGTATCCTCGCACATTCCTTTATCCGGAACCCATCTTGCCGGACCCGCAACATACATTCGACTCATCACATCCCTTGCCACGTCTTTCGCCACTTCGTCTGCAAATGCATTACCATGACCAACATCATCGGTAACCTTTTTGTGTGCACTGCATTTCACAATCGCAACTTGCAACGGCAGGGTAAGTGACTCCAGAAGCTCATTTACCAACTGACCATTCTGAATCTTCGCTCCATGAGACGTGATGAACCCACGTTCCTTCCACAGGCGTCCAAAACTATGAGCCACACCAAACGCATACTGGCTGTCGGTATATATGGTCACTTTCTTTCCTTTCGATAACACACACGCTCTCGTAAGTGCGATCAACTCCGCTGCTTGGGCTGAATTATGTGGGATACGTGCAGCTTCAACAATCGTATGCAAAGTCGTAACAGCATATGCCGCAGTCGTATCACCATTCGGAAGCTTGAAGCATGAACCATCCACCCATAAGGTACCATCACACTTCACAAGAAGAGTGTCCGTAAGATCTACTCTCCCTTTTGTTTCCTCCTCTGTCCTAAGAAAGCAATCATGCTGTTCAAAAACATCTGTCCCTACTGAAATCGGCAACAACGTGGCTGGATTTAACGTATTGCATCTCTTTATGTGCACATGACTCGCTAAAAGCGTCAGCTCATAACCTGACAATCGAGCACTAGTTAAGTGCTGTGTCTTGGTCCTGTTTAACAAAGTATCCACTGCATGTGGAACCATCACAATCAGTGTATTATTCATCACCAAACCAGCAGACTGTCGAATAGAAACAGCTGCTGCCGCTGTGGCTCTCAAACAACTCGGCAACGCTCTAGCTACCGGATCCAAAGTCGACGAAAAATACGCACATGGGCGTTGCTTGTCCCCAAAAGACTGTGTCAACACTGACAACGCACATCCCTCTCTCTCGTGGACATACAACGTAAAAGGTTTGCTGTAGTCGGGGGTACCCAACACAGGAGCCGAACACAATGCATCACGCAATTCTGAAAAACTTTTCTGACAATCTTCAGACCACGAGAGGGGATTCGGTGTATCTTTACAGGTCAATGCCACCAGAGATTTGGCCAGCAGGGAAAAATTCGGTATCCATTGTCTGCAATATGATGTAATACCCAGAAAAGCACGCACTTCTCTCTGTGTAGTTGGCACACTCATTCTCGCAATCGCTTGAATTCGTTCTGGGGTCAGTCTTCTTCCCTCCTTCGATAAGTGATGACCTAGGTAGGTCACTTCTTGTCGACAATACTGTAACTTCGAAAGAGACACTTTGTGATGGAAGTCAGATAAATTACGCAATAACGACAAGGTAGCTTATTTACAAATCTCCTCAGTATCGGCAGCGACTAACAAATCGTCAACGTACTGGAGAAGAGCAGTACCATCAGGTAAAGCAATCGTATCAAGCTGTGTTTTCAAAGCCTGACTATATATGGACGGACTCTCACAATAGCCTTGAGGAGCGCGCTTAAACTGGAAAGTTCGACCTCCTAAAGAGAAGCCGAAAATATCTCTACTCTCCTCGGCAATCGGGATGCTGAAGAAAGCATTCTTCAAATCAATCACCGAAAACCAAGTTGCCGAAGCTGGAATCATGGTTAACAAGGCAGTGATATCTGGGACAACAGGAAATTGCGGAACTACTATCTTGTTAACCTCTCTAAGATCGATCACAAACCTGTAAACAGGTGGCTGAGAAGAGTCAGTGCATTTCAAGACAGGCAGAACAGGACTATTGCACACATTACCTCTTGTTTCCTCAATCACATCTTTCTCAATTAAATCATGGATAATCGCTAGCAACGCCCTTTCACCATCACTAGAGATCCTATACTGGGGAATGCGTGGCATTTTAACGTTCGCTTTCAGCGTCACAACATATGGCGGTATCTCCAAAAGACCCACATCGTTAGGACCAGTCGCCCAAAGAATATCAGGAAGAGAAGACAATTCCGTCGGAAGTTGATCGCTCAACAAATACATCGGAGAGACCACTCTCTTACCTAATGTAAGTTGTACTCCCGAAGGAGAACAATACAATGTCGCATACAATCTTTTCAACAGATCCAATCCCAACAAGTTCTCACCACAACCTGTCGTCAGAATAAGGGGTGCTTCGAATTTACGAGGTCCAAAAGACAGAGACAAAGGACTAGAAATCGGGTTTCTAACTGGGGTGCCAGAAAAACCTACTGAAACATTCGTTGAGCCAGACAAAGGTGCGCCAGGGAGTCTAGTGTGCATAATAGAACTCTTCGTAGCACCAGTATCCAACAGAAAAGGCTCTGACACACCTGATGTAATCACCTCAACATAAGGTCCACTCTGATCTACTGGAACTGAAACAACTCCCTCTCTTTGTCCATGGCTGTCCTAGCAATCATTACCATCCGTATTCTCACCTTCAACATAGTAGTCGTCAGCATAGTACTGAGTCGTCCTACCAGGTGTACTGTTCTGCTGATCAAAACTATTCTTAGAATTTTGTGGAGGAAAGAAACGTGCGTTCTGGGGGAAACCTCCACGTCCCCTCCCTCGGGGATTTTGCTGACCACTTCGACCTCTTGCACCCGAAACACCATTCATACGCTGTAACAAAATAGGGCAACTATACTTGAAATGACCCTCTTCCTTACAATATGAACACTGATTGGGGCCTACCAGAAAACGCTGTTGAAGAGACTCGAACCTTTGCGAGTTTCTCTGAAACTGCTGAGGCTGCTGATAATCACGCTGGCTATTACGGGTGGATACGCTTGCTGCAAAAGTACCTTCGTTTTCAACTCTTTGGTTTTCTTGTCTGCTTTATCTTTCTCATCCTTATCCCTATTTTCGTAGTACTGTGCAGTAGCCAATATCTGTGCTGAAGAGGAAACAGCCCAGGAACTCTCTGAATCCTTTAACTTGTTACATAACTCAGGAAGTAAATTATGTACAAACTTGTCAACGAACAGACGTTGACCACCCTCTGGACTCATGTCTTGACCACTATGGTCGATAAACGTCTCTTCAAACCTAGTGAAGAAATCAGACACGGTTTCCTCTTTCTTTTGCTTACACGCAGACAATTTGTCCCAGTTTACTCGCATAGCGGGCATTAACGTTTTCATGTAGGTAATGATCTTACCAGGGAGTTCTGCAACTACAGGCTCAGGTTTAGCGCCACCAATTTGTCGGCCGTCCGCAGCGCTAATATTAACCCAGGTATCACCTAGTTCCTGTGCATGATCAGTATGACGAATCATACCCCATAAAGGCTGCGGGACCACATTTCCAAACAACATGTCTATATCCGCTAGATTCATAACACATGAGTCTGCAGTCTGTGATAATTCCTTATAGTATCCTGCAGGATTTTTACGGGGGTCAGGCAAAGACTGCTTAAGAGCCAAAACTTCAGCACGTTTCCATGGAACATGTACCCAAACACGTTGAAAATGAGGCGGAACAGCTGGGTTAGCGTTTGGGTCCCCTTCTCTCCAAACTGGGGGAACTTCTCTTATTGGATATTGTCGCACCTTTCTCCTAACAGAAACGTCAGGCTCAAACAGCGGCTGAGAAGGAGACTCACTCCTAAACGACAACAACGTCGCAACTGTTCTTTCAACATCGAGACCCACAATCGTGCCTTTTGCAAACTCGGATTGCACATTGGACAACTCCGGCGGAGTCTGTCCCAAATCATCATCTTCCCATTCCTCACGAAGAAAACCGCACATCTTATCGAAGACATATCTCTGTTTTGGTGCTTCCCATTGACGGAAGACATCCATAACAGCCTCTAAATCATATCTCAAGGGACGAGTGACCCATTTATGTGCTAAATGATCCAATACTTCCCTCTCTCGGGAATCAGGCAGTTGACTACGCAACTGCTTACGCTCTGAAACAGGGGTCATATTAAGTGACCCAAAGAAAGGAGACAAAAGACCAGTAACAGTATCCGTCATTCTCTGACGAACAGAAGGGGAGGTTGACAGAACAGGAGACAAAGCGGACTGAGAAAAGGTCAACGTAGGAGCGGTAGCAGAGGAGGTAGCGAGAACAGGTGAAAAAGTTGCAGGAATTAAAGGCGGAGCAGGTAGCAAAGTCGGTGGCCCTTGAGTAGGCTGCACCAAAGGAGTAGGAGCCAACTGAAGAGGAGCTGGCGGTTGCGGAAAAACAAGAGGCTGCACAACTGGAGGTTGCACAACTAAAGGTTGCGGAGGTGCTGTAGCACTCTGCACATAAGGGGGTGGCGAACTCAACAAATGCGACATCAAGGGATCTTTCTCAAGTTCCTTCGCTGCATCTTGTTGAAGAGGCGGCAAAGCTGGGTAGCATTTATCAATCGCCATTTTACGTTGCCTGTGCAACTGCTCATTCACTTGTTCTTCTTCGTTATCTTTAAACTGCATAGCAGCTTGCATTACAGAGATACCCTTATCTCTTTTATTCTTCTTTGCTAATTTAATTTCTTTCTGTTTGGCTTCCTTTCGCCATAGGCAGAAAGAGTCAAACATCGCCGGCAGGGCTTTCTTCTTAAAAAGTCTAACTTCTAGATTATCTAAAACTTCCGTATCAAAACTACCATAATGGGGCCATTTGAGGACACCGTCCTTCCTAGTGTACCTAATCCATACTTCATTATACGTGATGGGACCCTCGCCATGCTCACATAGAGCTCATAAGTTGGAGTTCCAATCGGAGGAACCGGACATGAGTCCAATCGGGAATCCCTATTACGACCACAACAAAATAATCTTCCAAGTCTGCTAAGACCAGGCATCTTTGCTCTCTAGTCTAGCTTCAAACTTCAAGGGAGTATCGAATACGATAGTCTCGTGAATACACAAGTCCCTCTGCTTCGGTACTTGCAAGTCCCAAATCAAAGAACCCAAATCAAAGCTCCCAAGGGATATCCAAAAACTAAGGACTGGGAGACGCTCCACTCATACTTAACTGAGGTATCGATGACGTCACCAGAAGACCCGTCTATCGTCTCGCTCTACAAATCGTCTAAGGCTCCAAGACAGGGCGACAGTCAGTGCAGCAGTCCTTCATAGCCGTTGGAAAGCGGGGAACCTCGCAGCAAAGACTTTCGGACCATGACGACATACAGGGGTCGATGAAGTGGTTGGCCTTCCTCCAGAATTTTCACACAAAGCTCCTCACGATCTTCAGGCTTGGACAGGTACCGCTGAAGTCGCCCCACGTGGGGCGCCAAATGAACAACCGGGTTATTTAGAACCCAGCGGTGCCAGGGAACACACCCGAAGTCTCCGGATTCGCCTGTCTCAGAACTACAGAAACGCGGACTCTTCTTGGTGAAGTCAAAGATCGAATTTATTGGCTGCAACCAGTAACAGAGGTCCACGAAGGCTGTATATTCGTAGGAGACTGCTCAATCTTACAAAGCAAGCCATCCCTTTTATACCAAATATTGTGCTTCAGGCAAACATTCCTTATTTACAGTTTGACCAATCCCATGTGTACATGACAAAAGGCATTGCATGACAAACCCACATTTCATTGTCCAGCCCACCATCAATTTCCCAGGAAGGCCCAACATTTTTCATCAGATAAGTCGAACGGACCCCTAATAAAAACGGGCACCTCCCCATCGTAAACGAACCATAAAGAAAGAAGCAGAGACAGGTGTGAGTAAGATAAGACATAGTGGTGTGCAATAAAAAGGTCTATGATGTCCTGCGCCCTGATCCTCAATCTTGACCAGCTGCCGAGCAAGGCACTGGCTCAACAAGTTCGGCCTCGGGCAAAGGAGTCAGCTTGCCCAGGTTACACAGAAGTCAGCTAAAGGTGTACGTGTCCCAAAGACTCGTTCGGCCTTAGTCATCAGCCTATGAGAGGGCAACCACAAAATTGCTGCCGTACACAAAATGGAACCCAAGGGTTCAGAACAGAATCCCTGATTTCATGGGGAACACGCTACTCGAACATGACGAAAAAACGCATTATTATTATTATTATTATGTGTTCTTATATAGCGCTCGATTACCCGTAGGCATCTCGGCGCTTGCCTTGGGAACCCGTCCTGGCTTCCCCAAGGTGAAAGCCAGGCATCCCGCCGCAGGGGGGCCGTAGTGGAGATTAAGCAGGCTAATTCCCAGAGCTGCAGAGTGTGAACCTGTGATTCGAGTAGGCACCGAAACGAGAATTATCGAGTCCGTGGATATTTGGGCTCAAGACCCTGCCGTGTCGGGAATTGAACCCTGGTCCTGGGTCTGACCTCTGCTTCAGGGTCTGCCTCCTCTAACCAGTGAGCCACACTTCTCCAACACGTCGTACGCTCGCCATTTTCGGTTCGCTGATACCAAAATCATCATTATACGACGACATTTATAAAACGGGTCCAGAATCCCAGAACTCACCATCACCTGACTGGTCTGGGGGGGCATGGTTTAGAGGCCTTCACAAGATCACCTGCCACTAGGACTTCTATCAGGTGCTGGATGGTAGGGTTGGAACCCTGTTTCAACCTCCTTGAGGTACACAGTGACCTCATCTCTCGAAAGTTGAGCATCTCATATCTGGAGGGTGCCTTGGGAAGGTCACTTTTCACAGGTAGAAAACCAGAGGGTTCACCTGAGCCAGACATGTCTAGTGAGGTGTGGTGTGTGCACCTACCTACACTGAGTGTTTATCCACTAAACCTCCCTAGGAGTTGTAGTCAGGGTGTGCTAGGCCCTTTCCTCTACAACAACTAAGTTCAGTAGAACTTAAGTATTTTAAGCTTTGTTATATGTACCTATGGTACCTAGTGTGATCTTATAAATGATATCAAAGATTACAATGGTAAAACAACAGCAAGCTCAAATCCCAACCGCTGCACACCAATGTGAGAAGTTGGCCTGGTATATGATGTTCACTATTCTAGTGAGCATCTTGCACCAGTCCAAACAACCCTTATGGTGATGGTTGTAAAGTCAACCTTATAGACCAGCTATCCTAGTGGTAGCATGGACAAAAGCAGTCTTAGGCTAAACTCAAGAGGGCATGTGAAGTCAGCTGTTTTACCATATGCAAACCTTTTAATACCAAATGAAAGGACACCACACAGGTTATATATTCAAAATATATATGTATTTATTTCTAAATAAATCCCCTTAACTCTTTATGAGCACAGGAGCACAAGCGTATAGCAAGAAACTTAATATAGCATACAAAAGTTGCACAAATATGGATAGGCCCTGGTGGCCCGTAAAACCATATACTAAAATAGTGGTATAAGAACCACGTCACGAACAATGGTAAGGCCTAGGGCCTTGGGAATTGCTGGGGCTACACTGGACTAACAGGTGGATCGAAGATGTGGAGTACCTGAAAGCAGAGGGGACAGAGTCTGGATTACTAGCCAGTGACGAGGAAGGAACCAGGCGATGTCGGGTTGCGATCAGGTGATGTCATGAAGCTTGTCTCAACTGCCACGTGGACCAGGAGGTGTCGACGACAACCAGGTGGTGGACACAGACTGTCCCACAAAGGCTCTCGCTGTCGACGGTGTCGGTTCTCGATTCGGAGTCAACAGGCCTTGGCAAATGCAACCCACGCAGGAATCGAATATGGCTTCTGGATCAGACCAGCAAGGTCTGATGGGCTGCTCCTTTTCAGGGGAGCAAGGCCAGTCTGGAGCAACCAGACCAGCATTGAAAAGCATTGACAGGCTCAGCTCATGCTAGAGCACCATCTCACATAAAACCAAGCACTCTGCCACCAGGATTGTTAAGGCTTGCCATAGGAGTGACTTATAGGTGTATATGTGTCCAGATATAAGGTTAGACATAGGTATACTATATCTAAGCAAGGGGTGATTACACGACCTTGCCCCAGCTGAGTGATCAGCTAGTTGTGTCAGTTTGGATGGCCAGCCAGGGGTGGCAAAAGATATGCTGCAGTCCCTGGTAGGCCTTGGATGCACCTATGCCCTGGGTACCTATAGTACTCTGTACAGGGGCTCATAAGGTGACCCAATCCCAATTGGTGATATACCTAAAGTACATGGTTGTGAATTTAGAGAGAGAACAGCAGGGCTGTGGGTCTGATTTGCAGGCCCACAGCCACATTAAGTCGAAAACCAGTGAAGCAAAAAGCAAATAAATGAGGTGACCATAGGATAGCAGACCCTACTCTCCTACATAACACCCCCCAAACGCAGGGACATTTAATCTTAACCTTGACCAGATAAGTCTTCAAGTTCTAAGTGGAAATACCTGGAGAGACCATCTGCATTGCCATGGTCAGTCTCTGGTCTGTGCTCCACTGTAAAGTCCATCCCCTGTAGGGAAATGGACCACCTGAGCAGTTTGGGATTTTCACCCTCCATCTGATTTAGCCACAAGAGGGGCTTATGGTCAGTCTGAATCTTGAAGTGAGTGCCAAACAAGTATGGTCTCAACTTCTTCAGGGCCCAAACCACAGCAAAGGCCTCCCTCTCAATAGCTGACCAACGTTTCTCTCTAGGGGTCAGCCTTCTGCTATTAAAAGCAATGGGCTGGTCTTGACCATCTACATAAGTTGTGAAAGCACAGCTCCCACCCCCAACTCAGAAGCATCTGTTTGGACAATGAACTCTTTGGAGTAGTCAGGACTCTTTAAGATAGGTGCAGAGCACATGGCCTTCTTCAGGTCTTCAAATGCCTTTTGACAGCTAACTGTCCACTGAACTTTTTTTGGCATCTTCTTGGATGTCAGATCATTGAGTGGTGTCACAATGGACCCATAGTGCTTGACAAATTTTCTGTAGTACCCAGACAGGCCCAAGAAAGCTCTGACCTGTGTCTGGGTGGTTGGAGGAGCCCAGTCCTGTATGGTCTGGATCTTACTCTCCAGTGGTTGAACCTGACCCCCACCTATCAAAGATTACAATGGTAAAACAACAGCAAGCTCAAATCCCAACCGCTGCACACCAATGTGAGAAGTTGGCCTGGTATATGATGTTCACTATTCTAGTGAGCATCTTGCACCAGTCCAAACAACCCTTATGGTGATGGTTGTAAAGTCAACCTTATAGACCAGCTATCCTAGTGGTAGCATGGACAAAAGCAGTCTTAGGCTTAACTCAAGAGGGCATGTGAAGTCAGCTGTTTCACCATATGCAATCCTTTTAATACCAAATGAAAGGACACCACACAGGTTATATATTCAAAATATATATGTATTTATTGCTACATAAATCCCCTTAACTCTTTATGAGCACAGGAGCACAAGTGTATAACAAGAAACTTAATATAGCATACAAAAAGTTACAAAGTTGCAGTTTTGGAAGTCTTCCGACTGGACTAGAACTTAACCACTTAAAACTAAGACACTAGGGATGTAAATCTCTACAGGAGCACCGCAGTTCTCGCGTTACATCACCCACAGGAAGCGGGTGCATAGGTGTCAAAGTGTGTCGGGTTTCGTCGTGGAGTTCTATGGAGCCTTGGAGAAAAGATGCTGCAGGCGACCAGGAGAGAAGAGTCCGGTTGGATTCAAGGGTGAATTGAAGATGTGGAGTACCTGAAAGCAGAGGGTACAGAGTCTAGGTCACTAGCCAGTGACCAGGAAGGAACCAGGAAGGAACCAGGCGATGTCAGGTTGCGATCAGGTGATGTTCTGAAGCTTGTCTCCACTGCCACGTGGACCAGGAGGTGTTGACGATGACCAAGTGGTGGACACGGACTGTCCCACAAAGGCTCTCGTTGTCGCCGGTGTCGGTTCTCGATTCGGAGTCAACAAGCCTTGGCAAATGCAACCCAAGCAGGAATCGAAGAAGGCTTCTGGATCAGACCAGCAAGGTCTGATGGGCTGCTCCTTTTCAGGGGAGCAAGGGCCAGTCTGGACCAACCAGACCAGCATTGAAAATTTGAAGGTTCATCGTCACAGAGGCCACTAGCCAACGGGCAAGTGACCGGACAGACGCGTCGAGCAGGAAAATGCAAAAGGGCCCCAAGCAATACTCCGTGAGTGTGGAGAGGTGATCTTCGGTGCACGAGCTGCTGGGGCTTCTCAATCCCCAATGCACAGCTTCGAGGGTGCCTCAGGAGCTGCACAGAAAGCACTTCGCTGGCTTTCCAAGATGGCCGGTCCCTTGTCTCACGTCGCCTCCACGGGGCTCAACTTTGCTGTGACTGTGGATCGGGCTGTTGGATGTCTGGAAGTCCAGTTCTTGTCGATCTCTGTCGTTCGAGCTCTGGCGGGAGCAACAACAAAGCAAACCTTTGAGCGCTTGATGGTGCCTGCTTGCACAGGGTGGTCACTCCTTGACCACAAGGGAGATTCTTCAGTCTTCTACGTCGAGTAGGATCTCGAATGGTCCAGAGTTCCGTTTCAAAGTTTCAGTCAGGATTATCTAAGGTCTATGGACACAGCTCCTACCTTTATTCCAAATCAAGAGGCTGGATTACCGGCTAGGTCCCTCCTATGGGTGGGACCCAGGAAGGGGGTGGTTACACCCCTTTCCCTTTGTCCAGTTTCGCGCCAGAGCCCGGGGCTGGAGTGCCCCAGCACCGGTTTGAACTGGGCTATGCATGGGACACCTTGTGTGCCCCAGGATGTGTCTAGTTTCATTCAGCCCTCCCTGCCCCAATCCACTATATTCTGTCTGGGGTGGTGCTAGCACCTCCCTGTGACAGGAAACCTACTGTCCAGGCCTCCCCTGCCGGAGTGTCGGTCAGCAGCAGGAGGCCAGACTTGTGTCTGTGGCAGCAGCATCCATTTTGTGATGCTGAGGCTCTGGTTAACTTTAACCTGGATTAATGTTAATAACATGTCTTCTCCCTTTAGAAGGGTGGAACGCTACCCCCGTCGCCAGAATTGACGAGGGGGTAGTATTCCAAAGCGTATGACACCTTACACGACATGTTTTGACAAAACCAACCCCAATATAGCATCTAACCGCGAGGATTATAATGCACTTAAGAGTATATGGTATGGCAGTATCCCAGAACAGCTATAAGGACATGGTTCCGAAAGCTGCAGACAGGCTCAACTCATGCTAGAGCACCATCTCACATAAAACCAAGCACTCTGCCTCCAGGATTGTCAATTTTTATTTTAACAAGGGAACCCAATAAGTACCTTTGGACCATGGGTAATCAAATTTTTCACAGACAACAAGGGACCTCAGGGAATAATGATAAACAGAAAAAATAATAATTTTACAGACCACAATCGGTACTATAATCAAGTTTCCAGACCCAGCCGGGTGAGGAAATGTTTAATTTAAAGATAGAAAAGGAGTGTGGTTGACCTGGAGGTGGTCAGTTATAAACACTTTAGATGGGGCACAGTCCTGTACCTATCCATCAAAGAAGAAAATGTAGCAGAGATGCTACGAAAGTAAGAAAAGCTTTACAGGCAAGGAGTTTGGAGCCAAAATGTCGCTTGTGAGTTAATGAACAATGCAAAAACAAGTTTCGACATACAGTATTTACAGAATGGCATACAAATGAATTTTCTGTAATACTGTTAAACCGTCAACGTTTCGATCCCCTGGCTCCTAATGAACCAGGATCATCATCAGGACTATTAAATCATTTGCCTGTTTTCTAGGAATGCCTGTGGAAAATGAAAAAGGAGAAAAAGAATGGAGAACATAAGGTATCCGCCTACAAAAGTAAAAGATATATACAGACATATACAAACAGTTTGCGTGCCGAGGACTACTTACACTATGCAAGCTTGTGTAGCTGACCTGAGGAATAGTACTCATAGTTGTGGAGCCGTCCAGTGAATTGAAAAAAACGGATTCAGTAGTGAACGTGGAGGATTGTGAGCTAATGGATGGAATACTCCTGTTGTTTGTCGGAGTTTCGGGTGAATGGGTGCCTATCATGCACGTGGGGTATTTGTCATAGCGAGCAGTGCCTCCAGTAATTAGACTATATCGCGACCGCGCAGTGAGCGTGTTGAACCATGGACTATAGGTGTGACAAAATTGGCCAGTGAATATGTACCATGCACAGGCGGGGTGTCAGGTCTGAAAAGGAAAGACCTCCGTGTACACGTATATCGAGTGACTTATGTACAACCAGTACTGACCTGCCGGGCAAATTGTAATATCCTGGTCAGGCACTAGAGTGGTCAGAATACCGAGGAAATTGTCGGTACCTGGATAAAGAGAGATAAATCATTAGCTTAGAGGGTGGTGCTTATTGTGTAACTAAACCACGTTGGTGTTGAAATTAGCGGTTTACCTGATTGCGAGGCGGGGAAAATAAAGCCTCAGAGTAGAGCGAGCCTTTTTGATATCACTCGTGGAGATAACTTACGTCCTAGTTAGGGGCGAATATTGTTCCAACAACCGGTGGGCTGGAAAGAAACATGGGGGAAACGAGGTTAAGAGAATGGGCGGAGGGAAACCTCGGTCGGGGTTTCCAGGTTCGCCCTAGGACATGCGCTTACCTTTTGTTGCCACAGGAGTTGAGGCGGGATGACGGCGAGACTCGGTGGTCTCTCTCCGTGTCTTGGCAGCATCGATGCGCTGTCCGAGTGTTGTTGCTCCACCGGGGCTTAAGGCATGGGGTGGACATGAGAAACAGAGGAGGGACTAGGTGTTCGCTTTCTCTGTGGTCGCCATTTTGGAATGGGCAAGGACCGAGACATGGTGAAGGGACTAGAGTGCGCGCAGGACTCAGGTGGTGAGGGTGTTGTAACCTTCGTGGTAGTGAATGTGCAATGTGAGTCGGCCATATTATAGAGGCCACCGCAGTGATAAGGTTAGGGGGGCATATGAGGAAAAATCCTCGTGATGGTGCGACGTACTCCTAGAGTAACCTCAGGCCACATTATGTAGCCCACTATATACATAACGATTAATTTTGTACAATGTTACTGCTGGAATTATTCAATAAACATTTACATTTACAATGTATTTGTGCATAATTACTGCAATGGCATCTGGAGTGCGTATTGGAGGTGGAGCCTCTGGAAATTCATATACATTTTGCAGTTACATGGCAATTAGTCACATTTAGTAGAGTGGGGTCTAGAGTACAAATTGGTTGTGGAGCCTCAGAGAGTTCAGCCATTTCGCAATGTCACTAAACCAAGGGTTATGTTTCCGAGAAACTGAGCAATGATCAGATCAGAGGAGGGAAGTCCAGTCCTCCGTCCGATTTAGGCCGTTGTGGATAGAGTCCAAGAGTATTATGCACTTCAATTCTTCTTTATTAAGGAGGCTTGTCATGCTCCCTCCTCTTGGGGGTAGTTTTAGTGCCTTTAGAATTGTCCAGCGGATGTCATCCTCGTCATGGTTGGCCTCAGTGAAGTGCTCTACCAGCGGGGCATTCGGTGTCTTGCATCTAATGCGACTTCTGTGCTGGCAGATGCGGGTCTTGACTTTTTGTGAGGTTTGGCCCACATATACTTTTTGGCATGGGCATTGAATGAGATACACAACATTACTCGTATTACAATTGGTTAGGGTATTGCATTGAAACTTAATGTTGTTAAACTCTAATGTCTTACCTTCAATGGTTAGATTACATACAACGCAACCCCCACATTTTACATGACCAACAATGGGGGACAGTCCCCATCTAGATTCAAGAGTAGAGAGTTGTTCAGGGCCGGGGAGGGCTGCTCTCACCAAATGGTCTTTCAAATTCTTGCTTTTTTTGAAAGCAAAAAGTGGGCGTTCGATCTTCAAGATGCCCGCATTGATGACAGGCCAATGTTGTAGGATCATCTTTCTAAGTTTATTTGATAACGGAGAGAAAGTTGTTACACACGCTATCCTCTCCTAATCTTTCTTGGGGTTTGGGACAAGTAAAGTTTCTCGGGGACGATACCAAGCTCTTTTCAAGGCAGTCTTTACAGTCTTTTTGGGGTAGCCCCTGTCTCTCAGTTTGTTAGCCGGAATGGCACTCTCTTTGAAGTAGTCCCCCCTGTTTGAACAGTTTCTCCTAATTCGGAGGAACTGAGAGAAAGGTAGCGAGTCTCTTAGGGCCCTGGGATGGTTACTGGTATATTCCAACAGTGTGTTTCTCTCAGTGGGTTTTCTGAACAAGCGAGTGAGCAGTTCTCCCTCATGATGGAAAATCGTTAAATCCAAAAAATCAATGGAAGATTTATCAGATGAGGATGTGAAGTTCAGGCCCGAACAGTTATTGTTCATCCAGTGCATGAAGTGGCGTAGAACATTGACGTCAAACTTCCATAACATGAAAATGTCATCAATGTATCTACGCCACATGATGATACCGGTGAAGAATGGGTTGGATGGTGCCAGAATAACCTGTCTCTCTTTTTCGTCCATAAATAGTATGGCCAGATTCGGAGCAAAAATTGCGCCCATGGCGGTCCCCTTGATTTGTTGATAGAAGACGCCCTTGAATGAAAAGAAATTTCTAGTAAGGCAAATTTCTAAAAGTTGACAGATGAATATTGTAGGTATGGCATGTGGACGTTGGCGTGTGTCCAAGATTCTTTGTATGACCTGGAGTGCGGCAACCTGTGGTATATTGGTATATAAAGCCTCCACGTCCATGGTGCACAAAGTGTCAGTAACTGGATTGAAAGGCTGATGTTCAATCAAATTAATCATGGCCATGGAGTCTCGTACATAGCAAGGTGTAGAATGGACAAAGACTTTAATGAAGTGGTCAACAAAGGCACCTAACGGTTCTAAAATTGACCCGCAAGCAGATACAATGGGGTGTCCTGGTGGTGTGGTGATATTCTTGTGGACTTTGGGTAAAGTGTATATAACAGGGGTCCTGGGGCTTTTTACGTTTAAGTAGTTAAATTCCTTTTTGGTCAAAAAGCCTTCCTCCACTGCATCCAATGTAACCTTCCGTATTAGCTCCTGAATTTCTTTCGTGGGGTTAGATGCTAGCCTAAGATAGTGATCTTTATTGTCCAGCTGTCTCTGGATTTCTGCTGTGTAGGTGTCTTGGTCTTGTATAACAATACCACCACCTTTGTCAGCACTTTTGATTACAATAGAGGTATTAGTTTTAAGGGAACTAATGGCTTGTTTCTCCTTAAATGTGATATTATATGGTATAAACCTCCTTTGTTGCTGTAAGTTTGAGAGGTCTTTAAGAACCAATTTCTCAAAAGTTATTACCTCTGATGGTAACATACCTGCAGATGGTAGAAAGGTCGCAGGTGGCCGAAAAGGAGTAAATGCTTTGCTTTCAGAAGAGGGGTGAATCTGAAAGAACGCCTTCAGTCTAATGCGTCTGAAGAAGCGTAAGAGTTCAGTCTGGACCTCCATAAAGTTAGGCGCTATGGTTGGAACAAAAGATAAGCCCTTTTTAAGGACAGAGAGTTCGTCCTCATCCAGCGAGTAATTGGCGAGGTTGAAGATGGGAATCATCTCAGATCTCTGGGGGCCCTGTGTTACCATTGGTAATAGTTGTTCCTGGTTCTCCGCTCGCCCGGGGGATTGAACCATCGTTGTGGTTTCTTGACTCGCCCTCGTTGTGGCGGTTCTTGTTGGCCCCTTTGTAAAAAAGGAGTGGAACTCTGTTGTGCTCCTCCTCCTCATCTAGAGGTACTGGATCCTTCGCCTGCGTCTGAGGTGTCAGATGATTCGGCGGAAGTATCCGAAAAGCCAACCAGGTTTTGTCGCTTATTGAATCTGCCCCACGGTCTATTGTGTTGGGGATTAGTATAAGATCTATTAGTATAAAAAATCTTTTTGTAGATAGGGATAAGTCACTTCAGTATTGTAAGATTTTATGTCTTTTTTAACTTTGTTCGACTTTTTATTCTGTTCGATTCTGTAAAACTTTGCCACCGTCTTGTCCACCTGTTCTATGAGCTTTTTGCTCTCAGTTGTATCATTAGAGTCCTCTATTTGTTTGAGGATATCTGCAATTTCTGTCTCTAGAGTCTTTAGGGTTTCGGTGGCTATATCAATCCCTAAAACAAGCCAGTGCCGGGAACAGGTAGTTCCTATATAGCTGAAATTTGATATGTATTTAGGATTGTCAGTAAAGATGCCTGGTATATTCCTAATCTGAAGGCCTAATGGAATCACATTTGCCTTAAGGTAGTCCGTCAACATCAATACCATAAGTTGTAAACGGACTTGCTTTTTCTTTAATTTTTCTAGTTGTTCAGGTATTGAGCTATCTGTCTGGTTAGGAATGTCAGAGTTATCTGAAAGTAGGGAAGGGCCAGAGCATATATGTTTGATATAATCGTCAGTGTATAAGGGAGCTAACAGTGACATAGTTGCCTCGCTATGAAAAGGGAAAGTTTTGGATTTCTCCGTGTGGATAGAGTTTAAGTTGAAGAGATGGGGAATTGAGTACTAGGAAGCCCAAAGGAACGTGTTTGGACGGAATGTAACCCTTGCAAACCAGCGTTTGCGCTCAGGTCATTTTTATTTTAACAAGGGAACCCAATAAGTACCTTTGGACCATGGGTAATCACATTTTTCACAGACAACAAGGGTCCTCAGGGAATAATGATAAACAGAAAAAATAATAATTTTACAGACCACAATCGGTACTATAATCAAGTTTCCAGACCCAGCCGGGTGAGGAAATGTTTAATTTAAAGATAGAAAAGGAGTGTGGTTGACCTGGAGGTGGTCAGTTATAAACACTTTAGATGGGGCACAGTCCTGTACCTATCCATCAAAGAAGAAAATGTAGCAGAGATGCTACGAAAGTAAGAAAAGCTTTACAGGCAAGGAGTTTGGAGCCAAAATGTCGCTTGTGAGTTAATGAACAATGCAAAAACAAGTTTCGACATACAGTATTTACAGAATGGCATACAAATGAATTTTCTGTAATACTGTTAAACCGTCAACGTTTCGATCCCCTGGCTCCTAATGAACCGGGATCATCATCAGGACTATTAAATCATTTGCCTGTTTTCTAGGAATGCCTGTGGAAAATGAAAAAGGAGAAAAAGAATGGAGAACATAAGGTATCCGCCTACAAAAGTAAAAGATATATACAGACATATACAAACAGTTTGCGTGCCGAGGACTACTTACACTATGCAAGCTTGTGTAGCTGACCTGAGGAATAGTACTCATAGTTGTGGAGCCGTCCAGTGAATTGAAAAAAACGGATTCAGTAGTGAACGTGGAGGATTGTGAGCTAATGGATGGAATACTCCTGTTGTTTGTCAGAGTTTCGGGTGAATGGGAGCCTATCATGCACGTGGGGTATTTGTCATAGCGAGCAGTGCCTCCAGTAATTAGACTATATCGCGACCGCGCAGTGAGCGTGTTGAACCATGGACTATAGGTGTGACCAAATTGGCCAGTGAATATGTACCATGCACAGGCGGGGTGTCAGGTCTGAAAAGGAAAGACCTCCGTGTACACGTATATCGAGTGACTTATGTACAACCAGTACTGACCTGCCGGGCAAATTGTAATATCCTGGTCAGGCACTAGAGTGGTCAGAATACCGAGGAAATTGTCGGTACCTGGATAAGGAGAGATAAATCATTAGCTTAGAGGGTGGTGCCTATTGCGTAACTAAACCACGTTGGTGTTGAAATTAGCGGTTTACCTGATTGCGAGGCGGGGAAAATAAAGCCTCAGAGTAGAGCGAGCCTTTTTGATATCACTCGTGGAGATAACTTGCGTCCTAGTTAGGGGCGAATATTGTTCCAACAACCGGTGGGCTGGAAAGAAACATGGGGGAAACGAGGTTAAGAGAATGGGCGGAGGGAAACCTCGGTCGGGGTTTCCAGGTTCGCCCTAGGGCATGCGCTTACCTTTTGTTGCCACGGGAGTTGAGGCGGGATGACGGCGAGACTCGGTGGTCTCTCTCCGTGTCTTGGCAGCATCGATGCGCTGTCCGAGTGTTGTTGCTCCACCGGGGCTTAAGGCATGGGGTGGACATGAGAAACAGAGGAGGGACTAGGTGTTCGCTTTCTCTGTGGTCGCCATTTTGGAATGGGCAAGGACCGAGACATGGTGAAGGGACTAGAGTGCGCGCAGGACTCAGGTGGTGAGGGTGTTGTAACCTTCGTGGTAGTGAATGTGCAATGTGAGTCGGCCATATTATAGAGGCCACCGCAGTGATAAGGTTAGGGGGGCATTTGAGGAAAAATCCTCGTGATGGTGCGACGTACTCCTAGAGTAACCTCAGGCCACATTATGTAGCCCACTATATACATAACGATTAATTTTGTACAATGTTACTGCTGGAATTATTCAATAAACATTTACATTTACAATGTATTCGTGCATAATTACTGCAATGGCATCTGGAGTGCGTATTGGAGGTGGAGCCTCTGGAAATTCATATACATTTTGCAGTTACATGGCAATTAGTCACATTTAGTAGAGTGGGGTCTAGAGTACAAATTGGTTGTGGAGCCTCAGAGAGTTCAGCCATTTCGCAATGTCACTAAACCAAGGGTTATGTTTCCGAGAAACTGAGCAATGATCAGATCAGAGGAGGGAGGTCCAGTCCTCCGTCCGATTTAGGCCGTTGTGGATAGAGTCCAAGAGTATTATGCACTTCAATTCTTCTTTATTAAGGAGGCTTGTCATGCTCCCTCCTCTTGGGGGTAGTTTTAGTGCCTTTAGAATTGTCCAGCGGATGTCATCCTCGTCATGGTTGGCCTCAGTGAAGTGCTCTACCAGCGGGGCATTCGGTGTCTTGCATCTAATGCGACTTCTGTGCTGGCAGATGCGGGTCTTGACTTTTTGTGAGGTTTGGCCCACATATACTTTTTGGCATGGGCATTGAATGAGATACACAACATTACTCGTATTACAATTGGTTAGGGTATTGCATTGAAACTTAATGTTGTTAAACTCTAATGTCTTACCTTCAATGGTTAGATTACATACAACGCAACCCCCACATTTTACATGACCAACAATGGGGGACAGTCCCCATCTAGATTCAAGAGTAGAGAGTTGTTCAGGGCCGGGGAGGGCTGCTCTCACCAAATGGTCTTTCAAATTCTTGCTTTTTTTTAAAGCAAAAAGTGGGCGTTCGATCTTCAAGATGCCCGCATTGATGACAGGCCAATGTTGTAGGATCATCTTTCTAAGTTTATTTGATAACGGAGAGAAAGTTGTTACACACGCTATCCTCTCCTGATCTTTCTTGGGGTTTGGGACAAGTAAAGTTTCTCGGGGACGATACCAAGCACTTTTCAAGGCAGTCTTTACAGTCTTTTTGGGGTAGCCCCTGTCTCTCAGTTTGTTAGCCAGAATGGCACTCTCTTTGAAGTAGTCCCCCCTGTTTGAACAGTTTCTCCTAATTCGGAGGAACTGAGAGAAAGGTAGCGAGTCTCTTAGGGCCCTGGGATGGTTACTGGTATATTCCAACAGTGTGTTTCTCTCAGTGGGTTTTCTGAACAAGCGAGTGAGCAGTTCTCCCTCATGATGGAAAATCGTTAAATCCAAAAAATCAATGGAAGATTTATCAGATGAGGATGTGAAGTTCAGGCCCGAACAGTTATTGTTCATCCAGTGCATGAAGTGGCGTAGAACATTGACGTCAAACTTCCATAACATGAAAATGTCATCAATGTATCTACGCCACATGATGATACCGGTGAAGAATGGGTTGGATGGTGCCAGAATAACCTGTCTCTCTATTTCGTCCATAAATAGTATGGCCAGATTCGGAGCAAAAATTGCGCCCATGGCGGTCCCCTTGATTTGTTGATAGAAGACGCCCTTGAATGAAAAGAAATTTCTAGTAAGGCAAATTTCTAAAAGTTGACAGATGAATATTGTAGGTATGGCATGTGGACGTTGGCGTGTGTCCAAGATTCTTTGTATGACCTGGAGTGCGGCAACCTGTGGTATATTGGTATATAAAGCCTCCACGTCCATGGTGCACAAAGTGTCAGTAACTGGATTGAAAGGCTGATGTTCAATCAAATTAATCATGGCCATGGAGTCTCGTACATAGCAAGGTGTAGAAGGGACAAAGACTTTAATGAAGTGGTCAACAAAGGCACCTAACGGTTCTAAAATTGACCCGCAAGCAGATACAATGGGGCGTCCTGGTGGTGTGGTGATATTCTTGTGGACTTTGGGTAAAGTGTATATAACAGGGGTCCTGGGGCTTTTTACGTTTAAGTAGTTAAATTCCTTTTTGGTCAAAAAGCCTTCCTCCACTGCATCCAATGTAACCTTCCGTATTAGCTCCTGAATTTCTTTCGTGGGGTTAGATGCTAGCCTAAGATAGTGATCTTTATTGTCCAGCTGTCTCTGGATTTCTGCTGTGTAGGTGTCTTGGTCTTGTATAACAATACCACCACCTTTGTCAGCACTTTTGATTACAATAGAGGTATTAGTTTTAAGGGAACTAATGGCTTGTTTCTCCTTAAGTGTGATATTATATGGTATAAACCTCCTTTGTTGCTGTAAGTTTGAGAGGTCTTTAAGAACCAATTTCTCAAAAGTTATTACCTCTGATGGTAACATACCTGCAGATGGTAGAAAGGTCGAAGGTGGCCGAAAAGGAGTAAATGCTTTGCTTTCAGAAGAGGGGTGAATCTGAAAGAACGCCTTCAGTCTAATGCGTCTGAAGAAGCGTAAGAGTTCAGTCTGGACCTCCATAAAGTTAGGCGCTATGGTTGGAACAAAAGATAAGCCCTTTTTAAGGACAGAGAGTTCGTCCTCATCCAGCGAGTAATTGGCGAGGTTGAAGATGGGAATCATCTCAGATCTCTGGGGGCCCTGTGTTACCATTGGTAATAGTTGTTCCTGGTTCTCCGCTCGCCCGGGGGATTGAACCATCGTTGTGGTTTCTTGACTCGCCCTCGTTGTGGCGGTTCTTGTTGGCCCCTTTGTAAAAAAGGAGTGGAACTCTGTTGTGCTCCTCCTCCTCATCTAGAGGTACTGGATCCTTCGCCTGCGTCTGAGGTGTCAGATGATTCGGCGGAAGTATCCGAAAAGCCAACCAGGTTTTGTCGCTTATTGAATCTGCCCCACGGTCTATTGTGTTGGGGATTAGTATAAGATCTATTAGTATAAAAAATCTTTTTGTAGATAGGGATAAGTCACTTCAGTATTGTAAGATTTTATGTCTTTTTTAACTTTGTTCGACTTTTTATTCTGTTCGATTCTGTAAAACTTTGCCACCGTCTTGTCCACCTGTTCTATGAGCTTTTTGCTCTCAGTTGTATCATTAGAGTCCTCTATTTGTTTGAGGATATCTGCAATTTCTGTCTCTAGAGTCTTTAGGGTTTCGGTGGCTATATCAATACCTAAAACAAGCCAGTGCCGGGAACAGGTAGTTCCTATATAGCTGAAATTTGATATGTATTTAGGATTGTCAGTAAAGATGCCTGGTATATTCCTAATCTGAAGGCCTAATGGAATCACATTTGCCTTAAGGTAGTCCGTCAACATCAATACCATAAGTTGTAAACGGACTTGCTTTTTCTTTAATTTTTCTAGTTGTTCAGGTATTGAGCTATCTGTCTGGTTAGGAATGTCAGAGTTATTTGAAAGTAGGGAAGGGCCAGAGCATATATGTTTGATATAATCATCAGTGTATAAGGGAGCTAAGAGTGACATAGTTGCCTCGCTATGAAAAGGGAAAGTTTTGGATTTCTCCGTGTGGATAGAGTTTAAGTTGAAGAGATGGGGAATTGAGTACTAGGAAGCCCAAACGAACGTGTTTGGACGGAATGTACCCTTGCAAACCAGCGTTTGCGCTCAGGTCATTTTTATTTTAACAAGGGAACCCAATAAGTACCTTTGGACCATGGGTAATCAAATTTTTCACAGACAACAAGGGTCCTCAGGGAATAATGATAAACAGAAAAAATAATAATTTTACAGACCACAATCGGTACTATAATCAAGTTTCCAGACCCAGCCGGGTGAGGAAATGTTTAATTTAAAGATAGAAAAGGAGTGTGGTTGACCTGGAGGTGGTCAGTTATAAACACTTTAGATGGGGCACAGTCCTGTACCTATCCATCAAAGAAGAAAATGTAGCAGAGATGCTACGAAAGTAAGAAAAGCTTTACAGGCAAGGAGTTTGGAGCCAAAATGTCGCTTGTGAGTTAATGAACAATGCAAAAACAAGTTTCGACATACAGTATTTATAGAATGGCATACAAATGAATTTTCTGTAATACTGTTAAACCGTCAACGTTTCGATCCCCTGGCTCCTAATGAACCGGGATCATCATCAGGACTATTAAATCATTTTCCTGTTTTCTAGGAATGCCTGTGGAAAATGAAAAAGGAGAAAAAGAATGGAGAACATAAGGTATCCGCCTACAAAAGTAAAAGATATATACAGACATATACAAACAGTTTGCGTGCCGAGGACTACTTACACTATGCAAGCTTGTGTAGCTGACCTGAGGAATAGTACTCATAGTTGTGGAGCCGTCCAGTGAATTGAAAAAAACGGATTCAGTAGTGAACGTGGAGGATTGTGAGCTAATGGATGGAATACTCCTGTTGTTTGTCGGAGTTTCGGGTGAATGGGTGCCTATCATGCACGTGGGGTATTTGTCATAGCGAGCAGTGCCTCCAGTAATTAGACTATATCGCGACCGCGCAGTGAGCGTGTTGAACCATGGACTATAGGTGTGACCAAATTGGCCAGTGAATATGTACCATGCACAGGCGGGGTGTCAGGTCTGAAAAGGAAAGACCTCCGTGTACACGTATATCGCGTGACTTATGTACAACCAGTACTGACCTGCCGGGCAAATTGTAATATCCTGGTCAGGCACTAGAGTGGTCAGAATACCGAGGAAATTGTCGGTACCTGGATAAGGAGAGATAAATCATTAGCTTAGAGGGTGGTGCCTATTGCGTAACTAAACCACGTTGGTGTTGAAATTAGCGGTTTACCTGATTGCGAGGCGGGGAAAATAAAGCCTCAGAGTAGAGCGAGCCTTTTTGATATCACTCGTGGAGATAACTTGCGTCCTAGTTAGGGGCGAATATTGTTCCAACAACCGGTGGGCTGGAAAGAAACATGGGGGAAACGAGGTTAAGAGAATGGGCGGAGGGAAACCTCGGTCGGGGTTTCCAGGTTCGCCCTAGGGCATGCGCTTACCTTTTGTTGCCACGGGAGTTGAGGCGGGATGACGGCGAGACTCGGTGGTCTCTCTCCGTGTCTTGGCAGCATCGATGCGCTGTCCGAGTGTTGTTGCTCCACCGGGGCTTAAGGCATGGGGTGGACATGAGAAACAGAGGAGGGACTAGGTGTTCGCTTTCTCTGTGGTCGCCATTTTGGAATGGGCAAGGACCGAGACATGGTGAAGGGACTAGAGTGCGCGCAGGACTCAGGTGGTGAGGGTGTTGTAACCTTCGTGGTAGTGAATGTGCAATGTGAGTCGGCCATATTATAGAGATAGAGGCCACCGCAGTGATAAGGTTAGGGGGGCATTTGAGGAAAAATCCTCGTGATGGTGCGACGTACTCCTAGAGTAACCTCAGGCCACATTATGTAGCCCACTATATACATAACGATTAATTGTGTACAATGTTACTGCTGGAATTATTCAATAAACATTTACATTTACAATGTATTCGTGCATAATTACTGCAATGGCATCTGGAGTGCGTATTGGAGGTGGAGCCTCTGGAAATTCATATACATTTTGCAGTTACATGGCAATTAGTCACATTTAGTAGAGTGGGGTCTAGAGTACAAATTGGTTGTGGAGCCTCAGAGAGTTCAGCCATTTCGCAATGTCACTAAACCAAGGGTTATGTTTCCGAGAAACTGAGCAATGATCAGATCAGAGGAGGGAGGTCCAGTCCTCCGTCCGATTTAGGCCGTTGTGGATAGAGTCCAAGAGTATTATGCACTTCAATTCTTCTTTATTAAGGAGGCTTGTCATGCTCCCTCCTCTTGGGGGTAGTTTTAGTGCCTTTAGAATTGTCCAGCGGATGTCATCCTCGTCATGGTTGGCCTCAGTGAAGTGCTCTACCAGCGGGGCATTCAGTGTCTTGCATCTAATGCGACTTCTGTGCTGGCAGATGCGGGTCTTGACTTTTTGTGAGGTTTGGCCCACATATACTTTTTGGCATGGGCATTGAATGAGATACACAACATTACTCGTATTACAATTGGTTAGGGTATTGCATTGAAACTTAATGTTGTTAAACTCTAATGTCTTACCTTCAATGGTTAGATTACATACAACGCAACCCCCACATTTTACATGACCAACAATGGGGGACAGTCCCCATCTAGATTCAAGAGTAGAGAGTTGTTCAGGGCCGGGGAGGGCTGCTCTCAACAAATGGTCTTTCAAATTCTTGCTTTTTTTTAAAGCAAAAAGTGGGCGTTCGATCTTCAAGATGCCCGCATTGATGACAGGCCAATGTTGTAGGATCATCTTTCTAAGTTTATTTGATAACGGAGAGAAAGTTGTTACACACGCTATCCTCTCCTGATCTTTCTTGGGGTTTGGGACAAGTAAAGTTTCTCGGGGACGATACCAAGCTCTTTTCAAGGCAGTCTTTACAGTCTTTTTGGGGTAGCCCCTGTCTCTCAGTTTGTTAGCCAGAATGGCACTCTCTTTGAAGTAGTCCCCCCTGTTTGAACAGTTTCTCCTAATTCGGAGGAACTGAGAGAAAGGTAGCGAGTCTCTTAGGGCCCTGGGATGGTTACTGGTATATTCCAACAGTGTGTTTCTCTCAGTGGGTTTTCTGAACAAGCGAGTGAGCAGTTCTCCCTCATGATGGAAAATCGTTAAATCCAAAAAATCAATGGAAGATTTATCAGATGAGGATGTGAAGTTCAGGCCCGAACAGTTATTGTTCATCCAGTGCATGAAGTGGCGTAGAACATTGACGTCAAACTTCCATAACATGAAAATGTCATCAATGTATCTACGCCACATGATGATACCGGTGAAGAATGGGTTGGATGGTGCCAGAATAACCTGTCTCTCTATTTCGTCCATAAATAGTATGGCCAGATTCGGAGCAAAAATTGCGCCCATGGCGGTCCCCTTGATTTGTTGATAGAAGACGCCCTTGAATGAAAAGAAATTTCTAGTAAGGCAAATTTCTAAAAGTTGACAGATGAATATTGTAGGTATGGCATGTGGACGTTGGCGTGTGTCCAAGATTCTTTGTATGACCTGGAGTGCGGCAACCTGTGGTATATTGGTATATAAAGCCTCCACGTCCATGGTGCACAAAGTGTCAGTAACTGGATTGAAAGGCTGATGTTCAATCAAATTAATCATGGCCATGGAGTCTCGTACATAGCAAGGTGTAGAAGGGACAAAGACTTTAATGAAGTGGTCAACAAAGGCACCTAACGGTTCTAAAATTGACCCGCAAGCAGATACAATGGGGCGTCCTGGTGGTGTGGTGATATTCTTGTGGACTTTGGATAAAGTGTATATAACAGGGGTCCTGGGGCTTTTTACGTTTAAGTAGTTAAATTCCTTTTTGGTCAAAAAGCCTTCCTCCACTGCATCCAATGTAACCTTCCGTATTAGCTCCTGAATTTCTTTCGTGGGGTTAGATGCTAGCCTAAGATAGTGATCTTTATTGTCCAGCTGTCTCTGGATTTCTGCTGTGTAGGTGTCTTGGTCTTGTATAACAATACCACCACCTTTGTCAGCACTTTTGATTACAATAGAGGTATTAGTTTTAAGGGAACTAATGGCTTGTTTCTCCTTAAGTGTGATATTATATGGTATAAACCTCCTTTGTTGCTGTAAGTTTGAGAGGTCTTTAAGAACCAATTTCTCAAAAGTTATTACCTCTGATGGTAACATACCTGCAGATGGTAGAAAGGTCGAAGGTGGCCGAAAAGGAGTAAATGCTTTGCTTTCAGAAGAGGGGTGAATCTGAAAGAACGCCTTCAGTCTAATGCGTCTGAAGAAGCGTAAGAGTTCAGTCTGGACCTCCATAAAGTTAGGCGCTATGGTTGGAACAAAAGATAAGCCCTTTTTAAGGACAGAGAGTTCGTCCTCATCCAGCGAGTAATTGGCGAGGTTGAAGATGGGAATCATCTCAGATCTCTCGGGGCCCTGTGTTACCATTGGTAATAGTTGTTCCTGGTTCTCCGCTCGCCCAGGGGATTGAACCATCGTTGTGGTTTCTTGACTCGCCCTCGTTGTGGCGGTTCTTGTTGGCCCCTTTGTAAAAAAGGAGTGGAACTCTGTTGTGCTCCTCCTCCTCGTCTAGAGGTACTGGATCCTTCGCCTGCGTCTGAGGTGTCAGATGATTCGGCGGAAGTATCCGAAAAGCCAACCAGGTTTTGTCGCTTATTGAATCTGCCCCACGGTCTATTGTGTTGGGGATTAGTATAAGATCTATTAGTATAAAAATCTTTTTGTAGATAGAGATAAGTCACTTCAGTATTGTAAGATTTTATGTCTTTTTTAACTTTGTTCGACTTTTTATTCTGTTTGATTCTGTAAAACTCTGCCACCGTCTTGTCCACCTGTTCTATGAGCTTTTTGCTCTCAGTTGTATCATTAGAGTCCTCTATTTGTTTGAGGATATCTGCAATTTCTGTCTCTAGAGTCTTTAGGGTTTCGGTGGCTATATCAATACCTAAAACAAGCCAGTGCCGGGAACAGGTAGTTCCTATATAGCTGAAATTTGATATGTATTTAGGATTGTCAGTAAAGATGCCTGGTATATTCCTAATCTGAAGGCCTAATGGAATCACATTTGCCTTAAGGTAGTCCGTCAACATCAATACCATAAGTTGTAAACGGACTTGCTTTTTCTTTAATTTTTCTAGTTGTTCAGGTATTGAGCTATCTGTCTGGTTAGGAATGTCAGAGTTATCTGAAAGTAGGGAAGGGCCAGAGCATATATGTTTGATATAATCGTCAGTGTATAAGGGAGCTAAGAGTGACATAGTTGCCTCGCTATGAAAAGGGAAAGTTTTGGATTTCTCCGTGTGGATAGAGTTTAAGTTGAAGAGATGGGGAATTGAGTACTAGGAAGCCCAAACGAACGTGTTTGAACGGAATGTAACCCTTGCAAACCAGCGTTTGCGCTCAGGTCATTTTTATTTTAACAAGGGAACCCAATAAGTACCTTTGGACCATGGGTAATCAAATTTTTCACAGACAACAAGGGTCCTCAGGGAATAATGATAAACAGAAAAAATAATAATTTTACAGACCACAATCGGTACTATAATCAAGTTTCCAGACCCAGCCGGGTGAGGAAATGTTTAATTTAAAGATAGAAAAGGAGTGTGGTTGACCTGGAGGTGGTCAGTTATAAACACTTTAGATGGGGCACAGTCCTGTACCTATCCATCAAAGAAGAAAATGTAGCAGAGATGCTACGAAAGTAAGAAAAGCTTTACAGGCAAGGAGTTTGGAGCCAAAATGTCGCTTGTGAGTTAATGAACAATGCAAAAACAAGTTTCGACATACAGTATTTACAGAATGGCATACAAATGAATTTTCTGTAATACTGTTAAACCGTCAACGTTTTGATCCCATGGCTCCTAATGAACCGGGATCATCATCAGGACTATTAAATCATTTGCCTGTTTTCTAGGAATGCCTGTGGAAAATGAAAAAGGAGAAAAAGAATGGAGAACATAAGGTATCCGCCTACAAAAGTAAAAGATATATACAGACATATACAAACAGTTTGCGTGCCGAGGACTACTTACACTATGCAAGCTTGTGTAGCTGACCTGAGGAATAGTACTCATAGTTGTGGAGCCGTCCAGTGAATTGAAGAAACCGGATTCAGTAGTGTACGTGGAGGATTGTGAGCTAATGGATGGAATACTCCTGTTGTTTGTCGGAGTTTCGGGTGAATGGGTGCCTATCATGCACGTGGGGTATTTGTCATAGCGAGCAGTGCCTCCAGTAATTAGACTATATCGCGACCGCGCAGTGAGCGTGTTGAACCATGGACTATAGGTGTGACCAAATTGGCCAGTGAATATGTACCATGCACAGGCGGGGTGTCAGGTCGGGGTGTCAGGTCTGAAAAGGAAAGACCTCCGTGTACACGTATATCGTGTGACTTATGTACAACCGGAGAAATCCAAAACTTTCCCTTTTCATAGCGAGGCAACTATGTCACTCTTAGCTCCCTTATACACTGACGATTATATCAAACATATATGCTCTGGCCCTTCCCTACTTTCAGATAACTCTGACATTCCTAACCAGACAGATAGCTCAATACCTGAACAACTAGAAAAATTAAAGAAAAAGCAAGTCCGTTTACAACTTATGGTATTGATGTTGACGGACTACCTTAAGGCAAATGTGATTCCATTAGGCCTTCAGATTAGGAATATACCAGGCATCTTTACTGACAATCCTAAATACATATCAAATTTCAGCTATATAGGAACTACCTGTTCCCGGCACTGGCTTGTTTTAGGTATTGATATAGCCACCGAAACCCTAAAGACTCTAGAGACAGAAATTGCAGATATCCTCAAACAAATAGAGGACTCTAATGATACAACTGAGAGCAAAAAGCTCATAGAACAGGTGGACAAGACGGTGGCAGAGTTTTACAGAATCGAACAGAATAAAAAGTCGAACAAAGTTAAAAAAGACATAAAATCTTACAATACTGAAGTGACTTATCCCTATCTACAAAAAGATTTTTATACTAATAGATCTTATACTAATCCCCAACACAATAGACCGTGGGGCAGATTCAATAAGCGACAAAACCTGGTTGGCTTTTCGGATACTTCAGCCGAATCATCTGACACCTCAGACGCAGGCGAAGGATCCAGTACCTCTAGACGAGGAGGAGGAGCACAACAGAGTTCCACTCCTTTTTTACAAAGGGGCCAACAAGAACCGCCACAACGAGGGCGAGTCAAGAAACCACAACGATGGTTCAATCCCCCGGGCGAGCGGAGAACCAGGAACAACTATTAGCAATGGTAACACAGGGCCCCCAGAGATCTGAGATGATTCCCATCTTCAACCTCGCCAATTACTCGCTGGATGAGGACGAACTCTCTGTCCTTAAAAAGGGCTTATCTTTTGTTCCAACCATAGCGCCTAACTTTATGGAGGTCCACACTGAACTCTTACGCTTCTTCAGACGCATTAGACTGAAGGCGTTCTTTCAGATTCACCCCTCTTCTGAAAGCAAAGCATTTACTCCTTTTCGGCCACCTTCGACCTTTCTACCATCTGCAGGTATGTTACCATCAGAGGTAATAACTTTTGAGAAATTGGTTCTTAAAGACCTCTCAAACTTACAGCAACAAAGGAGGTTTATACCATATAATATCACACTTAAGGAGAAACAAGCCATTAGTTCCCTTAAAACTAATACCTCTATTGTAATCAAAAGTGCTGACAAAGGTGGTGGTATTGTTATACAAGACCAAGACACCTACACAGCAGAAATCCAGAGACAGCTGGACAATAAAGATCACTATCTTAGGCTAGCATCTAACCCCACGAAAGAAATTCAGGAGCTAATACGGAAGGTTACATTGGATGCAGTGGAGGAAGGCTTTTTGACCAAAAAGGAATTTAACTACTTAAACGTAAAAAGCCCCAGGACCCCTGTTATATACACTTTACCCAAAGTCCACAAGAATATCACCACACCACCAGGACGCCCCATTGTATCTGCTTGCGGGTCAATTTTAGAACCGTTAGGTGCCTTTGTTGACCACTTCATTAAAGTCTTTGTCCCTTCTACACCTTGCTATGTACGAGACTCCATGGCCATGATTAATTTGATTGAACATCAGCCTTTCAATCCAGTTACTGACACTTTGTGCACCATGGACGTGGAGGCTTTATATACCAATATACCACAGGTTGCCGCACTCCAGGTCATACAAAGAATCTTGGACACACGCCAACGTCCACATGCCATACCTACAATATTCATCTGTCAACTTTTAGAAATTTGCCTTACTAGAAATTTCTTTTCATTCAAGGGCGTCTTCTATCAACAAATCAAGGGGACCGCCATGGGCGCAATTTTTGCTCCGAATCTGGCCATACTATTTATGGACGAAATAGAGAGACAGGTTATTCTGGCACCATCCAACCCATTCTTCACCGGTATCATCATGTGGCGTAGATACATTGATGACATTTTCATGTTATGGAAGTTTGACGTCAATGTTCTACGCCACTTCATGCACTGGATGAACAATAACTGTTCTGGCCTGAACTTCACATCCTCATCTGATAAATCTTCCATTGATTTTTGGGATTTAACGATTTTCCATCATGAGGGAGAACTGCTCACTCGCTTGTTCAGAAAACCCACTGAGAGAAACACACTGTTGGAATATACCAGTAACCATCCCAGGGCCCTAAGAGACTCGCTACCTTTCTCTCAGTTCCTCCGAATTAGGAGAAACTGTTCAAACAGGGGGGACTACTTCAAAGAGAGTGCCATTCTGGCTAACAAACTGAGAGACAGGGGCTACCCCAAAAAGACTGTAAAGACTGCCTTGAAAAGAGCTTGGTATCGTCCCCGAGAAACTTTACTTGTCCCAAACCCCAAGAAAGATCAGGAGAGGATAGCGTGTGTAACAACTTTCTCTCCGTTATCAAATAAACTTAGAAAGATGATCCTACAACATTGGCCTGTCATCAATGCGGGCATCTTGAAGATCGAACGCCCACTTTTTGCTTTAAAAAAAAGCAAGAATTTGAAAGACCATTTGGTGAGAGCAGCCCTCCCCGGCCCTGAACAACTCTCTACTCTTGAATCTAGATGGGGACTGTCCCCCATTGTTGGTCATGTAAAATGTGGCGGTTGCGTTGTATGTAATCTAACCATTGAAGGTAAGACATTAGAGTTTAACAACATTAAGTTTCAATGCAATACCCTAACCAATTGTAATACGAGTAATGTTGTGTATCTCATTCAATGCCCATGCCAAAAAGTATATGTGGGCCAAACCTCACAAAAAGTCAAGACCCGCATCTGCCAGCACAGAAGTCGCATTAGATGCAAGACACCGAATGCCCCGCTGGTAGAGCACTTCACTGAGGCCAACCATGACGAGGATGACATCCGCTGGACAATTCTAAAGGCACTAAAACTACCCCCAAGAGGAGGGAGCATGACAAGCCTCCTTAATAAAGAAGAATTGAAGTGCATAATACTCTTGGACTCTATCCACAACGGCCTAAATCGGACGGAGGACTGGACCTCCCTCCTCTGATCTGATCATTGCTCAGTTTCTCGGAAACATAACCCTTGGTTTAGTGACATTGCGAAATGGCTGAACTCTCTGAGGCTCCACAACCAATTTGTACTCTAGACCCCACTCTACTAAATGTGACTAATTGCCATGTAACTGCAAAATGTATATGAATTTCCAGAGGCTCCACCTCCAATACGCACTCCAGATGCCATTGCAGTAATTATGCACGAATACATTGTAAATGTAAATGTTTATTGAATAATTCCAGCAGTAACATTGTACAAAATTAATCGTTATGTATATAGTGGGCTACATAATGTGGCCTGAGGTTACTCTAGGAGTACGTCGCACCATCACGAGGATTTTTCCTCAAATGCCCCCCTAACCTTATCACTGCGGTAGCCTCTATAATATGGCCGACTCACATTGCAGATTCACTACCACGAAGGTTACAACACCCTCACCACCTGAGTCCTGCGCGCACTCTAGTCCCTTCACCATGTCTCGGTCCTTGCCCATTCCAAAATGGCGACCACAGAGAAAGCGAACACCTAGTCCCTCCTCTGTTTCTCATGTCCACCCCATGCCTTAAGCCCCGGTGGAGCAACAACACTCGGACAGCGCATCGATGCTGCCAAGACACGGAGAGAGACCACCGAGTCTCGCCGTCATCCCGCCTCAACTCCCGTGGCAACAAAAGGTAAGCGCATGCCCTAGGGCGAACCTGGAAACCCCGACCGAGGTTTCCCTCCGCCCATTCTCTTAACCTCGTTTCCCCCATGTTTCTTTCCAGCCCACCGGTTGTTGGAACAATATTCGCCCCTAACTAGGACGCAAGTTATCTCCACGAGTGATATCAAAAAGGCTCGCTCTACTCTGAGGCTTTATTTTCCCCGCCTCGCAATCAGGTAAACCGCTAATTTCAACACCAACGTGGTTTAGTTACACAATAGGCACCACCCTCTAAGCTAATGATTTATCTCTCCTTATCCAGGTACCGACAATTTCCTCGGTATTCTGACCACTCTAGTGCCTGACCAGGATATTACAATTTGCCCGGCAGGTCAGTACTGGTTGTACATAAGTCACTTGATATACGTGTACACGGAGGTCTTTCCTTTTCAGACCTGACACCCCGCCTGTGCATGGTACATATTCACTGGCCAATTTGGTCACACCCATAGTCCATGGTTCAACACGCTCACTGCGCGGTCGCGATATAGTCTAATTACTGGAGGCACTGCTCGCTATGACAAATACCCCACGTGCATGATAGGCACCCATTCACCCGAAACTCCGACAAACAACAGGAGTATTCCATCCATTAGCTCACAATCCTCCACGTTCACTACTGAATCCGGTTTTTTCAATTCACTGGACGGCTCCACAACTATGAGTACTATTCCTCAGGTCAGCTACACAAGCTTGCATAGTGTAAGTAGTCCTCGGCACGCAAACTGTTTGTATATGTCTGTATATATCTTTTACTTTTGTAGGCGGATACCTTATGTTCTCCATTCTTTTTCTCCTTTTTCATTTTCCACAGGCATTCCTAGAAAACAGGCAAATGATTTAATAGTCCTGATGATGATCCCGGTTCATTAGGAGCCAGGGGATCGAAACGTTGACGGTTTAACAGTATTACAGAAAATTCATTTGTATGCCATTCTGTAAATACTGTATGTCGAAACTTGTTTTTGCATTGTTCATTAACTCACAAGCGACATTTTGGCTCCAAACTCCTTGCCTGTAAAGCTTTTCTTACTTTCGTAGCATCTCTGCTACATTTTCTTCTTTGATGGATAGGTACAGGACTGTGCCCCATCTAAAGTGTTTATAACTGACCACCTCCAGGTCAACCACACTCCTTTTCTATCTTTAAATTAAACATTTCCTCACCCGGCTGGGTCTGGAAACTTGATTATAGTACCGATTGTGGTCTGTAAAATTATTATTTTTTCTGTTTATCATTATTCCCTGAGGACCCGTCCAGGATTGTCAAGGCCTGCCATAGGAGTGACTTATAGGTGTATATGACCCACGTACCCTCCTGAGGCAGAAGCCGGGAGCGCTACGGTGCTTTTTTCTTTTTTAAACTTGTGTGTTCTAATTTGTTCTCATTTTTAATCACTTACTGCACTTCCTGGCACATCAGGACTCTCCTGCCTGATCCTGAAGCTAACCGCACAGCGGATTCAGCGCTGTTGCAGACCAAAACAATCCCTGCCGCCATTGCTGGCGAGGCCACTCCCACTTTAGGTCACGCCCCCGCCCCAATCTGAATAATAACACTGACTACGAGCGTCTATCTCAGACCCACATACCCTCCTGAGGCGGAAGCCGGGAGCGCTACGGTGCTTTTTTTAAAAACTTGTGTGTTCTAATTTTTTCTCATTTTTAATCACTTACTGCACTTCCTGGCACATCAGGACTCTCCTGCCTGATCCTGAAGCTAACCGCACAGCGGATTCAGCGCAGTTGCAGACTCGAGGCCAAAACAATCCCTGCCGCCATTGCCGGCGAGGCCACGCCCACTTTAGGCCACGGCCCCCGCCCCAATCTGAATAAAAACGCTGACTACGAGCGTCTATCTCAGACCCACGTACCCTCCTGAGGCGGAAGCCGGGAGCGCTACGGTGCTTTTTTTTTTTAAACTTGTGTGTTCTAATTTGTTCTCATTTTTAATCACTTACTGCACTTCCTGGCACATCAGGACTCTCCTGCCTGATCCTGAAGCTAACCGCACAGCGGATTCAGCGCTGTTGCAGACCAAAACAATCCCTGCCGCCATTGCTTGCGAGGCCACTCCCACTTTAGGCCACGCCCCCGCCCCAATCTGAATAAAAACGCTGACTACGAGCGTCTATCTCAGACCCACGTACCCTCCTGAGGCGGAAGCCGGGAGCGCTACGGTGCTTTTTTTTAAAACTTGTGTGTTGTAATTTGTTCTCATTTTTAATCACTTACTGCACTTCCTGGCACATCAGGACTCTCCTGCCTGATCCTGAAGCTAACCGCACAGCGGATTCAGCGCTGTTGCAGACTCGAGGCCAAAACAATCCCTGCCGCCATTGCCGGCTAAGCCACGCCCACTTTAGACCCCGCCCCCTGACCCAATCTGAATAAAAACGCTGACTACGAGTGTCTATCTCAGACCCACGTACCCTCCTGAGGCGGATGTCGGGAGCGCTACGGTGCTTTTTTCAAAAACTTGTGTGTTCTAATTTGTTCTCATTTTTAATCACTTACAGCACTTCCTGGCACATCAGGACTATCCTGCCTGATCCTGAAGCTAACCGCACAGCGGATTCAGCGCTGTTGCAGGCTTGAGGCCAAAACAATCCCTGCCGCCATTGCCGGCGAGGCCACGCCCACTTTAGGCCAGGCCCCCCGCCCCAATCTGAATAAAAACACTGACTACGAGCGTCTATCTCAGACCCACGTACCCTCCTGAGGCGGAAGCCGGGAGCGCTACGGTGCTTTTTTTAAAAACTTGTGTGTTCTAATTTGTTCTCATTTTTAATCACTTACTGCACTTCCTGGCACATCAGGACTCTCCTGCCTGATCCTGAAGCTAACCGCACAGCGGATTCAGCGCTGTTGCAGACTCGAGGCCAAAACAATCCCTGCCGCCACTGCCGACGAGGCCACGCCCACTTTAGGCCCCGGCCCCGCCCCTTTTCACCTCCTTGATAACATGTGCCTCCACCGTACGCGCAGCGGACGGGCGCAGCGGGCGCGCCTAAGGCAAGCCCGTCTACGCCCATCATCGCCAAGACATCGCCTCTCGCCTGTCCCCCTGGCCAGAGAACGCCTTGTCGCCCTGAACCCTGGAAAGAGCTGCGATACGATATCCGGACATCTCGGACAGACATGCCTTCAATGTAAGTCATGTCACTTCTCTACTCCCAGCCCCTGTCTACCTAGGCACCTCTCAGTGGCGCTTAAACAAACCCCTCTTACCATCTTACAACTTAATGTTAGGTCTCTCTATAAGCACCATCCAGAGGTTAACACCCTCCTACTCGAAGAGAAGCCAGACATTCTCTTCATCTGCGAAACTTGGCTCCATGACGATATGACTAGTGTTCCTAACCTCACGCTCCCAGAGAACTACCAAATGAAATCGATAAATAGAGACACCAGAGGTGGCGGCATTGACGTCATCTACAAAAAGCAATTTCTCTGCTCCTTTATTAAAGAAAATATCTCGAGCTGTGAAAGTGCTCGCTTTAAGATCACGACGGGCCCTCATTTCTCCCTATCTGGCTTGTACATCTATCGACCCCCCGGACCTACGTCTACATTCACTGACGCTCTCCTTGAAGTGGCGAACACCCTTGTGGTGGGCTCAGCAAACTTCACAATACTAGGAGACCTTAATCTCCATTTCGATCGAAACCAAGATCCCACCATTAAAAATCTTCTGGCCGACCTGTCAGCCCTACAACTCTACCCACCTATCCAGGACGCTACCCACTCTGCGGGGCATATACTAGACCCTGTCTTCACCAACATCACAGAGACTACAACAGAGGCGCCAAACCTATGGGATGGACAGACCATTACTTAATTAAATTCACCATATTGATTAAGGAAACGTTCAACAGGGCTGAGCCTACCCGCCGCCTAAAAAGATCATGGCACAAACTCGTACCCAAGGACCTGCAGTCCACCCTAGGAGAACTTCATCAAGGGGCACATATAAACATTAACACAACATATGCTGTCTTCCATGCATGACTGGATTACTAAGGGACTAGATGCCCTCATCCCTCTCAAATGGACTAAGGGACGCAACTCCCCCTCCAACCCATGGTTTAACAACACCCTGAAATCCATGCGGAAGGAATGTAAGAAAGCCGAGAGAGCCTGGAGGCGAGTGTGGAAAAGTAAATTTTGTCATGTTCTGTGTCCCTACGTGTCATCCATCATATGTTATGTGTGCATGACCAATATGCATATGTTATTCCCCATGTCCGATTAATGACGCAATTATAGTTGTGTCCACCTCTAGTATGCCAGTTTCCAGTCCTCGTGAATACTACGAATACCAGGCCTATGTAAAGCTACGTTGCCACGTTTCTCAGTGTGCACGTTATTTCATTATAAAGTCCCCGTTTCCAGGCCTCAAAAGGGCCTGGACATCAGATTCAGCTCCTGTCTCCTGAAGCCTCGCTAAGGAGCGATACAGCCCCCACCTGTATCCTCGACCTTTCACTTACTTCCTGCCTCGCAGTGCCCGGTGCAGCTTGGCTCTGCCTCTGAGTCTGCCAAATGTATGTTATAGTTCCAGTTATCAGTTCAGTCCTCCTTCTCTGCATTCCTAAGCTACTGAACTGCATCAATAGTTTCCGTCATTGTCTAGCCTTCAGGGCTCCATGTTAGAGAATACTGTATTTAATGGTCATTTAATATTCTTCATCACGCACTACATGTAGAATAATGCATGGTCCAGTCTTAGAATCAAGTTAGCCTTTCCCCTTCTGACTTCTAGTTTATATCAACATGTTCCCTAAACATCAGATACTAGATAGAGTTTAGGTACATGTCGCTCCGACCCTCCAGACTTTAGTCTCTGCTCCTAGCACAGAGTTCATAGCCCCCAGCTTCTCCTCGTAACACGTCATTGCCAGTTTGCGCGCACCATCAGGTTAGAGGTCCCGGCTCCTTAGGTAGCCCCCTCCTATGTTTCCGCCCATTCATGACATATTCTGTTACGTCTGCACCACATGTCTATGTATACGCCCAGTTACACCTACTTTTACTGTTATCTTTCGCGACTGCTACGCGTCACGCCTTCTGTTCCACCCACTGCTACGCCTACTGCAATGTAATGCTATGTGTTCGCGCTATGTATATATGCTCGTGTATTGTTATCAAAAGTTAGCGCGCTCATCCCAGACCCAGCCCCAGCAGCTGCTGGGCCCCTGTTCCTATGCAGGTTGTCCTGTTCCTGTCCTTATGCTGTATTAAACCTGCAAAACTCCTACTACCTCGAATCTTGACTCTTATTTTATTGAGCTATCTGTTATGATATATGTCTAGTCAAAAATAGGGTATTATTTATTTATTTACCACATAATGGCGCCCGAATAGGGACTTGCCCTTTCCCCACGCGTCGGTGAAGCCACGCCGACCCCCTGACCCTCTGCAGCCGTGACGGAACCATACCGGCCACGTGCAGATATTTCTGCTTCAAGTATCCCTCAGGCCCACGGAGGAGACGGAGGAGGCGGTCCAGCATCCAAACGAGACGGTGGAGGAACGCGGCGAGTCCCGACCAGAGCCCAAGCCAAGAGTCCAAGGTCCGAGGTATCCGGAGGCCCACCCGTAACTGAAGTCCGAAGTCCGTCGTCGTAGCAGTCCAGTCCAGTCCGAAGCTTTCCGTTCTTGCTGCCCGGTGAGTACCATTACTGGGGTAGTATCTAGACAGGGTCAATCTAAATTGACTCTGGTCCGTGGGTTGGTGGTACCCAGGCCCACAAACGAAGTGTTCACCTAGGTGGATACGGGTCTTGATGCGTCCCTTTATGGGACCGGTATGTTCCGTACTGTTCCAGCAGCGCATCCAGTAACTCTAGTCTGTTCCGTTCTCGAGAAATTCTTGTGTTTCTGTTCTTAGTATTCCAGGTAATATTTCTGTCCGAACTGTAATGTTATGATGTTGTTCAATGTATTTCCAATGTCGTGGTATGCCTGAATTGTTTTCCCAATTGTTATTGTTCCTCGTCTATTGTATTGTGTTCCGATTCAAGTTTACAATGTCTCTCTTTTCGAGATTACGTCAGTTAAAAACTAGAAAGGGTTTGTTAGAAGAAGCAGTTCCTGTTCCGCCTAGGGACAGTCCAGGTCACTTTATGTATCAGAAACATGGCATAAGTGCCATATTGTATCTAGATTTATGGGTAGATTATACCAAACAGTTAGAAGAAAAGTATAGATGGCCCGTATCGGGTACATGGGATGCCGAATGCATCATGCGAGTAGAAGAAGCATTATGGAAAAAGAAAGCCAGACAGTCACAGAAAGATGCCATCGAGTTATGGCGCAAAGAAGCTCATAAAAGAACCGAAAAAGAAATCAGAAAGTCAGAACTAAGTAGAGACTCCCAAGAACGAGCCCAAGAAAGAGAATTAATCGAGATAGGTGAACGAGTTCTAGTCACCTTGCCGAATATGAAAGAAGATCTAGACAGAATATATCGTTTCATCCGTACAGGGGATGATCCAGAAAGTATTAGTAATGCCATGTCTCAAAGGAAAGCCGAGATTCAGCGCATGATATTAAAGTTCTTAATTAACTGTCTAATAAGAGAACAAGATTACCCGTCTAAAGATCCAGAAGAAATGAAAACTCTGACAAAGTGGAGTGATAATATAGCCGAAGGAAAGCACAATACCATTAGTGCCATGGAAAGTATGTACAAGAAAATCCGTAGAGAGATAATAAAGATACACGAACAGCGTAAAGCAGCACAAGTAAGCGAGAAAGAAAGTACCTCCGATCCTGAAGAGGAAGACGATGAGAATACTGCCAGAATAGCGTATGTAGGGAAACCTAGATTTCCAGATCGCCATTTACGTCTAGAACCCAAGTCTACTTCCCATCATTCAGCACCAGAACAAGGTTCCCTAGAACAAGTATTCCAAGCTACCGATCATATTCTGAAATCACGAATCGGTTATAGTGAGTTAAGTACTATGCATGAACAGGAATTAGTCCGATCAGCAGTCCGATGGATTACTGATTCTACCACTTTTCCAGACGAAATAGTGGCACAAATGTTTCTGAAATTGCCCCCAGCCGAGCAGCGACTGGTGGGTATGTATATGATTCAGTACCTCATTACTCTGTATGAGGGTCAGCACTCTGATCCAGGTCCGTTACATGATATCCTGAACGAGTTACTCCAGTATAAATGGAGAGGTCTAGGTACCGATTTAATTAGTGTCATTCTAGAACAGCGTCACAAATATAGAACATTCTTGAACCCGCATTTCGTTCATGTCTCACCCCCAGAAAGTAAATCATTCTACATAGACAGACAGAATCCGTTACGAGAAGTCCACCCAGTCAGAGGAACGGGTGGCGAAATGCAGCGAGTGTTTGTATACACTCCGATCACAAAGATGGAACTCCTTGAAATGAAGAAATTAATTCCCTGTCATGACAAAGATCCAGCAGGGTTCCATCGAGAATTAAAAGACATGCTCCGTATGGGAGAATACACATACCCAGATATCATTAAAATGTTAAAAGTTCTGCTACCCGCAGGGGTGTATGAAAAGCTAAAAGAAAAAGAATGGGAGGTGGGAGAGAAAAAGATAGATTGGGCAGTCCTAGAAGCAGAAGATAAGATACGTGTACCAGGTACTGGTCTTGGAGAGAAATGTAAAGAATTACCAGAATTATTAATTCAAGTTTTACCCAGATTATTAACAACGAGAAAAGAAGACTGGGATGCAATCTCAGCCTGTAAACAGAAACAAGATGAAGATATTAGTGATTTTTATTCTAGGTTTGAAAAGTGCTTTAGTATCAACAGTGGTCTCAAGACAAGTAGTGAGTCATACCCTCACCTTTTTGTTACTAAATTAGTCGAGAATTCAAGTCCACCAATTTAAAATCGAGTTCTGAAAGTCGAAAGCACCTGGCAAGCTAATACTCCGTCCCAGATGCTCCAGATGCTCCAGTATCACCAGAATAGAATCAGGGAAGAGCAAGAACACGAGAGAAAACGTATGAAAGACACGAAAATGAAAGTGCTAGTTGCACAATCTGTTCCTCAAGACAGTCAGAAGAGGGGTCCGAATCAAGCCAGTCATCCTGCAGCTCCCGTTAAAGGGAACTGCAATTATTGTAAACAGCCAGGTCATTTTATAAATGAGTGTGCAGTTCTGAAACACAACATAGCTACTGGTAAGACTAAAGAAAGACTACGTCCACCTAGACAAGAACAAGTTTCACAGATTCCTCAGCCACAGAATGCACCACAGACAGTTACAGCACCGCAGCCTATTGCTGCAACACAGCACGTTACATCGCAGATGTACCAGTATGCACAGTCTGAGTATCCAGAGTACCAGCCATATTCATGAAACAGCCTAGAGAGGGAGGTAGGCTTGCCTCTCATCGAGATACCTGTAGATCAAGAAGGTCCCTATGTTCACAGTCAAGTATTAGGGAAAGACAGAAAGTTTTTGATTGATACAGGGGCAAGTAGGACCACAATTAGTCACGCCGAAGTTCCAGGGGCTCCGCTCTCAGGCTCAAGAAATGTTTCCCTTGGATTTTCAGGAAAGCCTATCGTTAATGAGATATCTAAGCCAGTCACTCTAGAAGTAGGTCCATTGTCCCGCACTACTGATCTGTTACTTACTAAGTCATGTCCAGAAAACCTATTAGGCATTAAAACACTGAAAGAGTTAGGTGCCGTTATATGCTGTTCCCCAGAGGGAATACGTCTGTTCCTACGTGACTTTAAGGGTCACTATGTATTACGAGATTTTGATTCCAGACTGTCTAAGGTTCCGCAGCATTTATGGGCGCAAGGTCCAACTGATGTAGGTTACATGCAAATCACACCCCATCGTGTGACTCTCAAACTAGGTGTAGTGTTACCACGAATCAGACAGTACAGATTGCCACCCGAGGCTGTAGCAGCCTTATCCAAAATTATAGACGAGCTCATCGCTCAAGGAGTAGTTGTAGAAACTGACTCCAATGTATGTAACTCTCCGATCATTCCAGTCATGAAACGTACTGATCCAAATGCACCCCCAGTATATCGATTAGTGATTGACCTACGAGAACTTAACAAATGTATTATTCCTCAGTACCCAGTTGTCCCAGACATCTCTTCCCTATTGACAGCCATTGATTCCGAAGCCACGTTCTTCACAGTAATAGACCTCAAGAACGCATTTTTTAGTGTTCCCATTCATCCAGACAGCCAGTTTCTTTTCGGATTTTGTTTAAATGGAAGGAGCTATATGTTCACACGAGCTCCTCAAGGTTTCACAGAAAGCCCTAGTATTTACAGTCAAGCACTCAAGAGACAACTAGACAACATTCACATGCCAACTGACACTGCCCTGCTCCAGTATGTCGATGATCTACTGATCACAGCCCGTTCTGAACGTGACTGCGAGCGAGCGTCACTCACGGTTCTGTATTTCCTAGCCGAGATGGGGCACAAGGTGTCACCTTCGAAGCTTCAATTCTGTGTCCAGCAAGTGGTATACTTAGGACACTTACTGTCCAAGAGGGGTAGGCAGTTGACACCAGACCGTATCCAGTTAATAGCGAGTCTTCCCCAGCCCAGAACCCAGAAGGAGGTACGTGCCTTTATCGGCCTTACTTCTTATTGCAGACAATGGATTCCCCAGTATGCATTTCTAGCCAAGCCACTGATACAGTTAACGACACAGGAGGCAGCCGTATCGACTGTCCTCCCTTGGACATCTGAACATACACTTAGTTTCAACGAGTTAAAGAAAGCCCTATGCCAAGCTCCAGTTCTAGCTACACCGAACTACAGTAAGCCTTTTACACTTTTCGTTACTGAACGTGAAGGTACAGCATTATCTGTTCTCACACAAGATCAAGCAGGACAATACAAGCCCTGTGCTTATTTTTCGAGCACACTAGATCCAGTCGCCCAGGCGTTGCCTGTGTGCCTCAAGTCAGTCGCAGCCACAGCACTAGCTATTAGACAAAGTGATTCCATAGTCTTAGGACATACCTTGACAGTACAAGTTCCACATTCCGTGGAAGTTCTTCTAAACCGAACACAAACTCAGCACTTGACAATTGCACGTTTAACAGGTTATGAATTGACACTGTTTCAGCCACACATAGTAATTAGACGCTGCAACATCCTGAATCCTGCTACCCTGTTACCATCAGTTACGTCAAATACTGCCACACACGACTGTGTGGAAGTAGTCAACATTACGACAAAGCCAAGACAAGACCTGACAGACATTCCGTTACCAGACTCCGACCTGACACTTTATGTGGATGGTTCATGTATGAGAACTAGTACAGGAGAACTAGTCGCCGCGTATGCAGTGACTACTGACACCGAAGTTATTGAAACACACCGTATTGACACTCTGTCCGCTCAAGCAGCAGAGCTAGTTGCTCTGACACAAGCCTGCATACACGCCAAGAACCTGAAAGTTAATGTTTACACAGATTCACGTTACGCATTTGGAGTTGTACACGACTTCGGAGTGCTCTGGCAGGAGAGAGGTTTCATGACTTCTCATGGAACCAAGATTCAGCATGGATTCCTCATTCAAGCTCTGTTAGATGCCATACATTTACCGACATCCATTGCTATCATGAAATGCAAAGCACATACGAAAGTCACTGACATTATTTCCCAAGGTAATGATCTAGCAGATCGCACAGCCAAGCTTACAGCACAGACTCTAGACATTCCAGTTAACCTGACACACACTCCAGATCCGACTACATGTATGACAGTTAAGGACCCTACTGAAGATGTCATAGATATCCAGTTACATGCTACTCCTGAAGAAATCAAGAAATGGTCCGAACAAGGAGGGGTCCAGACAGATCAAGGATGGTTAACGAAGGGTAGAGCCACATGGTTTCTCCCCGACTCTATGGTTCAAGTCATCATTAATACCGCACATAGTCCAGCACATTTAGGAGAAAAAGCTATGTTAGACAGTATCCAGAACATTTGGTTCAACAAACATTTACGAGCTGCAGCCAAGCAGAAAGTCCGTACCTGTATGATATGTTGTCAGTTTAATCCAGGTAAAAGTGTCCCGGTGGAACAAGGTGGTTTCCAGCCTCCTGACCACCCCTTTGAAGTCCTCCAGATGGATTATATTCAGATGGAGCGATGTCGAGGTTTCAAGTATGTCCTTGTAGTTGTATGCGCTTTGTCCAGATGGACAGAAGCATATCCAGTCCCAGATTACACAGCCGCGACCACTGCCAAGCAGTTGGTTCGTGAATTCTTCCCTCGATATGGACTCCCTAGAGTCGTATATTCTGATAACGGTCAGCCATTCTCATCTGAGTTGATGAAGCACGTTTCCCTGTTGTTAGGGTACCAGTGGAAGTTCCATTGTGTACGCCATCCCGAAGCAGCCGGTCTAGTCGAGAGACATAATCAGACTCTGAAAATTCGAATTGCAAAAATATGTAAAGATAAGGGTGTGGACTGGCTAGTAGCTCTGCCAGTCGCTTTGTTTTATATGCGCATGGTCGCACATTCCAGATCAGGTCTGTCCCCGTATGAGGTCGTATTCGGCCGCCCCCCTAACATGTGGGGTACTCCTAGACCCCGAAGTATTACTGATGTTTCATGTAATATGCTGACAGATTACCTAGCTTCCTTGATGTCTGCCCTCAACTCATGTCGTTCACAGGTTGCTGCCGCATTTCCAGACAATACCGAGGTGGCACCGCATGAAATCGTTCCAGGTTCCATGGTGATGGTCCGTAACTTTGACAGATCAAGTCCGCTGGAGCCTCGATGGAAAGAGCCCCGTCAGGTCCTCCTCACCACCCGTACAGCCGTGAAGTTGGAAGGCCGAAAAGGATGGATACACCTTTCTCACGTTAAACTTTTAAAAGGACTGAAACCCGTCTTTAAAAACATTTTCCAGGATATCAAGACTTGTCAAAACATTGTTCCTAAGGACTGTCCCGCAAAAGACATTGATACAACCCCTCCCTTGGTAGAGAAAACTCCGCAGCAGGAGTATAAGCAAAAACTCCGGTCTAGTAAAATAAGTCAGTCAGTTTGATTGTATAAGTCCTCCCCTAGGTGAAACGGTTAGACTGTTTCTGACATGTATAAAATAGACCCCCATAGTGAGAGAGTTAGTAAAAACTCAATTCAATGTATCGTTTTTCTAAGTTTCATATTATTCATCAGCATTATGATTTCCTGCACCAGTTATGCCTTTTTCCTATATTTCCCAGTTCTTCATGTAAATAAGTCTGCTAATACTACAGTAGAGCACACGTTTAGTGATCTGCCTCCTCACGAATATTCCTACCGCCTCGCTATGCGTAATAACTCATTTATCCGCATGTTACATTACTCACACCAGACCAGCAATGCCACTAATTGTTGGGTGTGTGGTCGACTCCCCCCTTTCCAGACACCGAAGGGAGTTCTGCCACTTTTTCCTTATCCATTCTCACATAATGGTTCGTGTGGAGCATGGTCCACGTTAACGTCCTCCTCAACAGATATGTCTTTTCTTAACAGCACATGTTTCCCAGACAAGCAAGGTCTCCCCCACAGAACAGGTTTAGATCTAGAAAATGAAGTGTATAATTTAGGTAACTATTCGTCGAATTTTATGGTCCTGAATGTTCAGTCTGATACTACTCCAGACTCACCTGCTATTTCAGTACTACCAGTCAAAGGCGAATTATGTGTCCGTAATTATGGTTCTGTACATGTAGGACATAGTGATTGTACTACTATTGTCAAGTATAGTGACAGTGGGAAATCTATTTTTAAAGCTTCACGTCATTCTTATTTTGTTTGTGGTCAAACCGCATATGTTCGTCTGCCCCTCGATTGGGAGGGAACCTGTTACATTGCCTTCCTACTGCCACCTGTTTTTCTAGCCCCACCTGACTACCATAGGAATTCCTTCCTAGTACATACTAGACACAAGAGAAACCTCCCGATTGTCGATTATACTGAAACTGCTGCAGAACAATTCATTGATATTGATAAAGGTGTGTTCCCTTATTTAGGTACAGTTGTAAACAGTAAGCTAATCCGTAGGTTAACAAGAACCCTTGAAGCAGTAGTAGATGAGACTGCCTCCGCTCTAGGTAACTTAACCGAAGAGCAATCCTTTATGAGAATTGTCGTTTTACAGAATCGTCTCGTCCTTGACGTCATACTGGCCGATAGGGGCGGGGCCTGTAGAGTCCTCGGATCCAGTTGTTGCATTTTCATTCCAAATAACGCGCCGTCTGTTTATTCAGCTATAACCAGACTTCATAAAATTGCCCATCTGTTACACCAAGATCCAGGCACCTGGACATGGTCCGGTTGGTTCTGGAATATAATTTCCGCATGGGGATGGAAAGTCCTGTCCTTTCTAGGTATTGCAGTAGCGATCATATTCAGCTGCTGCCTCTGTATACAATGTGGCCCTGCGATTTGCGGCATTTGTGCTACCTCTTGTATTCCTAGTCCCAAGCCTCGTTCTAAATCCCGTTCCAAGACAATTCGAGACGAGCAAATGATACTATATGAAATGATAGATGGTATCATGAATATTGATGTTTCCTGATGGAAACGTAGTGACAAGGAGGGAATGTGGAAAAGTAAATTTTGTCATGTTCTGTGTCCCTACGTGTCATCCATCATATGTTATGTGTGCATGACCAATATGCATATGTTATTCCCCATGTCCGATTAATGACGCAATTATAGTTGTGTCCACCTCTAGTATGCCAGTTTCCAGTCCTCGTGAATACTACGAATACCAGGCCTATGTAAAGCTACGTTGCCACGTTTCTCAGTGTGCACGTTATTTCATTATAAAGTCCCCGTTTCCAGGCCTCAAAAGGGCCTGGACATCAGATTCAGCTCCTGTCTCCTGAAGCCTCGCTAAGGAGCGATACAGCCCCCACCTGTATCCTCGACCTTTCACTTACTTCCTGCCTCGCAGTGCCCGGTGCAGCTTGGCTCTGCCTCTGAGTCTGCCAAATGTATGTTATAGTTCCAGTTATCAGTTCAGTCCTCCTTCTCTGCATTCCTAAGCTACTGAACTGCATCAATAGTTTCCGTCATTGTCTAGCCTTCAGGGCTCCATGTTAGAGAATACTGTATTTAATGGTCATTTAATATTCTTCATCACGCACTACATGTAGAATAATGCATGGTCCAGTCTTAGAATCAAGTTAGCCTTTCCCCTTCTGACTTCTAGTTTATATCAACATGTTCCCTAAACATCAGATACTAGATAGAGTTTAGGTACATGTCGCTCCGACCCTCCAGACTTTAGTCTCTGCTCCTAGCACAGAGTTCATAGCCCCCAGCTTCTCCTCGTAACACGTCATTGCCAGTTTGCGCGCACCATCAGGTTAGAGGTCCCGGCTCCTTAGGTAGCCCCCTCCTATGTTTCCGCCCATTCATGACATATTCTGTTACGTCTGCACCACATGTCTATGTATACGCCCAGTTACACCTACTTTTACTGTTATCTTTCGCGACTGCTACGCGTCACGCCTTCTGTTCCACCCACTGCTACGCCTACTGCAATGTAATGCTATGTGTTCGCGCTATGTATATATGCTCGTGTATTGTTATCAAAAGTTAGCGCGCTCATCCCAGACCCAGCCCCAGCAGCTGCTGGGCCCCTGTTCCTATGCAGGTTGTCCTGTTCCTGTCCTTATGCTGTATTAAACCTGCAAAACTCCTACTACCTCGAATCTTGACTCTTATTTTATTGAGCTATCTGTTATGATATATGTCTAGTCAAAAATAGGGTATTATTTATTTATTTACCACACGAGAATACAATGACAGAACAAACAAACAAAAGCTATACCACAAAGCTATCTGTTCTGCACGCGCCGCCTTCTATGCTGAAGAAATTAATACCAGCCCTAACCCCGCCAAAGTTTTTTTCAAACTAGTAGAAGAACTGCAGAGTAGCAGATCTCCTCCCTCCAGCATTACTTCTGCGCAGCAATGTGAGGACCTTGCCACATTCTTCATTGAAAAAGTGCACAAAATCTATAAATCCTTCCCACTGCACTCCGCTACATCGCCCAGCTCCTCTATACCCATCAGCAATGGCACCACGCTGATGCATATACCTGAAGTCTCTCATGAGGACCTCACTAAACTATGTAGGAAGGTCAAATCAGGCTCCCCGGCAGACCCAATGAGACCGGCTCATTTCATCGAGTCTCTAGACTTTTTTCTGCCTTCCCTGGCGTTCATATTGAACCTTTCCTTCTCCTCGGCCAGTGTCCCGTCTGCTTGGAAACAAGCGTGGGTCTCTCCCATCATTAAAAAACCGACCCTTGATCCCTCAAATTGGAGAATTTCAGACCCATTTCACTGCTCCCATGGCTGTCCAAACTCGCAGAGGCTCATGTAAACATCATCTTGTCTAAACACATGGATCAAAATAACATCTTAGATCCATCCCAAAACGGGTTTAGGCCGGGCCACAGCACCGAGTCGGCCCTCCTAGCCACATCGGAACACCTCCGGACGATACTTGATGCCGGTCAAAGTGCTGCGCTGATCCTATTGGATCTCAGCGCTGCCTTTGACACGGTATCTCATAACATTCTCTTAAATCGTCTGGCCACTGTGGGAATCTCAGGCCTTGCCTTGGAATGGTTCTGCTCCTTCCTGAAAGACAGAACTTTCCGGGTATCAGCTCCTCCATACCTCTCCCAGCCCCACTCCATCGGACAGGGAGTTCCTCAGGGCTCTGCACTCAGCCCATCCCTTTTCAACATATATGTGCAACCACTTGCTGCAGTGGCCAGAGAATGGGACCTCACGCTGGTGTCATACGCCGATGACACGCAGCTGGCCATCACTCTCACCGAAGGTCCATCTACCTCAGCCGCAAGGTTCAGAGATGGTCTGGCTGCTGTGGCCCAGTGGATGCCAGACAACTGCCTGCAGCTTAATGCAGGCAAGACGGAGGTGCTGCTCCTTGGAAAGAACACCAGCCACTGGAATCAGCACTGGTGGCCTTCGTCGCTGGGCCCCATTCCAACCCCCAAATCCTTGGTCAAAAACCTTGGCGTATGGATGGACTCCTCACTTAATTTCCAGACCCACACAAAAAAAGTAGCGGCCACCTGTGTGGGCCTGTTGAGGAGCCTCAATCCCATACTCGGCTTCTTCGACCCCAAGGTTCGCCAAGTGATTGTCCAAGCCACAATTATTTCCCGCTTGGACTACGCCAATGTCTTACTCCTGGGCGCCAACAAAGCGGAGATAGCACGATTGCAATGTGTGCAGAACACCACGGCAAGAACCTTGGTCGGTCTTCCACGCAGATGTTCAGCCAAAGCCACAATCCGAAAGCTGCACTGGCTACCCATTGAATCTCGAATCCAGTTTAAAACTCTTATCATGATCTTTAAAATCCTTAAAACTGGACGCCCAGATCTTCTCCGACCACTCCTCACACCTTATGTGCCACAGCTCAACTTGCGCTCTCTAGGCCAACATCTGCTGACGGTCCCCCACACAAAGCTAGCCCGCATTGGTGGACGTTCCTTCAGAGTGCTGGGAGCCAAACTTTGGAACACTCTGCCAGTGAACATCCGCTCATTGGAAAATCTGTCTGCCTTCCGGAAAGCCGCCAAAACCCACCTATTCCCCTCCCTTTAGCCTTCTAGTTGCTTTCCTTCTGTCCTCCGCTGAGTTTCCGTGGTTCTTTAGCGCCGGGACGCCTCTTTGCTGGGGCAGCTGTTTGCGCTTCATCAAATTATAACATAACATAACATGTGTCCAGATATAGGTTTAGACATAGGTATACTATATCTAAGCAAGGGGTGATTACACAACCTTGCCCCAGCTGAGTGATCAGCCAGTTGTGTCAGTTTGGATGGCCAGCTAGGGGTGGCAAAAGATATGCTGCTGCCCCTGGTAGGCCTTGGATGCACCTATTTGTTATTTGTTATTTGTTATTTGTTATTGCGGGTTTATATCGCGCCAAATCACCTACAGGTCTCAGGGCGCTTTTACCTCATGACATAATAACCAAAGTACTGAGAGGGGTAGAGGAAGGAACAGGATTACACTAGGTTGTGTGCTGTTCTAAAAAGGTTAGTTTTCAGGACTTTCCTGAAACGGAGTAAGTTGCCCTCCTTTCGGAGTGCCTCAGGCAGGGCGTTCCACAGGTTCGGTAGCACAACCGAAAAGGATCTCCCTCCCATTGTAGCCAGTTTGAAGCGTGGGCAAACAAGGAGTTGGGCATCTGAAGACCTAAGACTTCTTTCCGGTCTATATACCTCAATCCGTTCCTTGATGTAGGCCGGGGCCTGCCCATAGATGGCTTTATGGGCTATACAGAGGCTTTTAAAGGTGGACCTCTGCCCGATTGGCAGCCAGTGTAGACTCTTTAACAGTGGGGAGGCATGCGCTCTCCTCGGGAGATTAAAAATGAGCCTGGCGTCGTTTAGGACTACTTGGAGTCTGTTAATTAGCATCTTTGGCAGACCCAAGTAGAGCGCATTTCCATAGTCGAGTCTTGACACTATGGTGGCAGAAACCACTGTGCGAAGCATCGACTCGGAGAGGAGAGGAACTAGTTTGCGCAGCTGTCTTAAAAGACCAGTGCAGGTACCGACTACAGTGGAAACCTGGTTGGTCATTGAAAGAGCACTGTCCAACTTAATGCCAAGACTTTTGACTGTGGTGGCTGGCTGTGGAGTTGGGCCCAACTCCTGGGGCCAGAACATGTCACTCCAGGACGAGCACTTGGATGGTACTATCAGCACCTCTGTTTTTTCCGGGTTAATTTTTAGCTGGTTAGTAGCCATCCAGTGAACTGTGTATCTAAGTATGTCCTGGGTGTGTGACTGGGCTTGTACGGTGTCATCTATGCCCAACAGTAGCTGTGTGTCGTCGGCATAGTTGAACACCCGACAGCCCATCTCCGCTAGTGTGTTAATCAGAGGCTGCAGGTATAGGTTAAACAGGAGTGGGGATAGCGCTGAGCCCTGGGGGACACCACAGGTTAGACCTCCCACTCCTGATAAGCTATCTCCCATCTGGATTCTCTGGGTTCTCCCAGATAAGAAAGATTCCAGCCACCTAAGAGCTGAGCCCTGAATCCCAACCCCAGCCAGCCTGTCCAGTAGAAGCGTATGGCTAAACCTATGCCCTGGGTACCTATAGTACACTGTACAGGGTCTCATAAGGTGACCCTATCCCAATTGGTGATGTACCTAAAGTACATGGTTGTGAATTTAGAGAGAGAACAGCAGGGCTGTGTGTCTGATTAGCAGGCCCACAGCCACATTAAGTCGAAAACCAGTGAAGCAAAAAGCATAAAAATGGGGTGACCATAGGATAGCAGAACCTACTCTCCTACATTCAGTGGTTAGGCCAAACCCATCAATTAGAGCACTCTTCAGGACAGTGTAGTTTTTAGCATCCTCATGACTAACAGTGAGGAGGTTGTCTCTTCCTTTTTCTGAAAAGGAAAGCCACAAGATTGCTGCCCACTGACCCTGGTGAACCTGCTGTACCATGCAGGCCCTCTCCAAAGCAGTTATCCACTTGTGGATGTCATCCCCATCTTTGTAGGGGGGCACAATCTTACTCAGGTTTCTATGATCATAGGACCTGTCTTTATCCTTAGGGATATTGCTGCCACCAGTGGAATCTAATCCACTTAACTATTGCTCCCTTGCTAAAGCATGTTTAGCTTGGGCCAGGGCTGTTTCCTCTTTCTCTATCTGAAGTTGGACAGCTCTCATCCTAGCCTCTTGTTCTCTTCTCTGGGGGAAGTAATTCCCCTTTGAGAACCCCTTGAGGCATTAGAGAGGAGAGACTCCCCGGAGGGAGCTCTTTCCCTTCTATTGCCTGGGAAAAGTCTACTATCAGGTCTGGGGAGGTGCATCCCTTCTCCATTCCCATGTAAACTTAGGTTAGCCTGGCTAAGCCTCCTGACTTGGGCCTGGCTATCATCTCCATCTGATTCTTCCTCTTCCTCCTCCTCTACTTCTGGGGTTAAGGGGTCATCTTCTGTGGAGGAGACACCATCACCTGACTGATCTGGGGGCCTGGTTTAGAGGCCTTCACAAGATCACCTGCCTCTAGGACTTCTATCAGGTGCTGGATGGTAGGGTTGGAATCCTGTTTCAACCTCCTTGAGGTACACAGTGACCTTATCTCTCGGAAGTTGAGCATATCATATCTGGAGGGTGCCTTGGGAAGGTCACTTTCCACAGGTAGAGACCCAGAGGGTTCACCTGACCCAGACATGTCTAGTGAGGTGTGGTGTGTGCACCTACCTACACTGAGTGTTTACCTACTAAACCTCCCTAGAAGTCGTAGTCAGTGTGTGCTAGGCCCTTTCCTCTACAACAACTAAGTTCAGTAGAACTTAAGTATTTTAAGCTTTGTTATATGGACCTATGGTACCTAGTGTGATCTTTCAAAGATTACAATGGTAAAACAACAGCAAGCTCAAATCCAACCGCTACACACCAATGTGAGAAGTTGGCCTGGTATATGATGTTCACTATTCTAGAGAGCACCTTGCACCAGTCCAAACAACCCTTATGGTGATGGTTGTAAAGTCAACCTTATAGACAGCTATCCTAGTGGTAGCATGGACAAAAGCAGTCTTAGGCTTAACTTCAAGAGAGCATGTGAAGCCAGCTGTTTTACCATATGCAAACCTTTTAATACCAAATGAAAGGACACCACACAGGTTATATATTCAAAATATATATGTATTTATTTCTAAATAAATCCCCTTAACTCTTTATGAGCACAGGAGCACAAGTGTATAACAAGAAACTTAATATAGCATACAAACGTTGCACAAATATGGATAGGCCCTGGTGGCCCGTAAAACCATATACTAAAATAGTGGTATAAGAACCACGTCACGAACAATGGTAAGGCCTAGGGCCTTGGGAATCGCTGGGGCTACACTGGACTAACAGCAGTTAGGGAGTAGGAGGCCCACAGGATGCGGGTACAGTGTCTAAATGCACACGCGTGCACCAATAGAAGTCAATGGTTGCGTAAAGTTAGAAAGTTGCAGATTTGGAAGACTTCCGACTGGACTAGAACTTAACCACTTAAAACTAGGACACTAGGGATGTAAATCTCTACAGGAGCACCGCAATACTCGCATTACCTCACCCACAGGAAGCGGGTGCATAGGTGTCAAAGTGTGTCGGGTTTCGTCGTGGAGTTCCATGGAGCCTTGGAGAATAGATGCTGCAGGCGACCAGGAGAGAAGAGTCCGGTTGGATCCAAGGGTGGATCGAAGATGTAGAGTACCTGAAAGCAGAGGGGACAGAGTCTGGGTCACTAGCCAGTGACCAGGAAGGAACCAGGAAGGAACCAGGCGATGACGGGTTGCGATCAGGTGATGTTGTGAAGCTTGTCTCTGCTGCCACGTGGACCAGGAGGTGTTGACGATGACCAGGTGGTGAACACAGATTGTACCACAAAGGTTCTCGCTGTTGGCGGTGCTGGTTCTCGATTCGGAGTCAACAGGCCTTGGCAAATGCAACCCAAGCAGGAATCAAAGATGGCTTCTGGATCAGACCAGCAAGGTCTGATGGGCTGCTCCTTTTCAGGGAAGCAAGGGCCAGTCTGGAGCAACCAGACCAGCATTGAATATTTGAAGGTTCATCATCACAGAGGCCACTAGCCAACGGGCAAGTGACCAGACAGACGCATCAAGCAGGAAAATGCAAAAGGGCCCCACGCAGCACTCGGTGAGTGTGGAGAGGTGATCTTTGGTGCAAAAGCTGCTCGGGGCTGGCGCCTCTCAATCCCCAATGCACAGCTTTGAGGGTGCCTCAGGAGCTGCACAGAAAAGCACTTTGCTTGTTTTCCAAGATGGCCGGTTCCATGTCTCACGTCTCCTCCACGGGTCTCAGCTTTGCTCTGGCTGTGGATCAGGCTGTTGGATGTCTGGAAGTCTGGTTCTTGTCACGCTCTGTCGTTCGAGCTCCGGCAGGAGCAATGATAAAGCAAACCATTGAGCGCTTGATGGTGCCTGTTTGCACAGGGTGGCCACTCCTTGACCACAAGGGAGATTCTTCAGTCTTCTACGTTGAGTAGGATGTCGAAGGGTTCAAAGTTCTGTTTCAAAGTTTCAGTCATGATTATCTAAAGTCTATGGACACAGCTCCAACCTTTATTCCAAATCAAGGAGCTGGATTACCTGCTAGGTCCCTCCTATGGGTGGGACCCAGGAAGGGGGTGGTTACAACCCTTTCCCTTTGTCTAGTTTCGCGCCAGAGCTGGGGATGGAGTGCCCCAGCACCGGTTTCAACTGGCTTATGCATGGGACACCTGGTGTGCCCCAGGCAGTGTCTAGTTTCATTCAGCCCTCCCTGCCCCAATCCACTATCTCCTGTCTGGGGTGGTGCTAGCGACTCCCTGTGACAGGAAACCGATTGTCCAGGCTTCCCGTGCCGGTGTTTCGTCCAGCAGCAGGAGGCCAGACTTGTGTCTGTGGCAGCAGCCCCCATTTTGTGATGCTGAGGCTCTGGTTAATTTTAACCGGGAATCATGTTAGTAACATATCTTCTCCCTCTAGAAGGGAGGAATGCTAACCCCGTTGCCAGAATTGGCGAGGGGGTAGTATTCCAAAGCGTATGACACCTTACAGGGCATGTTTTGATAAAGCCAAACCAAAGATAGCATCTAACCGCGAGGATTATAATGCACTTAAGAGTATATGGTATGGCAGTGTCCCAGAACAGCTATAAGGACATGGTTCTGAAAGCTGCAGACAGGCTCAGCTCATGCTAGAGCACCATCTCACATAAAACCAAGCACTCTGCCTCCAGGATTGTTAAGGCCTGTCATAGGAGTGACTTATAGGTGTATATGTGTCCAGATATAAGGTTAGACATCAGTATACTATATCTAAGCAAGGGGTGATTACACGACCTTGCCCCAGCTGAGTGATCAGCCAGTTGTGTCAGTTTGGATGGCCAGCCAGGGGTGGCAAAAGATATGCTGCAGCCCCTGGTAGGCCTTGGATGCACCAATGCCCTGGGTTCCTATAGTACTCTGTACAGGGACTCATAATGTGACCCAATCCCAATTGGTGATGTACCAAAGTACATGGTTGTGAATTTAGAGAGAGAACAGCAGGGCTGTGGATCTGATTAGCAGGCCCACAGCCATATTAAGTCGAAAACCAGTGAAGCAAAAACAAAAAATTGAGGTGAACATAGGATAGCAGACCCAACTCTCCTACATAACCCCCCCAAACGTAGGGACATTAAACTTAACCTTTGTAGGAGAGTAGGGTCTGCCATCCTATGGTCACCCCATTTTTTTGCTTTTTGCTTCACTGGTTTTCGACTTAATGTGGCTGTGGGCCTGCTAATCAGACCCACAGCCCTGCTGTTCTCACTCTAAATTCACAACCATGTACTTTACGTACATCACCAATTGGGATTGGGTCACCTTATGAGCCCCTGTACAGTGTACTATAGGTACCCAGGGCATAGGTGCATCCAAGGCCTACCAGGGGCTGCAGCATATCTTTTGCCACCCGTGGCTGGCCATCCAAACTGACACAACTGGCTGATCACTCAGCCAGTGCAAGGTTGTGTAAACACCCCTTGCTTAGATATAGTATACCTATGTCTAAACCTATATCGGGACACATATACACCTATAAGTCACTCCTATGGCAGGCCTTAACAATCCTGGAGGCAGAGTGCTTGGTTTTATGTGAAATGGTGCTCTAGCATGAGCTGAGCCTGTCTGCATCTTTCGGAACCATGTCCTTATAGCTGTTCTAGGATATTGCCATACCATATACTCTTAAGTGCATTATAATCCTCGCGGTTAGATGCTATCTTTGGTTTGGCTTTATCAAAACTTGTCGTTTAAGGTGTCATACGCTTTGGAATACTACCCCCTCGCCAATTCTGGCAACGGGGGTAGCATTCCACCCTTCTAGAGGGAGAAGACATGTTACTAACCTTAATCCCGGTTAAAGTTAACCAGAGCCTCAGCATCACAAAATGGATGCTGCTGCCACAGACACAAGTCTGGTCTCCTGCTGCTGACCGAAACTCTGGCAGGGGAGTCCTGGACAAAAGCTTTCCTGTCACAGGGAGGTGCTACCACCACCCCAGACAGGAGATAGTGGATTGGGGCAGGGAGGGCTGAATGAAACTAGACACTGCCTGGGGCACACAAGGTGTCCCATGCATAGCCCAGTTCAAACCGGTGCTGGGGCACTCCAGCCCCAGCTCTGGTGCGAAACTGGACAGAGGGAAAGGGGTGTAACCACCCCCTTCCTGGGTCCCACCCATAGGAGGGACCTAGCAGGTAATCCAGCCCCTTGATTTGGAATAAAGGTAGGAGCTGTGTCCATAGACATTAGATAATCCTGACTGAAACTTTGAAATGGAACTCTGGACCCTTCGACATCTTACTCGACGTAGAAGACTGAAGAATCTCCCTTGTGGTCAAGGAGTGACCACCCTGTGCAAGCACGCACCATCAAGCGCTCAAATGTTTGCTTTGTTGTTGCTCCCACCAAAGCTCGAACAACAGAGATCGACAAGAACCAGACTTCCAGACATCCCACAGCCTGATCCACAGCCACAGCAAAGCTGAGACCTGTGGAGGCGACGTGAGACGTGGGACTGGCCATCCTGGAAAGCCAGCGAAGTGCTTTCTGTGCAGCTCCTGAGGGACCCTCGAAGCTGTGCATTGGGGATTGACAAGCCCCAGCCCTGAGCAGCTTTTCCACCAAAGATCACCTCTCCACACTCACCGAGTGCTGCGTGGGGCCCTTTTGCATTTTCCTGCTCGACGCATCTGTGCGGTCACTTGCCCGTTGGATTGTGGCCTCTGTGATGATGAACCTTTGAATTTTAAATGCTGGTCTGGTTGCGCCAGACTGGCCCTTGCTCCCCTGAAAAGGAGCAGCCCATCAGACCTTGCTGGTCTGATCCAGAAGCCATCTTTGATTCCTGCGTGGGTTGCATTTGCCAGTTTCCCAAGGCCCTAGGCCTTACCATTGTTTGTGACGTGGTTCTCATACCACTATTTTAGTATATGGTTTTACGGGCCACCAAGGCCTATCCATATTTGTGCAACTTTTGTATGCTATATTAAGTTTCTTGTTATACGCTTGTGCTCCTGTGCTTATAAAGAGTTAAGGGGATTTATTTAGAAATAAATACATATATATTTTGAATATATAACCTGTGTGGTGTCCTTTCATTTGGTATTAAAAGGTTTGCATATGGTAAAACAGCTGGCTTCACATGCCCTCTTGAGTTTAGTCTAAGACTGCTTTTGTCCATGCTACCACTAGGATAGCTGGTCTATAAAGTTGACTTTACAACCATCACCATAAGGGTTGTTTGGACTGGTGCAAGGTGCTCACTAGAATAGTGAACATCATATACCAGGCCAACTTCTCACAACCTTGACCAGATAAGTCTTCATGTTCTAAGTGGAAATGCCTGGAGAGACCATCTGCATTGCCATGGTTAGTCCCTGGTCTGTGCTCCACTGTAAAGTCCATCCCCATTAGGGAAATGGACCACCTGAGCAGTTTGGGATTTTCACCCTTCATCTGATTTAGCCACAAGAGGGGCTTATGGTCGGTCTGAATCTTGAAGTGAGTGCCAAACAAGTATGGTCTCAACTTCTTCAGGGCCCAAACCACAGCAAAGGCCTCCCTCTCAATAGCTGACCAACGTTTCTCTCTAGGGGTCAGCCTTCTGCTAATAAAAGCAATGGGCTGTTCTTGACCATCTACATTAAGTTGTGAAAGCACAGCTCCCACCCCCAACTCAGTAGCATCTGTTTGGACAATAAACTCTTTGGAGTAGTCAGGACTCTTTACGATAGGTGCAGAGCACATGGCCTTCTTCAGGTCATCAAATGCCTTTTGACAGCTAACTGTCCACTGAACCTTTTTTGGCATCTTCTTGGATGTCAGATCATTGAGTGGTGTCACAATGGACCCATAATTCTTGACAAATTTTCGGTAGTACCCAGACAGGCCCAAGAAAGCTCTGACCTGTGCCAGGGTGGTTGGAGGAGCCCAGTCCTGTATGGTCTGGATCTTACTCTCCAGTGGTTGAACCTGACCCCCACCACCAAGGTGGCCCAGGTACACAACCTTACTCTGCCCTATCTGGCACTTTGTGGCCTTGATAGTTAGGCCTGCCTTTTGCAGGGCCTCTAAAACCTTCTTCAGGTGGATCAAGTGATCCTCCCAGGTGGAGCTGAAGACAGCAATATCATCAAGTTATGCTGCACAAAAGTCACCCAACCCAGCAAGGACTTGGTTCACCAACCTTTGGAAAGTGGCAGGGGCATTCTTCAAGCCAAAAGGCATTACCACAAATTGATAATGACCTCCTGGGGTTGAGAAAGCAGTTTTGGCCTTGGCATCCTCAGCTAACCTGATTTACCAATAGCCAGCTGTCAAATCAAATGTGCTCAGAAACTTGGCAGAAGCCAATCTATCAATGAGTTCATCTGCTCTTGGAATGGGGTGAAAAGCTGTCCTAGTGGCAGCATTGAGACCTCTATTGTCCACACAGAACCTCATCACTCTCTTACAATCTTGGGTGTGAGGTTTTGGCACAAGGACTACTGGGCTGGCCCAGGGGCTCTCTGATGGCTTAATTACTCCAAGTTCAAGCATTTTCTGCACCTCAGTCTTTATACAATCCCTGACCTGGTCAGGTTGCCTGTAGATTTCATTCTTCACAGGCAGACTGTCACCAGTGTCCACCTCATGGGTGCACCAGTTAGTCTGACTAGGTGTCAAAGAATACATATATCTGTAAGCCTGCAGAACTTGTCTGCAGTCCTGTTGCTGCTGGTCAGTGAGGCTGCCTGCCAAGGCCACTCCATCAACTGAACAATCATCAGGGTTCTGAGTCAACAGGTCTGGGAGAGGGTCACTCTCTTCCTCCTGTTCCCCATCTGTAGCCATGAGCAAGCCCATGTCTGCCCTGTCAATATATGCCTTTAGTCTGTTGACATGGAGCACCCTGTGGGGGCTCCTAGGGGTGCCAAGGTCCACCAAGTAGGTAACCTCTGGGGGGCGCTAGAGGGCGCACTGCGGAATGGCTGCCTTGTAATGCAGCTCCGCCGGACGGACTAAATAACGCATGACAACAGCACAGCAACGCAAGTGATTTCGACTACAAAGACAGAACCTGCTGTCGGAATGCAAGGTGCCACTTCTGCTGAGTGTGAAAGGCGGTGATACGGGCCGATTCGGCACCAAACAGCGTCGGAAACTGCCGCCTGTACTACACTCTATGCGGGTAAGATGGCGACTGCCCCGAGATAGCTGCCGCGGCTTCACATGCCACACATATTGATATGAGGATAGATATGAGCGTGAAGTAGCATGGAGGGCACACTGCACAGAGCGGCGAATCATTGCTATTACGAACATTAAGGGTCTATATTTGCCGATAAGCGGTCACTAGAAGCGGTGGAGGAGTTGGGAAACACTGCACCAAGATGGCGGCTTCCGCGTAACACATAACATCAACCCCAAACGCTGTGAATACAGTCGCAAGACCTCGATCGGACTGTTCTACTACCACAACCAGGCAATATTGTATGTCATCTGCCCATCTCTGCAAGCTTATACTACGTCCCAGCACCGTGCACCGCTCATCAAACGCGAGGGATAAGGGTACTACATCAAGATGGCGGTGACCGCGAACGCGGTAAAAACGGTGAAAAAGCTCGGCTGAAAGAACATCTACACAATACGAGGCATTTTGCTATATGGCCAGCTCTCTGAAAGGTGCCTACACTGGGACCCGCTGTCACCAACACAATCAAGTACCACGCCGATGGCTCTCACTATACGACAGGACCACGGGCATACTCAATGTTTAGCACTACATCAAGACTGAGAGGACATAACACGCGATAGGTCCCACGCACACTACTTCGATATGTCCTATGATACGCGTAGTGCACAACAATGCCGTAAGAAGCATGGAACTATAGCATTGTGAGGCCAATACTGCGACTACGCTCCACGCGTCCTAGAGTATGTGGGTCTCCTGATATGATCATAATGTGCTCCTAGCTATACGCCTGTCTGATCTACACTAAATGACTGTGTTGCATTAGTCACCAACTCTGTCTGAGGCCTGAATTCCACATCTAATTGGTGATACTCTCTGGAGGAACACAGGGCGTGGTGTGTGTCGGGTGTGGCACAACCGCGCCACCTCAGCTCGAGGTTTCAGATACATCTCACAACGAAACCGTTTCAGGCGCCATCTCTCCGCGTCCTCGTCCCATGTTGCGGTGCCATTGTTGAGCCGTGCTGGAAGGTCCGGACCTAACAACTACCTTACTGCCTCGACTAACTGGCGCAAACACACAGACTAAAAATGGGAAAACCAGATCGGCAGCAATCTAAACTAACCTTTGAACAACGCAGGCCGACTAGAGGCCCAACATCACATTCGGACACGGAAACTGATGCGGAGCGAGCCTCGCCCAATGGCATGGAGTCTATGCTGAAAGCCATCCAGACAAGTCTTCAGGACCTCCATGGCAAATTAGACCATCTCACCACCCGCATGGACACTATGGCGACCAAGGTGGACCGACATGGCGAGAGACTGGACGATGCTGAGACTCGGATCTCTGCGGTGGAGGACGAGGCACACGCGAGTACTTCCAGATGCACTGGCTTCGAGAAGATATTGGAGGTGATCAGATCCAAGGCAGAGGATTTGGAGCCAGGTCACGCCGCAACAACGTCCGAATAGCAGGCGTGCCGGAATCGACAAATATTGGCAACATGGAAGCTTACTTGGAGGAAATGTGTCTCGCTCTGTTTGGTAAGGAGAAAATGTCCCCAGTCTTTATTGTGGAGAGAGCTCATCGCTCACTGGCACCACGTCCACCGCCAGGCGCTACACCCAGACCGATAGTAGCTCGCATCTTAAATTATCGTGACCGCGATGTAATTTTGAGAATGGCAAGGGAGCAGAAAGACATCCACTACCAGAATAACCGGCTCGAATTCTACCCTGACTACACACAGGCTGTACAGCAGGCTCGCAAAGAATTTAATGGCGCCAAGGCGAAACTGCGCGACCTACATATTGAATATGCCATGCTCTACCCGGCGCGCTTGAAGGTCACCTGGGATGGAAAATCGACACTGCTTCTCTCACCTAAGGCAGCAAATGACTTCATAAAGAAGATTATTAATCACCGCAAAGAGAGTAAGCGTCAGACCCAATCTCAAGATGAAGACTGAATGGGCACAGCGGGGATGCTACGCCCTCATGTCACTTAATGGGGAGGAGTGACTGAACAGTAGGTGCTGCGCCTCTTCCTTCACCCAGTACCGGGGGCTCTGATGCAGGGGCGGCGCTGGAGTTGGTAAGTCTAACATGTACATTCTTATTAGATGGCAACGGACACAGCTGCCCTGCATCTGTGGCCTCTGGGCTGTTTAGGTGGTGTGATATACGTGGCACTACCTTTGAACTACAGGACTATGCACGCCTCTTCCCGGCCACTGAGGGCGGTTTCGACCAAAGGTGAGGGTTGGGAGTTACACGGCTTCTACATGCCGCGAGCGGGAGGGCTGTGAGAGCAGAATGATGGCATTGCTGAGCACATGACTCTGTCTTGAGTGTAGATGCACCAGAAAACAGCACATGCATTTGCGCTACATATACCCATACGGAACAGGTGTTTTCATTGAAGGGTGGCGAACATTGTGAAGATGCGGAAGAGACACTTGGTAGTAATGGGACGATATCGTTCCGCTGGGGACTACAGAATCAACTATGTGGGCACTTTACAAGTGATAATTCATGTCTTCATGCCCTAAATGGCACAACTTGTCACTATAGTGCAGAAGGGGACGGGGAGCTGTGCTACACATGATTACTACACATTTTGCTTATCGTGCATCCATATACTAGTCCCAACATGCACCTACCTGTTATGGCTATGTTGTTAATTGACGGTGCTAACTATAGGCCGGCCACCAGCGCACCTGTTTCCTTTGGTGCTACTTGCACCTCCTCTCCGGTTTAAAACTGACGGCACGTTACAGAGCGAGTCATGCTGTGGGGTACGGGAAGGGTTACCTTGCTGGCCGGGTACTATGGAATTGGTGGCCTATCTACATTGCACAGATGATTCCTCATACTGTACCATATGCTGTACTAATTTGGTTGCTAATAGATAGTTTTGTTTGTCCACATCCGCTAGTTCGGATGGAGATGTGCAGTCTAGGCGGACCCCCCCATGGGTGATCCCCACGAAAGTTCTATGCAATTGGGATGTTTACTTAGGGTATGGCATCAGCAGGATTGGGCTGCTGTTGTGGGTGGGGGGTGGGACATTAGGGTTGATGTTTTGGTTCATGGATCAGACTGCTTAGGAAGCACTGCCTACATCCGGCCGGGATATGCCTACTGCTTGCTTTATTATGCCTTCATGTATTATCTGTTGATCCTCACAGGGGGGTATTGTCGGTATGTAACCTTTACAACGAAACTTTTACAACGACCTACCATTACAACGCAACTTTTACAACGCAAACTATTACAACGCATTGCTCTGGGGGGCGCTCTAGGATAGGGAATAGGCTAATTTACTATCCAATAACCTTCCCTACTATCCACGGGGACTGGAGTTGGAATAGTAAATTAAACTATTCACTATCCAGCACCCCAAAGCGCTATGCGTTGTAATGGTATGCGTGGTAAAAACCACGTTGTAAAGGTAGGCGTTGTAAAAGTATGCGTTGTAACGTCATACATCCGGTATTGTCTAGTTCAAACAGGGAATGCTCACAGAGTACACAGACGGACCTAATGGCTACCTCTAAATTGACTACACCATCGTTAAACTTCCTCACCTGGAACATCAGGGGCTATACTAATCCGAGAAAGATACGGCAGATCTTCGCATGCCTTGATAGATGGTACATTGACATTGTTATGTTCCAGGAAACACACGAAAATCCACACTCACATGCGCAGGTGGGACGGAGATGGGCTGAATCGATACACTGCTTCAAGTACTCATCTTACTCTAGAGGGGTCTCCGTACTAGTGAAGAAAGGTACAAATTTCAAAATTGACTCGGCGACTCCAGACGAGAGTGGCCACTACATAATACTGAAAGGTAGACTACGAGGTAGGCCGCTGACACTGGTTAACACATTCCCAACACAGACGCCCCTGACTTTTTTCATGAGCTGGGGCTGCAGCTAAACTCTGAGACTGATCAAATATTGCTTTGGAGGGGTGACTTAAATGTCGCCTTAGATGATAGTGTGGACAGATCAGGCAACACGACAGAGCACCACACGCAAGCAAGAGCCACACTGCAAGATGTCATGATAGATCTAGACATAAAAGACCTATGGAGAGCGCGTCATCCGGGTGTGAAAGAAGCGACACACACGTCAGCAGCGCATAGCAGCTGGTCGCGTATTGATTACTGGTTGGGCTCGGATGAAGTATTACTATGGACCCAAGCAATCAACCACATGCCCAAAACTCTTTCGGATCATAACCCCGTTAAATTGTCCTTACAAGTTCCCAATTATACGCCACCGCCATACAGCTGGAGGTTCAATGCCGCAGCGCTAACTGACTCCCTCTATGCGGATACCATAGCGAGGGCGATTAAGGAGTATTTTCAACTGAATGAAGACTCGACAGAGGACGCTGGCCTCTTATGGGAAGCGTTTAAATCCACGATACGTGGTGTTTGCATTAGCACGACGGCGGGGATATTACGGGACATTAGAGCGCAGCTGACACGTTGCGAGTCCAAATTAAGCAAGCTAGAACGTCAATATGAACGAACACCACAGCCATCGATACTTAGTGAAATCAGAAACACACTCACGGAGCATCAGGCTTTCGCAGCCGATGAGATTAAATACTTAAGTAAGAGACACATAGCCAGGGCATACGGGGAGGGAGGTCGTCCTGGGCGAGTACTGGCATCTAAAATCTGTGCTGGCCGTAAAACACACACTGTAACACAGATCACTGGGGACGACGATCTTACCCATACGGATCAGATGGGAATACTGCAGAGCTTTGTCCACAACTATAGAGACTTGTATACACCACGACCGCACTCCCAAAGACAATATCTGTCTCAGCCGATAACGGTAGAGGAGGTAACGGAAGTGATCCAGTCATTGCCAAACGGAAAAGCCCCGGGCCCAGATGGATTCACTTGTGAATTCTACAAAACGTATAAAGATATACTGGCGCCTCGTTTGGTTGCAATGTTTGGTGCTGCCCATTAGGATCAGATACTCCCAGCTACACTGCGTGAGGCAATGATAATTGCAATTCTTAAACCTGACAAAGACCCTGACAGATGCAATTCTTATCGCCCCTTGTCTCTGCTAAATGTGGACTCGAAAATACTCGCTAAAACCCTCGCTATGCGACTGCAACCACTGATGGGAAATCTGGTCCTCCCGGATCAATCAGGGTTTATACCCTCTAGAAACACCACACCCAATACCAGGACGCTCTTTGCGGTCTCCCACTACCTGAGCCCAAACACGAAAGCTGTAGCGGTCATGCTGGACGCCGCAAAGGCGTTCGATTCCATTGAATGGTCCTACCTAATCACGATACTTCACAGAATGGGATTCCCCCTAATTTTCATTCAATGGATCCGGTTATTATACACCCAACCCACGGCTAGGGTTAAGATCAATGGCTATGTATCGGAGGCCTTTGCCATAGGTAGAGGGACAAGGAAGGGCTGCCCCCTGTCCCCTCTCTTATTTGCCCTGGCCCTGGAACCCCTGGCCTGTATAGTGCGGCAGCAACACCATCATCTGGCGCTCCAATTCCCGGGTAGACCCCTACATATCTCCCTATATGCGGATGATATGTTGCTGTATGTCCGTGACCCCGCACAAAACCTGGACTCCCTCTTACGCGCGTACATTAAATTTGGTGGATACTCGGGACTACAAATAAACTGGGACAAATCCTCTATATTCCCGCTGACTGACACTATTCTACCACACCCGGTTGAATACCCATTGGAGTGGCAGACAGACCCAATACGTTACCTGGGTATATGGTTCCATAGGGACCCGGAATTAGTCATACGGACGAACTACGGTAGAGCAATAGACACACTAGAAGAAAAAGTCAAGAGATGGATTCAGCTCCCATTATCACTGGCTGACAGAATAGCGATCGTAAAGATGGTAGTACTTCCCAAACTTCTTTACCTTTTCAATAATATCCCCATCCAACCGCCAAGGGAAGTTTTCAAGCGATTGACCACATTGGTGTTGAAGCTGATATGGGCGGGTAAGCAAGCGCGTATTACCTTAGCTATGTTGACACTACCTTATGACAAGGGCGGGTGGGGAGTACCTGACTTCTTGCTATATTACTTATGTGCCCAGGCCCAATACGCTGCACACTGGTACCACAGAACCCCGTATTTGACACATGCAGCTGTTGAAGAGGGTGACGCGGAACCGGTCCCACTGGACGCCATCATCACACACAACAGGCCCCCACTCCATAGTAATGACATCAATACGCTTGACACCACAAACGCTGCATGGAAACGATTGGGTCAGCTGATGCACAAACTACCCCTATATGCTCCTGCATTGCCACTACACCATCATTTGAATCTGTCGGTCATGGCTGAAGCTATCGGAATGGGTCTCCTAAAACAGGTGGGGATAGTCTCCATGGGCGACTTATTTAAAGACGGGGTGTTCATCACGGAACAAGACCTGGCCTATATCCAAAACCCAACGCTATTTTTTCGCTTTACATTCCACAGGCTAAAGGGGGCGACCTTTCCTAATGAACCATTAACTTTGGATACATTGCAATTCCTCCTAACGAACCCCAACAACACGCACTTAGTTTCACGGCTCTACAAACGGGCGCAGGCTGAAATAGGCTGTAGAGCGACCAGAGCTCAGGATAGATGGAACGCAGTGCTGGAGGCTCCCCTCACAGAAAAAGATTGGGAGATAGCCTGCACTCTGACCAAAATGCTTACGCCTAATGGCAATTTGCGTATAATACATTTTAAATACCTGCACCAAGCATATTACACACCACTCCAACTGCATGGGTATGGTCTACGTGACGAGGCACGATGCAAGCGTGTGGTTACAGCCAAGCAGACTTCATTCATTTAGCATGGCATTGTGCGGGGATACAGACCTACTGGACCGAGGTAGTGGCTAAATTGTCCGAAATGGTGGGAGTTACTATTGTATGTACAATTCGCTGTTGCCTACTGGGGCTACTGGGAAATGTGAAGGCAACGAAACGTAGGTTCTGCGCAGTGGCCTTGCTGTTGGCTAAGCGAAGAATCTCCATATGCTGGGGGAGTACTAGGGTACCATTGGTCAAACAGTGGCTGAAAGACATGGCGCACTGCCAGGACACGCTCCGGACCTATAAAGAGTCCCTGCCGCCCAGATCCAGGCCTAAGGACTATTGGGTGTACCTTACCACATACTTGAATGCACATGTCGATGATTGAGTGGTTTTGACCGTCTGTTATTTACACTGACCTCCCGCTATTATTGACATGCGAAGGCACCACATGTTTCTTAACACTTTCATGTCGGTTGGGTGAGGAGTGCGGTAGTGGAATGATCCAGTTATGGTTTAAAAATGTTATACAGTAGATAAAACTAAATCTGAGACCAAATGTTACTGTTAACACGGCCGGCCCACGGTGGTTGTAGGCGACTTGCTATGTATTTTATATAATTGAAATGCAATTCCGTTTGGTGACATTACTTTAACGAATTGACACGCTGCCGGCCCACGTAGGGTTGTAGGCACCAAGCCGTGTAGCATTGACATGCCATATCAATAAAGGTCTTGGAATCAAAAAACAAAAAAATAGGTAACCTCTCCCTTTTTCTCAACAATGGTGTGGGGTCCAGACCATTTGTCCTGGAGTGCTGCTGGGGACACTGGCTCCAACACCCACACCTTCTGTCCTGGCTGGTACTCAGTCAGCACAGCCTTTTGGTCTTGGCCAGTTCTTGGCTGGCCTCAAGGTTTTTGGAAGCCTTCTCCATGTATTCAGCCATCCTGGAGCGGAGACCAAGTACATAGTCTACTGTGTCAAGTTGAGGCTTTTTGAGAGGTAACTCCCATTCTTCCCTCACAAGACATAGGGGTCCCCTTACAGGATGCCCAAACAAAAGCTCAAAAGGGCTGTAGCCAACCCCCTTTTGTGGGACCTCTCTGTAAGCAAACAGAAGGCAGGGTAAAAGGATGTATTATAGATGGGAGGAGCACTCTTGATTATTCACAAAATTGATTATAAATGTAAACTTATTTTTGAGATTATAAATTTTTTCGCTACCAGCGTGCTGCCGTGGTGGCACGTATGTCCTGTTACGCGCCTGAACTGAAGAACCTATCTTAAGAGTCTGAGACCCTTAACCTCAGCGCACTTTACCTGTGCGCGGTTGTCTCTACGACACTCCGCTTAATTATTAACACATTCAAAAACAGACTTTAAATTCTCGAAGTTCAAATTTTTATCATGTTTATAAACAAAAAATGATTCAAAACATTATACAAATTTACTCTAACAAAGTATTATTCATTCAATACATGATTTTTCTGACATTTACAAATTCAAAACAAACACATTTCTTTGCGTAGATGACTTTTTCTTTTGCGCCCAATGCATTTCAAGCTCATAGAGCTCTTCCTCAGGGGCCTGTGAACTGAATGGTAATTTAATGTTACTACCTACTTTATATACATAACACAGAAAATCAAAACATCATTATGCACAGGGAAATATTTCCCAAGACTCTCAAGAAGACATGCTAGAGTGTTTAGAACCACAGATCACCCACACCACTGTGAATTAAAATTTAATCTCCCAAAGTTACTAATGAAACCAACTCACTGTTGTCACTGTCACCAAATGTATCTAAACCGGAAATAAACACAAAACATAAGGTTTGCACCTCGCATCTACTTTATACTCATAGTCCCTGTGTGGGACTCAGCTTTCACAGTATTCACCCTTCGCTTACCGCAAAATCTCTTGGAAGTTCAAAGCGGAATGTTCAACTATATAGAGGCTCTTCTGGGTTCTGAAAAATAACGGTGAACAAATCTCTCACTACCGGGTTCACAACTCTCCTCACCAAAACTTTTCTCACGCGCACTCTGTCTGCCAACCTCTTACCTCAACTCGGTGTGCTAAAGTTTCTCAATACTCCTCTCTATTCCGTCTCTGTGAACTGTCTGCCGCTCGAAATCTCCAACCTGCAACACTGAACCACCATGACTAACGCTACCTGTATAGCGTGACGGCTACGAGTAAACACTGAAAAAGGACTCTAACTGAATTCTATACTCACGAAGACTGCGGGCGCCATATTGGAGCAATAACACTAATTAACCTGAAGGTCTAATTCCCCAAATAAAAACTAATAGAGAAATAATAAAAAAGGAGCGTGGTGTGATAGAAAAAGGGACAGATAGATAGAAAAATTGTACCATAATTCATGCCTTTACCTACTCTTGCATGTTTCTAATAACATCACTGTATGAAGTGCTCGCATCTTACTGATGCAGGTTCAGCGGGCAAAAAGATTCAAATAAAACACGAAAAATCTACTTTTTCATTTAACCCTTTAGGTTCTTGTGTTGACAAAAATCTGATCCAGTGTATCTCTCTTTGGAGGAGGGACCTGGTGAGATCAACCCCCTCATATGTCTTAACAGCTTCCAGTATGGAGTACCTGATTTGAGCAATGCTATGGTTGTTGTCATTCCAATGTTTTGACAAATTGCTTTTTACATTTTTGTTCCTTATTGTACTCTTATGTTCGGTTATTCTTTTTTTCAATTTTCTCTCAGTTTTCCCTACGTAAATTTTCCCGCAGGGACATTTAATGTAGTAGATTAGGTTATTGGAATTGCAGTCTCCATTATAATGAAGTGTGATTTCTTTTCCAGTTTGTGGATGATGCAACTTATTGCCAACAATCACATTAGAACAATGTACACAATTCTGGCATTTCTTCATTCCTCTGTAGGTTACTTCAGTCTCTCTTGTCGGGGTCATCAATAGTTCTTTGAGGTTCTTAGACCTTGTATATGCGAAAATTGGTTTTTTGTCAAAAATGCCATTGAAATCATCTTCGTTCTTTAAAAGATCCCAATGTTTATTGATGATTGATTTCATTCTTTGAGAAGAGGTAGAAAATTTTGACACGAACACGTGCCTGTCCATAGTTTTTTTGGGCTTCTGAGTTAACAAGTTATCTCTACTGTATGTATCAATCCTGTTTTTAGCTGTGGATAAAATGTCGTCTGGGTAACCTCGTTCTTTATATCGTTGGTGTTGTGCTATAAGATTCTCTTTTAGATCTTCCTCATGGGAACAAATCCTTTTAATTCGCATATATTGTGACACCGGTAGGTTGTTTTTCAGGTTCTGGGGATGGAAACTTTGAAATAACAACAAATTGTTCACATCTGTGTCTTTTCTGAAAACTTTCGTTATAATCTGGGTATCTTCAATCTTGATCAGAACGTCTAAAAATGGCAGTTCCTTGTCACTTATAACATGAGTGAACTCAATACTCTCTTCACAATGGTTCAATCTGTCGATTTCGTGTTCTAGGCTTTCTTTTGTTCCAGACCATAATACAAATATATCGTCTATGAATCTACGATATAAAATTGCATGTTCCTTCCAAGCATCATTCGTGTATATATGATCCGCCTCAAATTTTGCCATAAAGGTATTCGCATATGCCGGTGCCCCAGCAAATCCCATGGACGTTCCGTTCTGTTGGAAATAAAACTTTGATGCCCATTCGAAATAACTGTGGTATAAACAAAAATGTAACAATTCCAAAATGAAAACTCTTTCTGCTTTTACTGATGGTTGTTGTAGCAGAGCCCACTCCACTGCCTCCATACCAGATTGATGAGGAATAGAGGTGTACAGCGACTTGACGTCGATGGTACACACTAAGGTAGAACCTGGTAATTGAATCTCTTTTAATGTGAGTAAAAAATCATTAGTGTCCTTGATGTAAGACGGCCATTTCTGGACGAATTGTTGAAGAAATTTATCAATGTATTGACCTAGTGGTTCAAAAACTGTCCCACATCCGGTCACAATAGGACGCATAGGTGGATCGTATAGATTTTTATGCACCTTGGGGAGCATATAGAGGCGTGGCCTTCTCGGAAATTGCACGGTCAGATATTGTTTGGTCTTAGCAGTAATGTGCCCTAATTCAAGGGCATTAGTCAAAATGTCATTGAGGGTAACTTGTAAATCTTCAATGGGATCTTTATCCAACTCAAAATAAGTAGAAGTGTCAGCCACATGTTCTTCCACCTTGTGATTGTACATTGTTCTGTCCATCACTATGATGGCACCTCCTTTATCTGCTGGAATGACAACAACCATAGCATTGCTCAAATCAGGTACTCCATACTGGAAGCTGTTAAGACATATGAGGGGGTTGATCTCACCAGGTCCCTCCTCCAAAGAGAGATACACTGGATCAGATTTTTGTCAACACAAGAACCTAAAGGGTTAAATGAAAAAGTAGATCTATCGTGTTTTATTTGAATCTTTTTGCCCGCTGAACCTGCATCAGTAAGATGCGAGCACTTCATACAGTGATGTTATTAGAAACATGCAAGAGTAGGTAAAGGCATGAATTATGGTACAATTTTTCTATCTATCTGTCCCTTTTTCTATCACACCACGCTCCTTTTTTATTATTTCTCTATTAGTTTTTATTTGGGGAATTAGACCTTCAGGTTAATTAGTGTTATTGCTCCAATATGGCGCCCGCAGTCTTCGTGAGTATAGAATTCAGTTAGAGTCCTTTTTCAGTGTTTACTCGTAGCCGTCACGCTATACAGGTAGCGTTAGTCATGGTGGTTCAGTGTTGCAGGTTGGAGATTTCGAGCGGCAGACAGTTCACAGAGACGGAATAGAGAGGAGTATTGAGAAACTTTAGCACACCGAGTTGAGGTAAGAGGTTGGCAGACAGAGTGCGCGTGAGAAAAGTTTTGGTGAGGAGAGTTGTGAACCCGGTAGTGAGAGATTTGTTCACCGTTATTTTTCAGAACCCAGAAGAGCCTCTATATAGTTGAACATTCCGCTTTGAACTTCCAAGAGATTTTGCGGTAAGCGAAGGGTGAATACTGTGAAAGCTGAGTCCCACACAGGGACTATGAGTATAAAGTAGATGCGAGGTGCAAACCTTATGTTTTGTGTTTATTTCCGGTTTAGATACATTTGGTGACAGTGACAACAGTGAGTTGGTTTCATTAGTAACTTTGGGAGATTAAATTTTAATTCACAGTGGTGTGGGTGATCTGTGGTTCTAAACACTCTAGCATGTCTTCTTGAGAGTCTTGGGAAATATTTCCCTGTGCATAATGATGTTTTGATTTTCTGTGTTATGTATATAAAGTAGGTAGTAACATTAAATTACCATTCAGTTCACAGGCCCCTGAGGAAGAGCTCTATGAGCTTGAAATGCATTGGGCGCAAAAGAAAAAGTCATCTACGCAAAGAAATGTGTTTGTTTTGAATTTGTAAATGTCAGAAAAATCATGTATTGAATGAATAATACTTCGTTAGAGTAAATTTGTATAATGTTTTGAATCATTTTTTGTTTATAAACATGATAAAAATTTGAACTTCGAGAATTTAAAGTCTGTTTTTGAATGTGTTAATAATTAAGCGGAGTGTCGTAGAGACAACCGCGCACAGGTAAAGTGCGCTGAGGTTAAGGGTCTCAGACTCTTAAGATAGGGTAAAAGGATGTCCCATCTTCGCCTAAGATTTTCAGGTAACCCTTTTATCATCCCTTTGAGGGTCTTGTTGAACCTTTCAACAAGCCCATTGCACTGTGGATGGTAGGGTGTAGTGAATTTATAATTAACACCACACTCCTTCCACATAGCAGTCAAATATCCTGACATGAAGTTTGCACCTCTGTCAGAGACAACCTCCTTTGGAAAGCCCACTCTGGAGAAAACTCTAAGTAGGGCCCTTGCCACAACAGGAGCTGTTGTGGTCCTCAGGGGAATAGCTTCTGGATACCTGGTGGCATGATCCACTACCACCAGTATAAATCTGTGCCCAGGTGCTGTTTGGGGTCCATTGGTCCAACAATGTCTATCCCCACTCTCTCAAAGGGTACCCCCACCACAGGTAGTGGTATGAGGGGGACCTTGGTTGTGTCACCTGATTTGCCACTGGCTTGGCAGGTAACACAGGAGCGACAAAACTCCTTGGTATCTTCTGACATATGGGGCCAGTGAAAGTGAGGGACAAGGCTGTCCCTAGTCTTGTTCTGGCCTAGAAGTCCTGCTAAGGGAATATCATGGGCCAAGGTAAGAAGGAAGCCCCTAAATTGCAGAGGTATAACCAACCTCCTGGAAGCACCAGGCTTGGGGTCTTTAGCCTCTGAATAAAGGAGCCCATCATCCCAATATACTTTATGGGTACCTTGAGCATTCCCAGCAGCCTCAGCAGCAGCCTGCTGTCTGAGGGGTTCAAGGGAAAAGCAATCTAATTGAGCCTGCCTCAGATCTGCCCTGGAGGGTCCCCCTGTCCCAAGAAACTCAACCTGTTCAGGATCAAGCTCTCCTGGGACAGTTCCCTCTTGGATCTCAGAATCATCCTTCTGGGAGGGCTGATCCTCAACCTGAGGAAGGGGGAAGGCACTACCTTAACCCTCTTGCTCTTTCTCTTGGGTTGTGTCTGGTCTATAGTTTTAAGATCCAGCCATGGTTCAGGTAAGCACTTTTTGGCCTGTGACCTGGTCACAGCAAGGACATGTGCTGAAATACCTAACATCTCTGCATGAGTCCTATACTCCACTTCTGACCATACTGAGTTTTCTAGATCATTGCCCAAAAGACATTCAACTGGGAGGTCTACACTTACCACAACTCTTTTGAGGCCAGTTACCCCTCCCCAGGAGAAATTAACAACTGCCACACTATGTGTAGTAGTGACATTGCTAGCATTGGTCACCAGGTAATTATCACCCAGTACAATCTGTCCAGGGTCCACAAAGGTAGGTGTCACCATAGGGACACTGGCACAAGTGTCCCTGTAGGTCAGAGCCACTTTATCATTGATCAAATGTGTCTGTCTGTACTTGCCCAAAGTATTGGGGCTCACAGTAGTGTACATAGCCATGTCCACATCACAGATCAGGACAGCCTGAGTTGGAATCCTGACTAGGCCAGGATCCACCTCAGTACCCATGGTTAACCCCACTATAGCCTTGGGTTGGGAACTACCACTGCTGACTGTACTAGGGGGTGCAGGTGCCTTAGGGGCTGCAGTGGTAGGGGCTGTACCTTTCTTGGTGCACTCACCAAACCAGTGAGAGGCAGTTTTACAGTAGTTACACCAAGGTTTCTTTGGACCTTCTTTCTTTTTCTTAGAGTTTTGGGACCCCCCCCTCCTTAGAAGTATTTTGGGGGCCTGAGGAAGACTTCTGGTCTTTTTGTTTTTGATCTCCACCTTTTTGGTCTACCTTTTTCTGGTCATCACCTTGGTTCTGGGGTCTCTGCTTAACCCTGGTTCTGACCCATTTGTCTGCCTTCTTTCCCAATTCTTGGGGAGAGGTCAGATCTGAGTCAATCAGGTGTTGGTGCAACAACTGGTTCTGACAATTATTAAGGATTTGTTCTCTCATTATTAAATTATACAATCCTGTATAGTCCTTAACTTTACTTCCCAGTAACCAACCTTCCAGAGCCTTAGTGGCACAATCAACAAAGTCAGTCCAGTCCTGAGTCTGTGTCTTCTGGGTATCTCTGAACATTAACATGTACTGTTCAGTGGTTAAGCCAAACCCATCAATTAGAGCACTCTTCAGAACAGAGTAGTTTTTAGCATCCTCATGGCTAACAGTGAGGAGCTTGTCTCTTCCTTTTTCTGAAAAGGAGAGCCACAAGATTGCAGCCCACTGACCCTGGGGAACCTGCTGTACCATGCAGGCCCTCTCCAAAGCAGTTATTCACTTGTGGATGTCATCCCCATCTTTGTAGGGGGGCACAATCTTACTCAGCTTTCTATGATCATAGGACCTGTCTTTATCCTTGGGGATATTGCTGCCACCAGTGGAATCTAATCCACTTAACTTTTGCTCCCTTGCTAAAGCAAGTTTAGCTTGGGCCAGGGCTGTTTACTCTTTCTCTATCTGAAGTTGGAGAGCTCTCATCCTAGCCTCATGTTCTCTTCTCTGGGGGGAAGTCATTCCCCTTTGAGAACCCCTTGAGGCATTAGAGAGGAGAGACTCCCTGGAGGGAGATCTTTCCCTTCTATTGCCTGGGAAAAGTCTACTGTCAGGTCTGGGGAGGTGCATCCCTTCTCCATTCCCATGTAAACTTAGGTTAGCCTGGTTAAGCCTCCTGACTTGAGCCTGGCTATCATCTCCATCTGATTCTTCCTCTTCCTCCTCCTCCTCCTCCTCTACTTCTGGGGTTAAGGGGTCATCTTCTGTGGAGGGGACACCATCACCTGACTGATCTGGGGGCCCTGGTTTAGAGGCCTTTACAAGATCACCTGCCTCTAGGACTTCTATCAGGTGCTGGATGGTAAGGTTGGAACCCTGTTTTAACCTCCTTGAGGTACACAGTGACCTCATCTCTCGGAAGTTGAGCATCTCATATCTGGAGGGTGCCTTGGGAAGGTCACTTTCCACAGGTAGAGAACCAGAGGGTTCACCTGAGCCAGTCATGTCTAGTGAGGTGTGGTGTGTGCACCTACCTACTCTGAGTGTTTACCTACTAAACCTCCCTAGAAGTTGTAGTCAGGGTGTGCTAGGCCCTTTCTTCTACAACAACTGAGTTCAGTAGAACTTAAGTATTTTAAGCTTAGTTATATGTACCTATGGTACCTAGTGTGATCTTTCAAATGATATCAAAGATTACAATGGCAAAACAACAGCAAGCTCAAATCCCAACCGCTGCACACCAATGTGAGAAGTTGGCCTGGTCTATGATGACACTTGTTGGAGCTGCGGGGGTGAGGCGAGATAGCCTCCAACGTTGCCGCCACTGCCAGGAGTCACGAACAGCTTGGACTGCGCCGCCGCCCCGGGACTACGCTTCCCTGCTGCCTCAGCGGCAGCGCTGCTCACACGTGCACCGTAAGCGCCAGGAGGCGCCTTAAAACAGCGTTTTGCCCGGCGGAGCGGGGGGACACTTGCTGGAGCTGCGGGGGTGAGGCGAGATAGCCTCCAACGTTGCCACCACCGCCAGGAGTCAAGAACAGCTTGGACTGCGCCGCCGCCCCGGGACTACGCTTCCCGGCTGCCTCAGCGGCGGCGCTGCTCACACGTGCACCGTAAGCGCCAGGAGGCGCCTTAAAACAGCGTTTTGCCTGGCGGAGCGGGGGGACACTTGCTGGAGCTGCGGGGGTGAGGCAAGATAGCCTCCAACGTTGCCGCCACTGCCAGGAGTCACGAACAGCTTGGACTGCGCCGCCGCCCCGGGACTACGCTTCCCGGCTGCCTCAGCGGCGGCGCTGCTCACACGTGCACCGTAAGCGCCAGGAGGCGCCTTAAAACAGCGTTTTGCCCGGCGGAGCGGGGGAACACTTGCTGGAGCTGCGGAGGTGAGGCGAGATAGCCTCCAACGTTGCCTCCACCGCCAGGAGTCACGAACAGCTTGGACTGCGCCGCCGCCCCGGGACTACGCTTCCCGGCTGCCTCAGCGGCGGCGCTGCACACAAGTGCACCGTAAGCGCCAGGAGGCGCCTTGAAACAGCATTTTGCCCCGCTTCGCGGGACGCCGAGCGAAGCCCGAGCAAAGGGCGGGCCCTCTTAGGCCCTCAGAGGCCAGAGGAGGCCGGGCCGGGCCACGGACCTTGGTTGTTCTATTCAGGAACTTGCACTCTTAAGTGAGATTTTATTTATCATTGTTTTTAATATTTGTCTAAAGGGTAAAGTGCTCCTAAGGGTTTATTGTCTTATCCAACCCAGTTACGATGTCTAAAGTAAAACCAGACAGGATTACAACTGTATTAGGTACTATGGATAATTACCTGGTTAAAAAGGTCACACAGATTAACAGCGAGCATAGGGCCTTACTAGGTCGTGGAAGCGACCGGGTGGCAGATGATGATATACCGTTATTATCTACTGACTTAATCATAGTTGATGTACCGGAAGAGAGTAATAGGTCTTCCATAGTGGTTGAAGCGCAGGTTCATGTTGACCTTCAAGATAATATTTCCCACATATCTACTGAGGCAGTGGATCAGCCTTTGTCTTCCCCTTCCCCCTCCCCTAGACCAGTGAGAACATGCAGAAAACCACTGACTAAACGTGGGGGGAAACATGGGGAAAAAAGAGCAGAAATAGTGAAAACAGTGCCAAATAGCCATGGTAGTGAACAGGATTCACATGAAGGGATTAACACAGCAGGCATAAATACTACTCTGGAGCAATTTGCTTCATTGATTAGTATACTCGAAGAAAAGCTTGAGGCAAAGTTTGTAGAGCTAATGAAACCTCTGACTGCTAAACTGGATAGTGTGGCCCTAGAAGTCAACAGACTAGGTGCATTAATAACAACACACCTGTCAATAATCCCAGTCGTAAAACCTAAGGGTGTGGAGAAGGCCCATAGTAGAGATGGGCAAGGTACTGGTATTACTTCAGGTCAACAGGAGAATAATCAGAAAAAAGTTGTAATTGAATCTGTACCACTTTGCCCTACAATTACAACCGGTAAGGAAAAACAGGTTATATCTAATTTTAATTCCAAGGGAAACTCGGTTTCTAGACAAGTAAAGAAGAGTCGTTATATCAATCTTCCACCTGACTGCGCACCTTATGTGGCCGTTTTAACAAATGTGCCGCCCATTGATTCTCATTCAGCCCAGCCATTTGAGGAAGCACATGCCTCATTAAAAAATAAAACGGTATCATGGCTGAGCAGTAAATGCGGTTTCCCAATTGCATATTCTGATCAAATGTTGTCTACGCGGAGAGTGAATTGGATTGGCCCGTCTTTAAAAACATCTAGTGGGGATTGCGTAGTAGTTAATTTTAAACATCCCCAACTCGTGGCTACAGTTTTATTAAGAGCAGCCTCTCTAACTCAGAATGCAAATAGTGTGTGTGTGCGTCCCCTTGGTTACTTTTACACCCACCTTATTCGAACTCCTCCCCTTCGTGGGAAAATTGGTCCACTTATCCCTATTCAGCCTCCGGTCACTGAAACTGTATATCAGTACAATGTTGTTAATCCTGTTATGAATGGGTTCAATGTTGTAACACAGAATAGATTTGATTCACTATCAGGTTTGGAGGCGTGCGACTGACATGAGGATTCTGATGGTCAAGTAACAGAGATTCTGTATGAAATGGGACATGAGGAAAGCACACGGGTTAAACTGAATGGGAACAATGTAATCTCTTGGAATATTTCCGGTTTGGGTGCCAAGATGGAGGATTGTAACTGGGTTGGGTACATTAAGCAGTTTCAGGTTATCTGCTTGCAGGAGACCTGGTCAGTTGATTGTAACTACTTCCTGGAAGGTTATAAAGCATTTTATGTCCCTGCAACAGCTGTAACTAGGGGAAGACCTAAGGGGGGAATGGTGACGTTTATTTCTGTTTCGTTATCATGCAAAATTCGTAGAGTCATAACTAGTAGTTCTGGCATTATTGGTCTAATTTTAACGGGAGAAAACTGTACGCTTGGTATGGTCAATTTTTATAATGCTGTCAATTCATGCTCAGTCACTAGTCAGTTATCAGTACTGAATGGTTTTATTAGAGATTCTATGAGAGATTGTATCCATAATCTTATGATACTGGGAGATTTCAATGTTCACCCTTGTGGGGACCTTCTGTTGAAAAGTATTTCGGACTTGCACTGTCCGCGCTTAAAAGGTCTGCACCTGGAACATACGACAGAGGGGGAACTTTTTAATGATCTACTTAACGACTTAGATCTATCATTGACCATGGGACTGGTGGATCCTTTAAAGTGTTTTGAGATCCCATCATTCAAGGGGCATGGTAGGGGAACTTTTATTGATTATGTATTAATCACTCTGCCAATGCAATCATTTGTGGATTCCTTTGTTATTGAATTTAGTGAATTCAGTGATCACAACCCACTCACTGTTCATCTGAGGGGTCCCTGGATTACTAATGTAGATACAAGTCTCACTAACGGTAGGGTAAGCACAACTGATGGGAGGCGTCGTCTCAAATAGTCTAAAATTACCCCAGATCTGTTATATAAAGATATTAAAACCATCTGTGCAGATGAAATTCTGGTTTGCACGCAAGAAGGCCCACAATCGTGGGAGGTTCTTGAAGCTTACCAAAGTTCGTCGGTTAAGGTGACAAAGTTATTGTCGGTCCCAGCAAAGAAATTAGAATCGGTGGGACCCAAGTGGTTCAATCATGATTGCTCTAAAGCAGCCAGAAATCTAAGGCTGGCACTAGCAGCTAAACCCAGAATAAAGGAGACAGTTCAACTGTGCCGCAAGCACTATAAATCTACCATTACTAAACATAAGGAATGCCTCAGAGAGGAGGCCTGGAGAGAGATTCGGAACCTTCCACTTTGCGGTGTAGTTCTAGATTCTGGGCGGTCATGAAGAAACCTTTCCTGGTCCAAGTACCGGGTGATGGCCTGGAATGCTATATTCCAAAGGAGGAATGGGAATCACACTTCAAGCAATTGTATGGTAGCTCGGAGGAAGAAAGGACCATCTCTGCCCGATTGTAAATGACAAAATTATTAGCTTCTTCTAGGGGGGAGGTTATGGAGGGCATTGAGGGCCTAACAGCAGGGAAAGCTCCGGGACCAGATGGGATCCCTCCGGACCTATTTAAATCAGAACCAAGTTTTTGGGCACCTATTTTAGAGTCTGTCTTTAATGCAGCAGTAAAATATGGCTGCCCACAATCCTGGGGGGTCTCCACGATTGTCCCGGTCTTTAAGAAAGGGGACAAAAGTAGCCCAAATTGTTATAGGGCTATATCATTAATAGACTCCATGGTTAGAATAATAGGTAGAATCCTACTGCAGAGACTTTCTGACTGGACGATGGAAAATAATATCATGTCCATTATACAGTATGGGTTCTGCAGTGGTCGTTCGACTGTGACGCAGAGTCTTAACCTTTTTCTAATACTTCGCAAGTACACTGTGGCCCATAGGGGCACTATTCACCTCGCCTTCATGGACTTGTCCTCAGCCTTCGACTGTGTAAACAGGGGAAGGCTCTGGCAGTCCATGAGGGAGAAGGGGGTAGAGAGTGGAATTGTTAATTTTCTGGCTGACCTACACAGTAATACTAGAGCTAATGTAAGATACTCTCAAGATCTGAGCATAACAGAAAATTTTGACAACAGAAAGGGTGTTTGCCAAGGTTGTATTCTGGCCCCCTTTCTTTTTAATTTTTATATTAACGACCTTGATAGTGTGTTGCAGAATGTACAGTCCGATTGTCCTAGAGTTGGCAGGCGGGGGATTCCGGTACTTATATACGCAGATGATGCGGTTTTAATTCCCAGAACTGAGAGGGGCCTTCAAGCTTTATTAAATGCCTTTAAATTGTTCATGACGGATAGAGACCTTATGGTCAACAATTCAAAATCATTCGTCATGCATGTTGGCCAACAATCAAAATGGAACTTTTCATTCAAACTTGATGACGTAGTGATCCCTGTAACTAAGACATTTTCATACCTTGGGGTCCTTTTTGACTCCAAGCTTAATTGGGGTCCTCAACTGGCACAAAAGAAAGGAGAACTGGCCAGGGTTAATGCCTCCATTTTTAATTTCGCTTCGAAATTGGGTAAAAAACCTACCAGTGCCATGCTAAAACTCTATAATGCAAAATTGGTAGCAACGGCTACCTATGGCAGTGAAATCTGGAGGTACACTGACAGTGGGCAGTTGCAGATTGTTGAAAATAATTTTTTTTCTGAAGCGCATTTTGTGTGTCCCTGCAGGCGCACCTAACCTCTCGGTACACGAAGAGTTAGGGATGCAATATCTAGGTGACATTCTTTCCTTACACCCATTAATTTGTTGGCTTAAACTGTGGTTAAATCAGGATATTCCACTGACTCACCTGATTATGAGAGACTATTTGACCCAGGACAAGGCAATGGCTTTGCCTTGGATAAAATATGTGAAATCCTGCTTTGTCAAGCTTGGTCGTCTGGATTTGTTTGAATATCCTAGTAAGATTGTAAAGGGTGATCTGGAGGTATTCAAACAGGACTTCCTCTTGGATAGGAAGACCCGGAGGGAAGATGTTGAACTCCAGAAACGAAGTGTGAGAAAATTTGTCATGTTAAAAACTTGTGACACTGCAGAGCCATATCTGTTGGGCACATTGACCTCCCATGAAAAGTTCCTGTTAACAAGGTTAAGATTAAATATTTTTCATCATCTGTTGATCAGACCCAAAATTGATGCTTTTAATAAATTGGCAGCACCCTGTGGCTGCGACGGAGAGTCTCCACAGGATATGCTGCATTTTATCTTTTTATGTAGATTTTATGAATACCCACGCAGGCGCTATCTGGTCACTCTTTTAAAAAAACTTAATTTTACACAAATTAGACCGGCCCTAATGTACTTACAGCTTTTGCACAATGACAGTATTCTCCATATTACTGAATTTTTAAAACTGACTGTTAGGCTATTAAATTGTTTGGATATGTAATGGCTCTTTTGAGTTGAATGCACTAGTCACTTTTTCTCCCGCTGTACAGCCGAAATTGCACTTTTCCCACTTTGGCACTTTATCTGATATATGTTCAGAATGAATGTATTTTTAATTATTTTTTCTGAAATGTATATGTATATGTACTTTTATGGTTTGTGTAAAACCGAATAAAGTTTCTGAATTGAATTGATGTTCACTATTCTAGTGAGCACCTTGCACCAGTCCAAACAACCCTTATGGTGATGGTTGTAAAGTCAACCTTATAGACCAGCTATCCTAGTGGTAGCATGGACAAAGCAGTCTTAGGCTAAAACTTCAGAGAGCATGTGAAGCCAGCTGTATTACCATATGCAAACCCTTTAATATCAAATGAAAGGACACCACACAGGTTATATATTCAAAATATATATGTATTTATTTCTAAACAACCCCCTGAACTCTTTATGAGCACAGGAGCACAAGCGCATAACAAGTAACTTAATATAACATACAAAAGTTGCACAAATATGGATAGGCCCTGGTGGCCCATAAAACCATATACTAAAATAGTGGTATAAGAACCACGTCAAGAACAATGGTAAGGCCTAGGGCCTTGGGAATCACTGGGGCTACACTGGACTAACAGCAGTTAGGGGGCAGGAGGCCCACAGGATGCGGGTGCAGTGTCTAAATGCACACGCGTGCACACATAGAAGTCAATGGGTGCGTTAAGATAGAAAGTTAAAGAGTTTGGAGTCTTCTGACTGGACTAGAACTTAACCACTTCAAACTAGGACACTAGGGGTGTAAACCTCTACAGGAGCACCGCAGTACTCGCGTTACCTCCCCCACAGGAAGGGGGTGCATAGGTGTCAAAGTGTGTCGGGTTTCGTCGTGGAGTTCAATGGAGCCTTAGAGAAAAGATGCTGCAGGCGACCAGGAGAGAAGAGTCCGGTTGAATCCAAGGGTGGATCGAAGATGTAGAGTACCTGAAAGCAGAGGGGACAGAGTCTGGGTCACTAGCCTGTGACCAGGAAGGAACCAGGAACGAACCATGCGATGTCGAGTTGCGATCAGGTGATGTCATGAAGCTTGTCTCCGATGCCGCGTGGACCAGGAGGCATCGAGGACAACCAGGTGCTGGACACGGATTGTCCCACAAAGGCTCTCGATGTCGGCGGTGTCGGTTCTCGATTCAGAGTCAACAGGCCTTGGCAAATGCAACCCACGCAGGAATCGTAGATGGCTTCTGGATCAGACCAGAAAGGTCTGATGGGCTGCTCTTTTTCAGGGGAGCAAGGGCCAGTCTGAGGCAACCAGACTAGTGTTGAAAATTTGAAGGTTCGTCGTCAGAGAGGCCACTAGCCAACGGGCAAGTGACCGGACAGACGCGTCAAGCAGGAAAATGCAAAAGGGCCCCACGCAGCACTCGGTGAGTGTGGAGAGGTGATCTTTGGTGCAAAAGCTGTTCGGGGGCTACGGCTTCTCAATCCCCAATGCACAGCTTCGAGGGTACATCAGGAGCTGCACAGAAAGCACTTTGCTGGCTTTCCAAGATGGCCGGTCCCACGTCTCACGTCGCATCCACGGATCTCAGCTTAGCTGTGCCTGTGGATCGGGCTGTCGGATGTCTGGAAGTCCAGTTCTTGTCAGGCTCTGTCATTCGAGCTCTGGCGGGAGCAATGATAAAGCAAACCGTTGAGCGCTTGATGGTGCCTGCTTGCACAGGGTGGTCACTCCTTGACCACAAGGGAGATTCTTCAGTCTTCTACGTCGAGTAGGATGTCGAAGGGTCCAGAGTTCCATTTCAAAGTTTCAGTCAGGATTATCTAAAGTCTATGGACACAGCTCCTACCTTTATTCCAAATCAAGGGGCTGGATTACCTGCTAGGTCCCTCCTATGGGTGGGACCCAGGAAGGGGGTGGTTACACCCCTTTCCTTTTGTCCAGTTTCATGCCAGAGCTGGGGCTGGAGTACCCCAGCACCGGTTTGAACTGGCCTATGCATGGGACACCTTGTGTGCCCAAGGCAGTGTCTAGTTTCATTCAGCCCTCCCTGCCCCAATCCACTATCTCCTGTCTGGGGTGGTGCTAGCACCTCCCTGTGACAGAAAACCTATTGTTCAGGCGTCCCCTGCCGGAGTTTCATCCAGCAGCAGGAGGTCAGACATGTGTCTGTGGCAGCAGCATCCATTTTGTGATGCTGAGGCTCTGGTTAATTTTAACCGGGATTAATGTTAGTAACATGTCTTCTCCCTCTAGAAGGGTGGAATGCTACCCCCATCTTCAGAATTGCAGAGGGGGTAGTATTCCAAAGCGTATGACACCTTACACGACATGTTTTGATAAAGCCAACCCAAAGATAGCATCTAACCACGAGGATTATAATGCACTTAAGAGTATATGGTATGGCAGTATCCCAGAACAACTATAAGGACATGGTTCCGAAAGCTGCAGACAGGCTCAGCTCATGCTAGAGCACCATCTCACATAAAACCAAGCACTCTGCCTCCAGGATTGTTAAGGCCTGCCATAGGAGTGACTTATATGTGTATATGTGTCCAGATATAAGGCTAGACATAGGTATACTATATCTAAGCAAGGGGTGATTACACGACCTTGCCCCAGCTGAGTGATCAGCCAGTTGTGTCAGTTTGGATAGCCAGCCAGGGGTGGCAAAAGATATGCTGCAGCCCCTGGTAGGCCTTGGATGCCACCTATGCCCTGGGTACCTATAGTACTCTGTACAGGGGCTCATAAGGGGACCCAATGCCAATTGGTGAGGTACCTAAAGTAGATGCTCCTACAGGGTCAGCCGAGCGGCGAATTCCGATTTACCCACCTGCTATCAGGAGAGACCTCAGGCCTGCATCTTTTGAACCCAGTACTGTGCCTGAAAAGCGTTTTCAACCCCACTTACCAGTTCCTTCCCTAGGATATCCCTCGCTGCTCTTCCCTGAAAAGCTGGCTCAGCGTCGATTTTTGGAACCTACGGATGCTCCGCTCAGGTCAGCCGAACGGCAAATTCCGATTTACCCACATGCTATCAGGAGAGACCTCAGGGCTGCATCCTTTGAGGCAAGTCCTGAGCCTGAGAAGCGTTTCCAACCCCACTTACCAGTAAAACTTGCCGTTCCTTCGCTAGGATGTTCCAGGTTGCTCTTCCCTGAAAAGCTGACTCAGTGTCGATTTTTGGCACCTACGGATGCCAAAATCGACAATTTTGAAAATTGTGAAAATTTTGAAAATTGACGGTCAGCCGCAGCGGCGAATTCCTATTTACCCACCTGCGATCAGGAGAGACTTCAGGGCTGCATCTTTTGAGCCCAGTCCTGAGCCTGACAAGTGTTTCCAACCCACTTACCAGTAAAACTTGCACGTCCTTCCCTAGGATGTCCCTGGCTGCTCTTCCCTGAAAAGCTGGCTCAGCGTCGATTTTTGGAACCTACGGATGCTCCTGCAGGGTCAGCCGAGCGGCGAATTCCGATTTACCCACCTGCTATCAGGAGAGACCTCAGAGCTGCATCTTTTGAGCCCAGTCCTGAGCCTGACAAGTGTTTCCAACCCACTTACCAGTAAAACTTGCCCCTCCTTCCCTAGGATGTTCCAGGTTGCTCTTCCCTGAAAAGCTGACTCAGTGTCGATTTTTGGAACCTACGGATGCCAAAATCGACAATTTTGAAAATTGTGAACATTTTGAAAATTGACGGTCAGCCGCAGCGGCGAATTCCGATTTACCCACCTGCGATCAGGAGAGACCTCAGGGCTGCATCTTTTGAGCCCAGTCCTGAGCCTGACAAGTGTTTCCAACCCACTTACTAGTAAAACTTGCCCCTCCTTCCCTAGGATGTTCCAGGTTGCTCTTCCCTGAAAAGCTGACTCAGTGTTGATTTTTGGAACCTACGGATGCCAAAATCTACAATTTTGAAAATTGTGAAAATTTTGAAAATTGACGGTCAGCCGCAGCGGCGAATTCCTATTTACCCACCTGCGATCAGGAGAGACCTCAGGGCTGCATCTTTTGAGCCCAGTCCTGAGCCTGTAAAGCGTTTCCAACCCCACTTACCAGTAAAACTTGCACTTCCTTCCCTAGGATGTCCCTGGTTGCTCTTCTCTGGAAAGCTGGCTCAGCGTCGGTTTTTGGCACCTACGGATGCTCCTGCAGGGTAAGCGGAGCGGCGAATTCCGATTTACCCACCTGCTATCTAGACCTGGGTGGTAAATCCCGTTCCACTCGTCGAATTTGCAGAATTTGGATAATTTCGCATTCCGCAGAGAACGCAAAGTGGCCCAAATTTTTGCGTTCCGCAACTTCGCGAAATTTTTTGCTTGTTCACGTTCTCAAAATGCTTGTCCGCGAGATATTTCCTCCTGAGCACACAAACAGCGATTGCGAACAGTAAAAAAGTACCGCGAACAAGCAATTCCACGTGTCCGTGGAATTTCTGCATGTTCGCGTAGCTTTTTTACCGATTCACAGAGATTTGCGTAACGCGATTACCCAAATTCTGCCCACCCTACTGCTATCAGGAGAGACCTCAGGGCTGCTTCTTTTGAGCCCAGTCCTGAGCCTGAAGAGCGTTTCCAACCCCACTTACCAGTAAAACTTGCACGTCCTTCCCTAGGATGTCCCTGGCTGCTCTTCCCTGAAAAGCTGGCTCAGCGTCGATTTTTGGAACCTATGGATGCTCCTGCAGGGTCAGCCGAGCGTCGAGTTTTGATTTACCCACCTGCTATCAGGAGAGATCTCAGGGCTGCATCTTTTGAGGCAAGTCCTGAGCCTAAAAAGCGTTTCCAACTCCACTTACCAGTAAAATGTGCACGTCCTTCCCTAGGATGTCCCTGGCTGCTCTTCCCTGAAAAGGTGGCTCAGCATCGATTTTTGGCACCTACGGATGCTCCTGCAGGGTCAGCCGAGCGGCAAAGTCCGATTTATCCACCTGCTATCAGGAAAGACCTCAGGGCTGCATCTCTTGAGCCGTGTCCTGAGCCTGAAAAGAGTTTTCAATCCCACTTACCAGTAAAACCTGCACGTCCTTCCCTAGTATGTACCTGGCTGCTCTTCCCTGAAAAGGTGGCTCAGTGTCGATTTGTGGAACCTACAGATGCTCCTGCAGGGTCAGCCGAGCGTCGAATTCCGATTTACCCACCTGCTATCAGGAGAGACCTCTGGGCTGCATCTTTTGAGGCCAGTACTGAGCCTGAAAAGCATTTCCATCCTCACTTACCAGTAAAACTTTCACGTCCTTCCCTATGATGTCCCTGGCTGCTCTTCCCTGAAAAGCTGTCTCAGCATCGATTTTTGGCACCTACGGATGCTCCTGCAGGGTCAGCCGAGCGGCGAATTCCGATTTACCCACCTGCTGTCAGGAGAGACCTCAGGGCTGCGTCTTTTGAGGCCAGTCCTGAGCCTGGAAAAGCGTTTCCAACCCCACTTACCAGTAAAATTTGCACGTCCTTACCTAGGATGTACCTGGCTGCTCTTCCCTGAAAAGCTGGCTCAGCGTCGATTTTTGGCACCTACGGATGCCAAAATCGACAATTTTGAAAATTTTGAAAATTTTGACATTTTCGAAAATTGACGGTCCGCCGAGCAGTGAAGAAATATAAAATCGATATTATATAATGTTGTCTTGACGTATCCAATATATCAATGCTACTTTGATGGAAACCCCTTGTAAATACACTCGACCCATGAACATCCTAAGAATCGGGCCCGAACTGAACAAACGCCATCTTGGTGTCATTTCCCGGGGCCTCTTTCGTTAGTAAGGAAAACACATGACATGCTGCTGAGAGGAGACTCTGAAAGGTCGGCCTGGGCTATGAACAGACCATTGATTCTAACTTAGGAAACTCAAGGTCACATCTGTTTTTCTTGTAGGATGAGCACATTCTTGCAGTCGCCATGCCTGTACTCCCCGTGCACCAGAACCAAAGGGAGGCACTTTTACTGATCTACCCCCAGAATAACTTGAGCTGAGTTTTGAATCAATCTATTGTGCCTTATATGGGTTTTCCTGTTGGTTTCTCAAGAACTGATACTTTTCCATGTACGGGGTTTCTATGAGGTATGCCGAAAGTATATATGCACTGTTTTGAATGTGATCCAGCAGTCTCCTCTCCACTCCTTTGTGAGCTGTGACGAGAAGGAGGCTCCCATATATAGGGCGCTTTTGCGAAATAAACGATTGAGCCTTCTCCATTGCCGGCTGACTTATTCTTGGTATATAGGGTATATGGGATATTGGTAAGTATAGCTCTACGGTATATTTTTTTTCAGTACTTCAGTTGGCGACTCCACCGGGACTCCGCGATAGGGTTGTCCCCTCCTGTAAGCAGGAGAAGAGGGAAAGGGAGGAGTCCTGGTCGAGGGGGTGGATTGAAAAAGGATCCTAATTGAGAAATCAGTTTGTGGTAGAAAAGGAAAATTCCACTCTTCGACCCAGTGCCCTTCCCAGCTGCTAAATAGCCCTTTGCCGGAGTCCTTCGGGCTTAACCCGGGAACAGCTGACTGTGTTGGTCTATAAAAGAAGTTGCAAGTGGAGAACGCGCAATCAGACCTGAGTGCACCAGGTGAGTGAATTGTATGGTAAATCCTTTGTTGATTTTGGAACGAGCACTTTCGAGAAGTGGCTCAGAAGGACAGTTAACTGCGTATGGTATGTAGTGGTTAGTGAACCACAGGGAATCTGGGGGTCTGACGTGGCAGAGGTGTGACTGCACGGGCAGATGCCCCACAGACTTGTTTGGTGATTAATTGGGACAACATCAGACGCCTTAGTGTTGCACGGTGGGTGCTCACTCGGCCGAATCCTCTTCGGAAAAGCCCCTGGGAGCAACTGGGTAAGCGTGGGGTCTGGGGTTGCGCCCATAACGCCCGGCCCAACCAGCACAGGACTGGGGGATAGTCTGTAAGAGGGTTCGTGGTGCGCCTGTCTGATGATCCCAGGGCAGTCTCTGGGCTGTCTCTTTTGTGAATTCTTTTAGTGGTCTGGAATCCAGGGTGATCGATTCTCCGAACAGGAGTCGACGGGCTCTGTTCGAGTATGAGACATGTCGTATAGAATTGTAAAGTCATGACCGGAGTACTTTTATCGATCGAAATTTATGCACTTTAAGTATGTTATTTAAATTGAATCGTTGTGGGTTGAAAAGTGAAAGAGTATGTGGTGAGTGGACGCGTCCATGAGTGTAACTGCAGTTGGAATGGTATGATTTGTTGAATACATCAAAATGTCTTGTTTTAGTAAATTATGTTTTGGGTGCTGCCGTCGGAGAAGTGGACGGCTGGAAGAAAGACAGCCCGCTCCTCCGGAAGGCAGTCCTAGTTTTGACATGTATGTTAAACATGGTATTTCTCCCATTTTGTTTAATATATTGTGGAATAAATACACTAAAGATAATGCAGAATTACAATGGCCTTTAACAGGGTCTTTTGATGAAAGGAAAATAATTACTTACAGAACAAACTATTTTTAAGAAGGAGCCGTCATACTATGTTTGACTCCTTGACCTTATGGTTAAAGGAGGCGAAGCGACGGCGAATACGAGAAGAGAAATTGGGAAAGATCAAAGCAGGACAGACCGTAACCCAAAAAGCAGTAGCGTATGAAACATGTCATATAGAATTGTAAAGTCATGAGCGGAGTACTTTTATCGATCAAAATTTATGCACTTTAAGTATGTTATTTAAATTGAATCGTTGTGGGTTGAAAAGTGAAAGAGTATGTGGTGAGTGGATGCGTCCATGAGTGTAACTGCAGTTGGAATGGTATGATTTGTTGAATACATCAAAATGTCTTGTTTTAGTAAATTATGTTTTGGGTGCTGCCATCGGAGAAGTGGACGGCTGGAAGAAAGACAGCCCGCTCCTCCGGAAGGCAGTCCTAGTTTTGACATGTATGTTAAACATGGTATTTCTCCCATTTTGTTTAATACATTGTGGAATAAATACACTAAAGATAATGCAGAATTACAATGGCCTTTAACAGGGTATTTTGATGAAAGGAAAATAATTACTTACAGAACAAACTATTTTTAAGAAGGAGCCGTCATACTATGTTTGACTCCTTGACCTTATGGTTAAAGGAGGCGAAGCGGCGGCGAATACGGGAAGAGAAATTGGGAAAGATCAAAGCAGGACAGACCGTAACCCAAAAAGCAGTAGCGTATGAAAAAGAAAAAGTAGAGAAGAATATTGAGCAATTAGATAGACAGTTCCGATTACAGACAGATAAAAGTTATGTGACCCGAACCAAAGCAGAAGACGAAATAGAATATGCCCTCCAAGGTTTGTACCCAGCGGTCCCAATGGACCGGGCAGGAAGGACGGGAGCAGCGGTCGCTACCACTCCGGTAGCTGTACACCCTCCTGCTCCGTTGCCTGCTCCTCCTACCCTCCGTTCAACTACCTCAGATTTGATTACTTTGTTACCTGGGATGGTGGCTGCCTCCCCCTTATCCCCAGTATTTCTAACACCCCCGGTTAGAGGAATGACGGTTACCCCTAAGGGGATGACCGCTGCCTCTTCAGATGTCACGCCACGACGCCCTATGGGAGGGATGGAAGGTCGACGAGTTTTTACTCGATCATCCTTAGGAGATGAAGAAAGACGGGCTGTAGTGATTCAGGTGTCCCAATGGATGCGGAATCCGATTTATACTCTGGAGGACATCTGGAGTACTATGAAAGATTTTGAACCGGTTACACAACAACTAGCATTGGAACATATGGCAATAAGACTGATTTCTTTATGGGAACAATGTTTTCAAGAAGGGCTGGCCCCCCAGACATTGTGTGACATCAAAGACCGAACTTTTAAATTCGAATTGCAGGTCGAAGAATTGTTTCAGAATGTTGAAACTTTGATACACTATCGGGACCGAATGAATAGGAAATGCCCAGATGTAGGGACACAGTATCCTAGGAGAGAAGTGCACCCTCTTTTCCATCCAGAGATTCCCGAAGTATTAGACGGAGGGGGCCAAGTCACCAGAGCACGTATAGAGGCATGTTTCCAAGAACAATGGGTTTATACCCCTTGGAAGCGGAGTGAAGTTCTTACCTTAAAAGCTCAGCTTCCTGACTCTCGAAAGAATCCCACGGCTTATTATAAAGAATTGACTGAAGCTGCGAATTCGGCCGTGATGACTTTAGCTGACATCGAGTTATTTTTCGGTCTTCTGATCCCAGTAGATATATGGAGACAGGTGCATGATTCAGATCATGCTGCCGAACTTGGAGGGACCTGGGATCAAATTAAGGCATGGGACAAAGATCAGAAACCAGGCGACAAGCCTAAAGACGAGATTTTAGCTATACCTGCTCGAATTATTACATATATGCAAACTCTTATTCCCCCACGACAGGTGGATTGGGATAAGCTAACAGCCTGCAATCAAAAGAAGGATGAAAATGTATCGGACTTCTTTACCCGGTTTGAGAAAGTATTTATTGACTTCAGTGGACAAGATTTATCCACAGAAGGTGGCATACGGTTATTTGTAAATAGATTTGTCACTAATTTGTTACCAGAAATAAAAACACGTTTACAGGCTGCCGAAAGTACTTGGACCACTTCAACCCCCTCAGTTATTCTTAGCATGGCTCAGTATTATGAACATCGAGAACATGAGAGTAAGGATAAGTCAGATAAAAAGGTGAAGGAGTTGAAAACCCGAGTACTGTTGCAACAAGTCAGCAGAGGGCAAAACAGTAGAAGGGGAAGAAGGGGCTCCTTCCCAAGGGGAGCAATGATGAGAGGAAGAGGAGGTCAGGGTCCCCCTGTAAGGATTGATCAGTGTTCCAATTGCAGACAGGAGGGACACTGACAAGCCCAGTGTCCATTATTATACGGACTGGGTGGTTTTAATCGAGGACGAGGAAGAGGAGGTACTGATCGTAATAGTATGAGACGTGGTGACAGGTCCGGCGATGAGTCAGGGAAGAACTATTTTGATGATTTTCAAGGAAGGCAGTACTATGATGAGGATTATCGGGAAGACAGCTATGATGGACACAATTATGCATGAGACAGCCATGGACAGAGCAGGGGCCATATATCAGTACCAGTTGACCAACAGGGTCCTTACGTACAGGGGCAATTGATGGGGACATCTGAAAAGTTCTTGGTGGATACTGGAGCAATGAATAGTTCTGTTGCTCATACATTGGTCCCAGGGGCTGCTCTGTCTGGGAAAAATAACATATCGGTGGGATTTTCAGGAATCCCCGTGGTAAGCCCCATTTCAAAAACACTTCCCTTTACTATTGGCCCTGTTACTGTAGACTCACCATTCTTGCTTACTTCTAGTTGTGGCGGAAATTTGCTAGGATTGGATATATTGAAAAAGTTGCAAGGTCATATTTATTGTTCTCCTGATGGTGTGTATCTAACATTAAAGCCTCCTATTGAACGTATGTCTCAATGTTTAGTCAAAAATGCACCTCTCCCTCCTGAGTTTGCAGATATACCCCCCACTCTTTGGGCAAAGGGGGACACGGATGTCTGATTGTTGAAAATACCCCCTGTATCTATAACGATAAAACCAAACGCGCATCTACCACGTATTCCACAATATCGAATTTCGCCTGAAGGTGAACAGGCTTTATTACATGTCATTCGTGATTTAATTAAGAAAGGAGTAGTAAAAGAAACGGCTGCAAACATTTGTAATAGCCCCATTTTACCGATTTTGAAAAAGGCCCCTTTAGATGGTGATCCTGATTATATAGATACCTATCGTTTTGTAATTGACCTTAGAGAGGTTAATAAAATAGTGATTCCTCAATACCCCGTGGTTCCGGACATCACTGCTAGCCTGACTATGATTCCCCCTACTGCCCAGTATTTTTCAGTGATCGATCTGGAGAATGCTTTCTTTAGTATCCCAATACATCCTGACAGCCGTCATATTTTCGGGTTCTCATTATCTGGTCGCAGCTTCAGATTTTGCCGCGCACCTCAAGGCTATACTGAAAGTCCTAGTATTTATAGCCAGGCTTTAAAAGCTGTATTAGATAAATTAGTCCTCCCTACTGGCAATGTTCTCGTCCAATATGTGGATGATATTCTGGTGGCATCTGATACGGCGGATGGTTGTAAGGAGGCCACTGTTAAATTGTTGCACCATTTGGCAGCGAATGGTAATAAAGTTTCCTTGTCCAAATTTTAATATTGTCGACAGGAAGTGACCTACCTTGGTCATTTACTGTCGAAAGCAGGGAGACGATTAACTCCGGAACGGATATCTGTTATTACTAACATGTCTGTGCCCCGTACTCAGCGTGATGTTCGTGCTTTCCTAGGCATAACCTCTTACAGTCGCCAATGGATTCCTAATTTTTCCCGTCTCGCTAAGCCTTTGTTGCATTTGGTTACCAAAGATGTGCATGAACCCTTGCCCTGGACGGATGAATGTCAAGATGCTTTTAACTCTTTAAAAACTGCTCTTTGCTCTGCACCTGTCTTGGGTACTCCAGACTACCGAAAACCTTTTGTACTCTATGTGCATGAGGTGGACGGTTGTTCCCTCTCAGTGTTAACACAGTGTTTTGGCGGAAAGCAACGACCTTGTGCATATTTTTCAGCAGTATTGGATAATGTTGCCAGAGCCCTTTCCAGCTGTTTAAGGGCTACTGCTGCTTTGGCGGTAGCCATTCGACAGTCGGAGGGGATTGTTTTGAATACTGATTTCACAGTGATGGTACCGCACACTGTGGACATATTATTGAATCGAACAAAAACACAGCACCTCACGAGTGCGCGATTGACTGGTTATGAATTAACTCTATTTGCACCCCACATTAAAATTAAAAGATGTGCAACTCTGAATCCAGCCACGTTACTACCCCTCCCTTCGAATGATCAAAAGGACGATGTCCATGATTGTATATTTCGGACTGAAGAAGAAACAAAGGGACGTGTAGACCTCACTGACTCCCCTTTATCTGACCCACTAGGGGAGTTGTATATGGATGGCTCTTGTTTCAAGTTACCAGATGTCACGACAACAGCTGCTTATGCTATAACTACCCTTAGAACAGTAGTAGAGACCGCTCGGGTTTCTCAGCATTCAGCGCAAGCAGCTGAACTAATAGCATTATTAAGAGCATGTGAACTGAGCGAAAGTTTAAGAGTAAATATTTTTACAGACAGCCTTTGGCGTGGCCCATAGTTTCGGGCGGCTATGGAGGGAATAAGGATTTCTTACCTCTCACGAACAAAGAATACAACATGGCCCTTTAATTGAAAGATTGTTAAATGCCCTAACTTTACCAGAGAAGGTGGCTATCATTAAGTGTAGTGCCCACAAGAGAATCATTGACACTACAGGAGAGGGAAATGCCTTTGCCGATCAAGTAGCGAAGGAAACAGTACAAACTAAAACGTCCACGATGTTTCCCAGTGTAGCAAACCGATGGGTGGCAGAGACTACAGTATTTGACAATACTATCGAAAGTGTTAAAGAATTGCAGAAAGAAGCCACTCCTGATGAATTATTGAAATGGGAACAGGAAATAGGGTGGTTAGATGAGAATGATTGCTGGATTGATTTGACTGACAGACAGAGATGGCTATTGCCTAATGCCCTGGTGTACGCAGTAGTAGTGATGGCCCATGGCACTGCCAACATTGGAGCAAAAGGTATTTGTGCCTTATTGGGCCCAGTGTGGAATTACTCGAATATCCCCACGACTGCTGCCCATGTGGTTAAATATTGCATAGTCTATTTACAGCATAATCCTGTGAGAAGTTGGCCTGGTATATGATGTTCACTATTCTAGTGAGCACATTGCACCAGTCCAAACAACCCTTATGGTGATGGCTGTAAAGTCAACCTTATAGACCAGCTATCCTAGGGGTAGCATGGACAAAAGCAGTCTTAGGCTTAACTCAAGAGGGCATGTGAAAGCCTCTGTTTTACCATATGCAAACCTTTTAATACCAAATGAAAGGACACCACACAGGTTATATATTCAAAATATATATGTACTAGCAGCCCGTCCCGACGTTGTCCAGGAGCAATCAGGCTTCTGGGCCCCCGCCCGCCCCGACGTTGTCTCGGGCTTCAGGGCCCCTGCCCGCCCCGACGTTGTCCGTGGGTCCCACGGAGCGCACCTGCCACTTTCAAGGCCCCCAATGAGCCGCACACGGGCCGCTTCACCTACCTCAGCCGCCGCTCCTCCCCGCCTGTCCGCCGCTCCTCACCGCCTGTCCGCCGCTCCTCACCGCTCCTCCCCGCCTGTCTGCCGCTCCTCCCTGCTCTCATGTCCGCCCCTCCTCCTCGCGCTCCTGTACACCGCTCCTCCCCGTGCTCCTGATGTCAGCACGCACGTTGCGGCCGGCGCTACTTCCAAGGGACTACTTTTTTTTTTATCGTAAATATTTTAAAGAACGTATATTTTATTTTTTTATATAGCCTATGTCCATCTGCAGACCCTGACAATTACAATGATGTATCGGGTGTTTGGATTGGTGCTGTGGTTCCTGAGTTTACCCGCCTCAAAGTTTCAAAGTTCTCTCTTTATAATAGTAGTATAGATTTATTTCTAGATAAATCCCCTTAACTCTTTATGAGCACAGGAGCACAAGCGTATAACCAGAAACTTAATATAGCATACAAAAGTTGCACAAATATGGATAGGCCCTGGTGGCCCATAAAACCATATACTAAAATAGTGGTATAAGAACCACGTCACGAACAATGGTAAGGCATAGGGCCTTGGGAATCGCTGGGGCTACACTGGATTAACAGCAGTTAGGACATGGGGGGCCCACAGGATGCGAGTGCAGTGTCTAAATGCACACGCGTGCACCAATAGAAGTCAATGGGTGCGTAAAGATAGAAAGTTGCAGTTTTGGAAGTCTTCCGACTGGACTAGAACTTAACCACATAAAACTAGGACACTAGGCATGTAAATCTCTACAGGAGCACCGCAGTACTTGCGTTACCTCACCCACAGGAAGCGGGTGCATAGGTGTCAAAGTGTGTCGAGTTTCGTCGTGGAGTTCTATGGAGCCTTGGAGAAAAGATACGACCAGGAGAGAAGAGTCCGGTTGGATCCAAGGGTGTATCGAAGATGTAGAGTACCTGAAAGCAGAGGGGACAGAGTCTGGGTCACTAGCCAGTGACCAGGAAAGAACCAGGAAGGAACCAGGTGATGTCGGGTTGCGATCAGGTGATGTTGTGAAGCTTGTCTCCGCTGCCACGTGGCCAGGCGGTGTCAACAGCAACCAGATAGTTCAAGTTCAGAAATTTGTATAGCGCGCTACTCACCCAGAGGGTCTCAAGGCGCTGAGGGAGGGGGGGTGCTTTACTTATCGAATATCCAAGTTTTTAGTTGTTTTCTGAAGGAGAGGTGGTTCTGTGTAAGGCGGAGGTGGGTGGGGAGAGAGTTCCAGGTTTTGGCCGCTAAGTAGGAGAAGGATCTTCCCCCCATGGTGGATCTATGGATGCGCGGAATTGCGGCGAGGGCTTGATTGGACGATCGTAGTTGACGGGTGGGGGTGTAGAAGGACAATCGCGTGATGGTAGACACGGACTGTCCAACAAAGGTTCTCACTGTCGGCGGTGTCAGTTCTCGATTCGGAGTCAACAGGCCTTGGCAAATGCAACCCACGCCGGAATCAAAGATGGCTTCTGGATCAGACCAGCAAGGTCTGATGGGCTGCTCCTTTTCAGGGGAGCAAGGGCCAGTCTGGAGCAACCAGACCAGCATTGAAAATTTGAAGGTTCGTTGTCAGAGACGCCACTAGTCAACGGGCAAGTGACCGGAAAAACGCATCGAGCAGGAAAATGCAAAAGGGCCCCACGCAGCACTCGGTGAGTGTGGAGAGGTGATCTTCGGTGCAAAAGCTGCTTGGGGGTGGGGCTTCTCAATCCCCAATGCACAGCTTCGAGGGTGCCTCAGGAGCTGCACAGAAAGCCCTTCGCTAGCTTTCCAAGATGGCCGGTCCCACGTCTCACGTCGCGTCCACGGGTCTCAGCTTTGCTGTGGCTGTGGATCAGGCTGTTGGATGTCTGGAAGTCTGGTTCTTGTCGATCTCTGTCATTCGAGCTCCGGCAGGAGCAACAACAAAGCAAACCTTTGAGCGCTTGATGGTGCCTGCTTGCACAGGGTGGTCACTCCTTGACTACAAGGGAGATTCTTCAGTCTTCTACGTCGAGTAGGATGTCGAAGGGTCCAGAGTTCCATTTCAAAGTTTCAGTCAGGATTATCTAAAGTCTATGGACACAGCTCCTACCTGTATTCCAAATCAAGGGGATGGATTACCTGCTAGGTCCCTCCTATGGGTGCGACCCAGGAAGGGGGTGGTTACACCCCTTTCCCTTTGTCCAGTTTCACACCAGAGCTGGGGCTAGAGTGCCCCAGCACCGGTTTGAACTGGGCTATGCATGGGACACCTTGTGTACCCCAGGCAGTGTCTAGTTTCATTCAGCCCTCCCTGCCCCAATCCACTATCTCCTGTCAGGGGTGGTGCTAGCACCTCCCTGTGACAGGAAACCTTTTGTCCAGGCCTCCCCTGCCGGAGTTTCGGTCAGCAGGAGGAGGCCAGACTTGTGTCTGTGGCAGCAGTATCCATTTTGGGATGCTGAGGCTCTGGTTAACTTTAACCGGGATTAAGGTTATCAACATGTCTTCTCCCTCTAGAAGGTTGGAATGCTACCCCCGTCGCCAGAATTGGTGAGGGGGTAGTATTCCAAAGAGTATGACACCTTACACAACATGTTTTGATAAAGCCAAACCAAAGAGAGCATCTAACCGCGAGGATTATAATGCACTTAAGAGTATATGGTATGGCAGTATCCCAGAACAGCTATAAGGAAATGGTTCCGAAAGCTGCAGACAGGCTCAGCTCATGCTAGAGCACCATCTCACATAAAACCAAGCACTTTGCCTCCAGGATTGTTAAGGCCTGCCATAGGAGTGACTTATAGGTGTATATGTGTCCAGATATAAGGTTAGACATAGGTATACTATATCTAAGCAAGGGGTGATTACACGACCTTGCCCCAGCTGAGTGATCAGCCAGTTGTGTCAGTTTGGATGGCCAGCCAGGGGTGGCAAAAGATATGCTGCAGCCCCTGGTAGGCCTTGGATGCACCTATGCCCTGGGTACCTATGGTACTCTGTACAGGGGCTCATAAGGTGACCCAATCCCAATCGCAAGTACATGGTTGCGAATTTAGAGAGAGAACAGCGTGGCTGTGGGTCTGATTAGCAGGCCCACAGCCACGTTAAGTCAAAAACCAGTGAAGCAAAAAGCAAAAAATTGGGGTGACCATAGGATAGCAGACCCTACTCTCCTACATAACGCCCCCCCCCACCAAACGCAGGGACATTAAACTTAACCTTGACCAGATAAGTCTTCATGTTCTAAGTGGAAATACCTGGAGAGACCATCTGCATTGCCATGGTCAGTCCCTGGTCTGTGCTCCACTGTAAAGTCGATCCCCTGTAGGGAAATGGGCCACCTGAGCAGTTTGGGATTTTCACCCTTCATCTGATTTAGCCACAAGAGGGGCTTATGGTCAGTCTGAATCTTGAAGTGAGTGCCAAACAAGTATGGTCTCAACTTCATCAGGGCCCAAACCACAGCAAAGGCCTCCCTCTCAATAGCTGACCAACGTTTCTCTCTAGGGGTCAGCCTTCTGCTAATAAAAGCAATGGGCTGGTCTTGACCATCTACATTAAGTTGTGAAAGCACAGCTCCCACCCCCAACTCATAAGCATCTGTTTGGACAACGAACTCTTCGGAGTAGTCAGGACTCTTTAAGATAGGTGCAGAGCACATGGCCTTCTTCAGGTCTTCAAATGCCTTTTGACAGCTAACTGTCCACTGAACCTTTTTTGACATCTTTTTGGATGCCAGATCATTGAGTGGTGTCACAATGGACCCATAATTCTTGACAAATTTTCTGTAGTACCCAGACAGGCCCAAGAAAGCTCTGTGTCTGGGTGGTTGGAGGAGCCCAGTCCTGTATGGTCTGGATCTTACTCTCCAGTGGTTGAACCTGACCCCCACCTACAAGGTGGCCCAGGTACACAACCTTACTCTGCCCTATCTGGCACTTTGTGGCCTTGATAGTTAGGCCTGCCTTTTGCAGGGCCTCTTAAACCTTCTTCAGGTGGATCAGGTGATCCTTCCAGGTGGAGCTGAAGACAGCAATATCATCCAGATAAGCTTCGTCAAAAGTCATCCAACCCAGCAAGGACTTGGTTCACCAACCTTTGGGAAGTGGCAGGTGCATTCTTCAAACCAAAGGGCATTACCACACATTGATAATGACCTCCTGGGGTTGAGAAAGCAGTATTGGCCTTGGCATCCTCAGCTAACCTGATTTGCTAATAGCCAGCTGTCAAATCAAATGTGCTCAGAAACTTGGCAGAAGCCAATCTATCAATGAGCTCATCTGCCCTTGGAATTGGGTGAGCATCTGTCCTAGTGACAGCATTGAGACCTCTACAGTCCACACAGAACCTCATCTCTCTCTTACCATCTTGGGTGGGAGGTTTTGGCACAAGGACTACTGGACTGGCCCAGGGGCTCTCTGATGGCTCAATTACTCCAAGTTCAAGCATTTTCTGCACCTCAGGCTTTACACAATCCATGACATGGTCAGGTTGCCTGTAGATCGTACTCTTTACAGGCAGACTGCCACCAGTGTCCACCTCATGGGTGCACCAGTTATTCTGACAGTGTCTTAATGAAAACATATGTCTGTAAGCCTGCAGAACTTGTCTGCGGTCCTGTTGCTGCTGGTCAGTGAGGCTGCCTGCCAAGGCCACTCCATCAACTGAACCATCATCAGGGTTCTGAGTCAACAGGTCTGGGAGAGGGTCACTCTCTTCCTCCTGTTCCCCATCTGTAGCCATGAGCAAGCCCATGTCTGCCCTGTCAACATATGCCTTCAGTCTGTTGACATGGAGCACCCTGTGGTGGGTCCTAGGGGTGCCAAGGTCCACCAAGTAGGTGACCTCTCCCTTTTTCTCAATAATGGTGTGGGGTCCAGACCATTTGTCTTGGAGGGCTGCTGGGGCCACTGGCTCCAACACCCACACCTTCTGTCCTGGGTGGTACTCAGTCAGCACAGCCTTTTGGTCATGCCAAGCTTTCTGGAGTTCTTGGCTGGCCTCAAGGTTTTTGGAAGCCTTCTCCATGTATTCAGATATCCTGGAGCGGAGACCAAGTACATAGTCCACTATGTCAAGTTTAGGCTTTTTGAGAGGTAACTCCCATCCTTCCCTCACAAGACATAGGGGTCCCCTTTCAGGATGCCCAAAAAAAGCTCAAAAGGGCTGTAGCCAACCCCCTTTTGTGGGACCTCTCTGTAAGCAAACAGAAGGCAGGGTAAAAGGATGTCCCATCTTCGCCTAAGCTTTTCAGGTAACCCTTTTATCATCCCTTTTAGGGTCTTGTTGAACCTTTCAACAAGCCCATTGCACTGTGGATAGTAGGGTGTAGTGAATGTATAATTAACACCACACTCCTTCCACATAGCAGTCAAATATCCTGACATGAAGTTTGCACCTCTGTCAGAGACAACCTCCTTTGGAAAGCCCACTCTGGAGAAAACTCCAAGTAGGGCCCTTGCCACAACAGGAGCTGTTGTGGTCCTCAGGGGAATAGCTTCTGGATACCTGGTGGCATGATCCACTGCCACCAGTATAAATCTGTGCCCAGATTCTGTTTGGGGGTCCATTGGGCCAACAATGTCTATCCCCACTCTTTCAAAGGGCATCCCCACCACAGGTAGTGGTATGAGGGGGGCCTTTGTTGTGCCACCTGATTTGCCACTAGCTTGGCAGGTCACACAGGAGTGACAAAACTCCTTGGCATCTTCTGACATATGGGACCAGTGAAAATGAGGGACAAGCCTGTCCCAAATCTTGTTCTGGCCTAGATGTCCTGCTAGGGGAATATCATGGGCCAAGGTAAGGAGGAAGCCCCTAAATTGCAGAGGTATAACCAACCTCCTGGAAGCACCAGGCGTGGGGTCTCTAGCCTCTGACTAAAGGAGCCCATCATCCCAATACACTTTATGGGTACCTTGAGCATTCCCAGCAGCCTCAGCAGCAGCCTGCTGTCTGAGGGGTTCAAGAGAAGGACAAGTTAACTGAGCCTGCCCCAGATCTGCTCTTGAGGGTCCCCCTGTCCCAAGAAACTCAACCTGATCATGTTCAAGCTCTTCTAGGACAGTTTCCTCTTGGATCACAGAATCATCCTCCTGGGAGGGCTGATCCTCAACTTGGGGCAAGGGGGAAGGCACTGCCTTAACCCTCTTGCTCTTTCTCTTAGGTTGTGTCTGGTCTATAGTTTCAAGATCCAGCACAGGTTCAGGTAAGCACTTTTTGACCTGTGCCCTGGTCACAGCAAGGACATGTGCTGAAATACCTAGCATCTCTGCATGAGTTCTATACTCCACTTCTGACCACACTGAGTTCTCTAGATCATTGCCCAAAACACATTCAACTGGGAGGTCTGCACTTACCACAACTCTTTTGAGGCCAGTTACCCCTCCCCAGGAGAAATTAACAACTGCCACACTATGTGTAGTAGTGACATTGCTAGCATTGGTCACTAGGTAATTATCACCCAGTACAATCTGTCCAGCGTCCACAAAGTTAGGTGTCACCATATGGACACTGGCACATGTGTCCCTGTAAGCTTGAGCCACTATGTCATTTATTAAAGGTGTCTGTCTGTACTTGCCCAAAGTACTGGGACTCACAGTAGTGGACATAGCCATGCCCACATCACATATCAGAACAGCTTGAGTTGGAACCCTGACTAGGCCAGGATCCACCTCAGTACCCAGGGTTAACCCCACTATAGCCTTGGGTTGGGAACTACCACTGCTGACTGTACTAGGGGGTGCAGGTGCCTTATGGGCTGCAGTGGTAGGGGCTGTACCTTTCTTGGTGCACTCACTAAACCAGTGAGAGGCAGTTTTATAATAATTGCACCAAGGTTTCTTTGGATCTTCTTTCTTCTTTTTAGAGTTTTGGGACCCCCCCCTCCTTAGAAGTATTTTGGGGGCCTGAAGAAGACTTCTGGTCTTTTTGTTTTTGATCTCCACCCTTTTTGTCTGCCTTTGTCTGGTCACCACTTTGGTTCTGGGGTCTCTGCTTAACCCTGGTTCTTACCCATTTGTCTGCCTTCTTTCCCAATTCTTGGGGAGAGGTCAGATCTGAGTCAATCAGGTGTTGGTGCAACAACTGGTTCTGACAATTATTAAGGATTTGTTCTCTCATTATTAAATTATACAATCCTGTATAGTCCTTAACTTTACTTCCCAGTAACCAACCTTCCAGAGCCTTAGTGGCACAATCAACAAAGTCAGTCCAGTCCTGAGTTTGTGTCTTCTGGGTATCTCTGAACATTAACCTGTACTGTTCAGTGGTTAAGCCAAAGCCATCAATTAGAGCACTCTTCAGGACAGTGTAGTTTTAAGCATCCTCATGACTAACAGTGAGGAGCTTTTCTCTTCCTTTTTCTGAAAAGGAGAGCCACAAGATTGCTGCCCAGTGACCCAGGGGGACCTGCTGTACCATGCAGGCCCTCTCCAAAACAGTTATCCACTTGTGGATGTCATCCCCATCTTTGTAGGGGGGCACAATCTTACTCAGGTTTCTATGATCATAGGACCTGTCTTTATCCTTGGGGATATTGCTGCCACCAGTAGAATCTAATCCACTTAACTTTTGATCCCTTGCTAAAGCAAGTTTAGCTTGGGCCAGGGCTGTTTACTCTTTCTCTATCTGAAGTTGGACAGCTCTCATCCTAGCCTCATGTTCTCTTCTCTGGGGGGAAGTCATTCCCCTTTGAGAACCCCTTAAGGCATTAGAGAGGAGAGACTCCCTGGAGGGAGATCTTTCCCTTCTATTGCCTTGGAAAAGTCTACTGTCAGGTCTGGGGAGGTGCACCCCTTCTCCATTCCCATGTAAACTTAGGTTAGCCTGGCTAAGCCTCCTGACTTGGGCCTGGCTATCATCTCCATCTGATTCTTCCTCTTCCTCCTCCTCCTCCTCTACTTCTGGGGTTAAGGGGTCATCTTCTGTGGAGGGGACACCATCACCTGAATGATCTGGGGGGCCTGGTTTAGAGGCCTTTACAAGATCACCAGCCTCTAGGACTTCTATCAGGTGCTGGATGGTAGGGTTGGAACCCTGTTTCAACCTCCTTGGGGTACACAGTGACCTCATCACTCGGAAGTTGAGCATCTCATATCTGGAGGGTGCCTTGGGAAGGTCACTTTCCACAGGTAGAGAACTAGAGGGTTCACCTGAGCCAGACATGTCTAGTGAGGTGTGGTGTGTGCACCTACCTACACTGAGGGTTTACCTACTAAACCTCCCTAGGAGTTGTAGTCAGGGTGTGCTAGGCCCTTTCCTCTACAACAACTAAGTTCAGTAGAACTTAAGTATTTTAAGCTTTGTTATATGTACCTATGGTACCTAGTGTGATCTTTCAAATGATATCAAAGATTACAATGGTAAAACAACAGCAAGCTCAAATCCCAACCTCTGCACACCAATGTGAGAAGGTGGCCTGGTATATGATGTTCACTATTCTAGTGAGCACCTTGCACCAGTCCAAACAACCCTTATGGTGATGGTTGTAAAGTCAACCTTAAAGGCCAGCTATCCTAGGGGTAGCATGGACAAAAGCAGTCTTAGGCTTAACTCAAGCGGGCATGTGAAGCCAGCTGTTTTACCATATGCAAACTTTTTAATACCAAATGAAAGGACAACTCACAGGTTATATATTCAAAATATATATGCATTTATTTCTAAATAAATCCCCTTAACTCTTCATGATCACAGGAGCACAAGCGTATAACAGGAAACTTAATAAAGCATACAAAAATTGCACAATTATGGACAGGCTCTGGTGACCCGTAAAACCATATACTAAAATAGTGGTATAAGAACCACGTCACGAACAATGGTAAGGCCTAGGGCTTTGGGAATCGCTGGGGCTACACTGGACTAACAGTAGTTAGGGAGCAGGAGGCCCACAGGATGCGGGTGCAGTGTCTAAATGCACATGTGTGCACCAATAGAAGTCAATGGGTGCGTAAAGATAGAAAGTTGCAGTTTTGGAAGTCTTCCGACTGGACTAGAACTTAACCACTTAAAACTAGGACACTAGGGATGTAAATCTCTACAGGAGCACCGCAGTACTCGCGTTACCTCACCCACAGGAAGCGGGTGCAAGGGTGTCAAAGTGTGTCGGGTTTCGTAGTGGAGTTTTATGGAGCCTTGGAGAAAAGATGCTGCAGGAGACCAGGAGAGAAGAGTCCGGTTGGATCCAAAGGTGGATCGAAGATGTAGAGTACCTGAAAGCAGAGGGGACAGAGTCTGGGTCACTATCCAGTGACCAGGAAGGAACCAGGAAGGAACCAGGCGATGTCGGGTTGCGATCAGGTGATGTCATGAAGCTTGTCTCAACTGCCACGTGGACCAGGAGGTGTCGACGACAACCAGGTGGTGGACACAGACTGTCCCACAAAGGCTCTCGCTGTCGGCGGTGTCGGTTCTCGATTCGGAGTCAACAGGCCTTGGCAAATGCAACCCATGCAGGAATCTAAGATGCCTTCTGGATCAGACCAGCAAGGTCTGATGGGCTGCTCCTTTTCAGGGGAGCAAGGGCCAATCTGGAGCAACCAGACTAGCATTGAAAATTTGAAGGTTCATCATCACAGAGGCCACTAGCCAACGGGCAAATGACCGGACAGATGCGTCAAGCAGGAAAATTCAAAAGGGCCCCACACAGCACTCGGTGAGTGTGGAGAGGTGATCTTCAGTGCAAAAGCTGCTCGGGGCTGGAGCTTCTCAATCCCCAATGCACAGCTTCGAGGGTGCCTCAGGAGCTGCACAGAAAGCCATTTGCTGCCTTTCCAAGATGACCGGCAGGGCTGTGGGTCTGATTAGCAGGCCCACAGCCACATTAAGTCGAAAACCAGTGAAGCAAAAAGCAAAAAATTGGGGTGACCATAGGGTGGCAGACCCTACTCTCCTACAAATCCCGGAGGGAGAGAGACAGTACTTAGTGGAAATTTTGCGCCCCCTTCTCTGCCGTTTGAAGTGCTACAGATGGATTATATTCAATTTGACAGAGTGAATAATCTTAAGTATGTGTTGGTGGTGGTTTGTGCGTTTAGCAAATGGGTTGAAGCATATCCCACCAAAGAGAATACTACCCTAGCTACTGCAAAATCCCTAATTAAGGTGTTTCTGCCCCGATTTGGTTTGCCCTGAATTATATGGACAGACAATGGGGTACATTTCAATGCAGAACTCGTTAAATATATTTGTATGGGGTTACGAATAAAACAGAAGTTTCATGCAGCACGACACCCGCAGTCTGCAGGACTGGTTGAGAAATATAATGGCATATTGAAATTAAAGATGGCAAAGATACAGGAGAGTACGGGTTTGAGTTGGCCTGATGCGCTGCCCCTAGCATTAATGTCAATAAGAGTAACCCCCCATTCTCGGGCTGGGCTTTCACCTTATGAGGTTGTTTTTGGACGACCAGCAAATGTGTGAGGTGTTCCAAGGCCTAGACCCTTCCGGGATCTTGATTATCCTATGATGACAGATTATCTGTATGCTTTAACTAAAGATTTGCGTTCCATTCATCAACAGGTGTCAGCAGTACTGCAGCTGCTGCCGGAGGGTCCCGGACTTCGTTTGGAACCAGGACAGTGGGTCCTCGTGCGAAATTACCAACGGAAGTCGAGTCTGGAACCCAGGTGGAGTCGTCCCTACCAGATTCCTTTGGCCACCCAAACAGCAGTAAAAGTGGATGGGAAAAAACACTGGATACATGTTTCGCATGTAAAGAAGCTACCCTTACCGCTTCCTTCTGATCAGCAGAACCAAGACGGAGTTCTGACACAAGAGGGAGAACGAAGGTTGAGTTTTGTGCCTTTCTCGGACGCCATTGAAATTGGGCAAGAGGAAGGGTTGTTGATGCCGCAAGGAGACGAATCAGCCTCAGTTTCTGATACTCGTGATAAGGTTGACTCCCCTGAGGCTTCTGAAAAACGTGCTGCACCAAATGTCCCTGCTGCTGTGTTGTTCCATGACCAGGAGCAACCTGGCCATCTTCGATACAATTTACGGCCCCGAAAACCACGCGATACCCCAGTTTTGGATTGTAGGAGACAGGGAAAGACTTGAGTTGTAGGGTTGAAAACAGTTCTTCCCTGGGGTATTGAGCAAGACACTGGACTGAACCCGTTGAGAGCTTGGAACAGACACATTGCTCTGTTCAGAAAGAAAGACTGTGCAATATAAAAGGCCTAAATTGCAACGGTGACATTACAGTGAAGATTGTTTCTGTGGATGAAGAGTAAGAGCCTGCCTGTGAGGCTCTAGACGGACACAGGGAGAAGAAACCCTCTGGTAGTTGGCTTGCACCTTTTCCCCGAGTTTAGTTTGGACTTTTAGTTAGAATGTATCCCTTTGCCCGATTTGCTCTTGAAGATGAGAGACCTCTTGCTCCCAGACCTTTTCTTGAGAATGTCCCCATGTTTTCCGGTTGGGCTACCAGAGTGAAGATAGCCTTTGTAATAACTATTGCAGTAATTATGGTAATATTAATAAGTGTGTTTATGTATTTGGAATTTCAATACCCCATGCATAATGTTTTAGGTACCACCACAGCTCCACCTGAGCATTTCTTTTATACCTTGCCTCCCCACAAAGAGCGATATCGAGAAACTTATGCTAAAAATGTGTTTATAGAAATGTTGCATGAAGCTCATAGCACTACGAATAAGACAAACTGCTGGGTATGTGGCCTTTTGCCATCTGTAATGCATCGCCATGATTTGTTCATTTCTTTGCCATTATCACACTTAGCAAGCTGTGAAGCCTGGTTTCAATTACTATCTCTCATGTATTTGCATTACGTAGCTGATCCCAAAAGATACACTGAAAAAGACTATGAAGCTGTTCTAAAATATATAGAGCAACACCAGGGATTTGATGCTCAGGGGAACCAAGGGGAGGGATCTTTAGATCCGGATGCATGTATGAATATGTACACCACTTACGAAAATGCTACTTGGCTAAAGGAAGAAATGTTAGATTTTGGACAATTTAACTCCACGCAATATTTTCAGCATTTCCAGGATCGTAATGTCACTGATGATAAGGCAGTGCCAGTTCCTATTCTGAATAGTACTGCTTCCTTTTGCATACAAGGGAAAGGTCATGTTAATGTAGGAAACAGCAGATGTAACTATACTTACACTTTGCATACTACCAGCACCCCACCTTTGATAACTCCGCCAAATGTGTACTTTGTTTGTGGTGAGAATGCCTACACTTGGCTCCCTAGAGGATGGGCAGGGAAATGTTACCTGTCCTTCTTGTATCCTCCAGTGTATATAGCTCCTTCTAATTATCCCAAGACACACCAGTTGACTAAACGAAGTTCAGATTCTTACCGAGTTGGCAGGAGTATTGATACTGAAGGCACCGATCAGACTGACACTGCTTCTCAGCAGTTTGTAGATATAGCAAAGGGTCTCTTTCCAATATGGGGTCCTATTTTTACTAGTAGAGATGTTAGACGTCTCTCTAGAGTAGTTGAAAATGTAGTTCAAACCACTACTGGGATTTTAACTAACCTCACTGTAGAGCTTCAGGCTACGAGGCTTGCATCGCTTCAAAATCGGATGGTGCTTGACGTCATCCTAGCTGATCGAGGAGGAGCATGCCATGTGATCGGCAGCTCCTGCTGTGTATATATTCCAGATTCTGCTCCAACTATACACTTGGCCATTCAGAAATTACATCGCTTAGCTGCGGAAGTCCATGCTGACACTGGTACTTGGTCTTTAACCGGGTGGTTCTGGGATCTCCTCTCCACTTGGGGCTAGAAATGTTTCATGATTCTGGCTGGAGCACTGGGAGTAGTATTTGTTTGTTGCCTGTGCCTTCATTGTGGGCCGGCATGCTGCTCCTATTGTGCTACCAAGCTCATTTCCTCATTGACCGTTTCATGACAGGCAAAAATTGAGAAGCAGTTAGTGCAAAAAGAGGTTGCCAACCTCATGCAGATAGATGAGGGTGTGTTCTTAGATTAGGAGACCTGTTATATTATATATTGGCTACATCACGCCAAAAGGGCGGTCTGAAGAAATATAAAATCGATATTATATAATGTTGTCTTGACGTATCCAATATATCAATGCTACTTTGATGGAAACCCCTTGTAAATACACTCGACCCATGAACATCCTAAGAATCGGGCCCGAACTGAACAAACGCCATCTCGGTGTCATTTTCCGGGGCCTCTTTCGTTAGTAAGGAAAACACAGGACATGCTGCTGAGAGGAGAGTCTGAAAGGTCGGCCTTAGCTATGAACAGACCATTGATTCTAACTTAGGAAACTCAAGGTCACATCTGTCTTTCTTGTAGGATGAGCACATTCTTGCAGGCGCCATGCCTGTACTCCCCGTGCACCAGAACGAAAGGGAGGCACCTTTACTGACCTACCCCCGGAATAACTTGAGCTGAGTTTCAAATCAATCTATTGTACCTTATATGGGTTTTCCTGTTGGTTTCTCAAGAACCGATACTTTTCCATGTACGGGGTTTCTATGAGGTATGCCGAAAGTATATATGCACTGTTTTGAATGTGATTCAGCAGTCTCCTCTGCACACCTTTGTGAGCTGTGACGAGAGGGAGGCTCCCCTATATAGGGCGCTTTTGCAAAATAAACGATTGAACCTTCTCCATTGCCGGCTGACTTATTCTTGGTATATAAGGTATATGGGCTATTGGTAAGTATAGCTCTATGGTATATTTTTTTCAGTACTTCAGCAGCGAATTTCCTATTTAGCCACCTGCTATCAGGAGAGATCCCAGGGCTGCATCTTTTGAGGCCAGTACTGAGCCTGAAAGCGTCTCCAACCCCACTTACCAGTAACACTTGCACGTCCTTCTCTAGGATGTCAAGGGGGGAGGGAGCACCGCGGACATATCCCAGCTGAATTACCTCTGTTGCATCTTGGTAAATGAAGTTCATTGTAGTTGCTCGTTCAGTTCAAAAATCATAAAGTTCAAGGCCAGTGCCATTATTCTTCTCTCGCGTATCCCTAGACACGTGTTTCAGGCTTCTGCCATCATCAGTAGGGAAAAAATATCGTTAGGTCGCCGGATATGCTGCCACAATCTTCTCAGGACCATCACCACTCCAAGGCATGCAGGCACTCCCTGAGCTCGTCAGCTCGTGGCTCACGGGAGCCATTTTAAAGTCAAGGGGGGAGGGAGCACCGCGGACATATCCCAGCTGAATTACCTCTGTTGCATCTTGGTAAATGAAGTTCATTGTAGTTGCTCGTTCAGTTAAAAAATCATAAAGTTCAAGGCCAGTGCCATTATTCTTCTCTCGCGTATCCCTAGACACGTGTTTCAGGCTTCTGCCATCATCAGTAGGGAAAAAATATCGTTAGGTCGCCGGATATGCTGCCACAATCTTCTCAGGACCATCACCACTCCAAGGCATGCAGGCACTCCCTGAGCTCGTCAGCTCGTGGCTCACGGGAGCCATTTTAAAGTCAAGGGGGGAGGGAGCACCGCGGACATATCCCAGCTGAATTACCTCTGTTGCATCTTGGTAAATGAAGTTCATTGTAGTTGCTCGTTCAGTTCAAAAATCATAAAGTTCAAGGCCAGTGCCATTATTCTTCTCTCGCGTATCCCTAGACACGTGTTTCAGGCTTCTGCCATCATCAGTAGGGAAAAAATATCGTTAGGTCGCCGGATATGCTGCCACAATCTTCTCAGGACCATCACCACTCCAAGGCATGCAGGCACTCCCTGAGCTCGTCAGCTCGTGGCTCACGGGAGCCATTTTAAAGTCAAGGGGGGAGGGAGCACCGCGGACATATCCCAGCTGAATTACCTCTGTTGCATCTTGGTAAATGAAGTTCATTGTAGTTGCTCGTTCAGTTCAAAAATCATAAAGTTCAAGGCCAGTGCCATTATTCTTCTCTCGCGTATCCCTAGACACGTGTTTCAGGCTTCTGCCATCATCAGTAGGGAAAAAATATCGTTAGGTCGCCGGATATGCTGCCACAATCTTCTCAGGACCATCATCACTCCAAGGCATGCAGGCACTCCCTGAGCTCGTCAGCTCGTGGCTCACGGGAGCCATTTTAAAGTCAAGGGGGGAGGGAGCACCGCGGACATATCCCAGCTGAATTACCTCTGTTGCATCTTGGTAAATGAAGTTCATTGTAGTTGCTCGTTCAGTTCAAAAATCATAAAGTTCAAGGCCAGTGCCATTATTCTTCTCTCGCGTATCCCTAGACACGTGTTTCAGGCTTCTGCCATCATCAGTAGGGAAAAAATATCGTTAGGTCGCCGGATATGCTGCCACAATCTTCTCAGGACCATCACCACTCCAAGGCATGCAGGCACTCCCTGAGCTCGTCAGCTCGTGGCTCACGGGAGCCATTTTAAAGTCAAGGGGGGAGGGAGCACCGCGGACATATCCCAGCTGAATTACCTCTGTTGCATCTTGGTAAATGAAGTTCATTGTAGTTGCTCGTTCAGTTCAAAAATCATAAAGTTCAAGGCCAGTGCCATTATTCTTCTCTCGCGTATCCCTAGACACGTGTTTCAGAAACACGTGTCTAGGGATACGCGAGAGAAGAATAATGGCACTGGCCTTGAACTTTATGATTTTTGAACTGAACGAGCAACTACAATGAACTTCATTTACCAAGATGCAACAGAGGTAATTCAGCTGGGATATGTCCGCGGTGCTCCCTCCCCCCTTGACTTTAAAATGGCTCCCGTGAGCCACGAGCTGACGAGCTCAGGGAGTGCCTGCATGCCTTGGAGTGGTGATGGTCCTGAGAAGATTGTGGCAGCATATCCGGCGACCTAACGATATTTTTTCCCTACTGATGATGGCAGAAGCCTGAAACACGTGTCTAGGGATACGCGAGAGAAGAATAATGGCACTGGCCTTGAACTTTATGATTTTTGAACTGAACGAGCAACTACAATGAACTTCATTTACCAAGATGCAACAGAGGTAATTCAGCTGGGATATGTCCGCGGTGCTCCCTCCCCCCTTGACTTTAAAATGGCTCCCGTGAGCCACGAGCTGACGAGCTCAGGGAGTGCCTGCATGCCTTGGAGTGGTGATGGTCCTGAGAAGATTGTGGCAGCATATCCGGCGACCTAACGATATTTTTTCCCTACTGATGATGGCAGAAGCCTGAAACACGTGTCTAGGGATACGCGAGAGAAGAATAATGGCACTGGCCTTGAACTTTATGATTTTTGAACTGAACGAGCAACTACAATGAACTTCATTTACCAAGATGCAACAGAGGTAATTCAGCTGGGATATGTCCGCGGTGCTCCCTCCCCCCTTGACTTTAAAATGGCTCCCGTGAGCCACGAGCTGACGAGCTCAGGGAGTGCCTGCATGCCTTGGAGTGGTGATGGTCCTGAGAAGATTGTGGCAGCATATCCGGCGACCTAACGATATTTTTTCCCTACTGATGATGGCAGAAGCCTGAAACACGTGTCTAGGGATATGCGAGAGAAGAATAATGGCACTGGCCTTGAACTTTATGATTTTTGAACTGAACGAGCAACTACAATGAACTTCATTTACCAAGATGCAACAGAGGTAATTCAGCTGGGATATGTCCGCGGTGCTCCCTCCCCCCTTGACTTTAAAATGGCTCCCGTGAGCCACGAGCTGACGAGCTCAGGGAGTGCCTGCATGCCTTGGAGTGGTGATGGTCCTGAGAAGATTGTGGCAGCATATCCGGCGACCTAACGATATTTTTTCCCTACTGATGATGGCAGAAGCCTGAAACACGTGTCTAGGGATACGCGAGAGAAGAATAATGGCACTGGCCTTGAACTTTATGATTTTTGAACTGAACGAGCAACTACAATGAACTTCATTTACCAAGATGCAACAGAGGTAATTCAGCTGGGATATGTCCGCGGTGCTCCCTCCCCCCTTGACTTTAAAATGGCTCCCGTGAGCCACGAGCTGACGAGCTCAGGGAGTGCCTGCATGCCTTGGAGTGGTGATGGTCCTGAGAAGATTGTGGCAGCATATCCGGCGACCTAACGATATTTTTTCCCTACTGATGATGGCAGAAGCCTGAAACACGTGTCTAGGGATACGCGAGAGAAGAATAATGGCACTGGCCTTGAACTTTATGATTTTTGAACTGAACGAGCAACTACAATGAACTTCATTTACCAAGATGCAACAGAGGTAATTCAGCTGGGATATGTCCGCGGTGCTCCCTCCCCCCTTGACTTTAAAATGGCTCCCGTGAGCCACGAGCTGACGAGCTCAGGGAGTGCCTGCATGCCTTGGAGTGGTGATGGTCCTGAGAAGATTGTGGCAGCATATCCGGCGACCTAACGATATTTTTTCCCTACTGATGATGGCAGAAGCCTGAAACACGTGTCTAGGGATACGCGAGAGAAGAATAATGGCACTGGCCTTGAACTTTATGATTTTTGAACTGAACGAGCAACTACAATGAACTTCATTTACCAAGATGCAACAGAGGTAATTCAGCTGGGATATGTCCGCGGTGCTCCCTCCCCCCTTGACTTTAAAATGGCTCCCGTGAGCCACGAGCTGACGAGCTCAGGGAGTGCCTGCATGCCTTGGAGTGGTGATGGTCCTGAGAAGATTGTGGCAGCATATCCGGCGACCTAACGATATTTTTTCCCTACTGATGATGGCAGAAGCCTGAAACACGTGTCTAGGGATACGCGAGAGAAGAATAATGGCACTGGCCTTGAACTTTATGATTTTTGAACTGAACGAGCAACTACAATGAACTTCATTTACCAAGATGCAACAGAGGTAATTCAGCTGGGATATGTCCGCGGTGCTCCCTCCCCCCTTGACTTTAAAATGGCTCCCGTGAGCCACGAGCTGACGAGCTCAGGGAGTGCCTGCATGCCTTGCAGTGGTGATGGTCCTGAGAAGATTGTGGCAGCATATCCGGCGACCTAACGATATTTTTTCCCTACTGATGATGGCAGAAGCCTGAAACACGTGTCTAGGGATACGCGAGAGAAGAATAATGGCACTGGCCTTGAACTTTATGATTTTTTAACTGAACGAGCAACTACAATGAACTTCATTTACCAAGATGCAACAGAGGTAATTCAGCTGGGATATGTCCGCGGTGCTCCCTCCCCCCTTGACTTTAAAATGGCTCCCGTGAGCCACGAGCTCAGGGAGTGCCTGCATGCCTTGGAGTGGTGATGGTCCTGAGAAGATTGTGGCAGCATATCCGGCGACCTAACGATATTTTTTCCCTACTGATGATGGCAGAAGCCTGAAACACGTGTCTAGGGATACGCGAGAGAAGAATAATGGCACTGGCCTTGAACTTTATGATTTTTGAACTGAACGAGCAACTACAATGAACTTCATTTACCAAGATGCAACAGAGGTAATTCAGCTGGGATATGTCCGCGGTGCTCCCTCCCCCCTTGACTTTAAAATGGCTCCCGTGAGCCACGAGCTGACGAGCTCAGGGAGTGCCTGCATGCCTTGGAGTGGTGATGGTCCTGAGAATATTGTGGCAGCATATCCGGCGACCTAACGATATTTTTTCCCTACTGATGATGGCAGAAGCCTGAAACACGTGTCTAGGGATACGCGAGAGAAGAATAATGGCACTGGCCTTGAACTTTATGATTTTTGAACTGAACGAGCAACTACAATGAACTTCATTTACCAAGATGCAACAGAGGTAATTCAGCTGGGATATGTCCGCGGTGCTCCCTCCCCCCTTGACTTTAAAATGGCTCCCGTGAGCCACGAGCTGACGAGCTCAGGGAGTGCCTGCATGCCTTGGAGTGGTGATGGTCCTGAGAAGATTGTGGCAGCATATCCGGCGACCTAACGATATTTTTTCCCTACTGATGATGGCAGAAGCCTGAAACACGTGTCTAGGGATACGCGAGAGAAGAATAATGGCACTGGCCTTGAACTTTATGATTTTTGAACTGAACGAGCAACTACAATGAACTTCATTTACCAAGATGCAACAGAGGTAATTCAGCTGGGATATGTCCGCGGTGCTCCCTCCCCCCTTGACTTCTCTAGGATGTCCCTGGCTGCTCTTCCCTGAAAAGGTGGCTCAGCGTCGATTTTTGGCACCTACGGATGCTCCTGCAGGGTGAGACGAGCGGCGAATTCCAATTTACACACCTGCTATCAGGAGAGACCTCAGGGCTGCATCTTTTGATGTCAGTCCTGAGCCTGAAAGGCGTTTCCAACCCCACTTACCAGTTCCTTCCCTAAGATGTCCCTGGCTGCTCTTTCCTGAAAAGCTGGCTCAGCGTTGATTTTTGGAACCTGCGGATGCTCCTCCCGGGTCAGCCGAACGGCGAATTCCTATTTACCCCCCAGCTATTAGGAGAGACCTCAGGGCTGCATCTTTTGAGGCCAGTACTGAGCCTGAAAAAGGTTTTCAACCCCACTTACCAGTAAAACTTGCACGTCCTTCCCTAGGATGTCCCTGGCTGCTCTTCCCTGAAAAGCTGGCTCAGCATCGATTTTTGCCACCTACGGATGCTCCTGCATGGCAGCCGAGCGCTGAATTCCGATTTACCCACCTTCTATCAGGAGAGACCTTAGGGCTGCATCTTTTGAGCCGAGTCCTGAGCCTGTAAAGCGTTTCCAACCCCACTTACCAGTAAAACTTGCACGTCCATCCCTAGGATGTCCCTGGCTGCTCTTCCCTGAAAACGTGGCTCAGCGTCAATTTTTGGCACCTATTGTCATGTATTCCTATAGGTTCTGAATCGATTCCCCTATTCCTGACCCTATTCTGGTTAAACTAACTATCAAGTTAACTAACAGTCAGCCCATGAGGCAAGAAAAGCCCCCATGATGCAGATACCGTTATCTGACGCAGTCACACCACGGCACAGGAACGTGTTATCTGATTAGGTCATCACGCTTGAGATCTAATTAGACAAGCGACATTCCTCCAGCCCCTGATAAGGCATACGACGTTCTCATAACAAATCAAACCTATGACAACCTGGAAAATCCGTGCGGCCATTGTTTTGATTTCACAGAGAACTTCAGTAAAAGAATGTGCTAACGAGCAAGTCGTATGACATCTTTATTGACGTATCTATGTCCATCCTTACGTCAATCCCGGCACCTTTAAGGTATAAATATTGCCGATCTTGCCCTATGCAAACACACGCGTGGTGACGAGACGGAGCAACCATACTTGCCGAAGCCCAGAAGCAGAGCAGACCCCGCTGGCAGCAGCCCCGCCTTCCTGACGCGCTGAGAGACGCGCTGCTATCTCCTACCGAGAGACCCAGCACCGGCGCTTTCGGGCAGCCCTCGCAGGCAGCCTGGAATATCGAGACCAGAGAAAGAGATACCATTCCTCATTCATCCTAACTTCCAGGTACAGAACTGAATAACCCCTCACAGAGAATTCTTTAGTTATTCACTTGGCAAAAACAAACTTAACTTAAACTGTAACTTTCTATTCCCGCCCACGCATTAGACTTAGGTCAGGTACACGGGGTAGGCGTATTTAGAAACACCAGTTGAGTACGTTTAGTCAAATGTATATGTGTATGTAAATATATTTTAATCATTTTAAACATCATATGGCTCAGAAACCATATCAATGTTTTTACAGTATTATTTTATACTATTGCTTTTAATGTATGCACTTTACTTAACTATAAGTATTGCAATAATATCGATCCATTTCTCTTGTACGAGAAAAGAGACTGATCAATAAATAACACCTTTTTATTGAACACGCCCGTCTCTTCCTTTTCTCTACAATCTGATGAGACTAAGAATGCACGTACTGACTGAGTAAAATAATTGCCTTGTGCTCACACGACTCTGGAGATACACTCTTGATTAGGGGAGAGCAAAGTTGTCATGTTCTATGGTTGTCAGAAACTAAATCCCTTCTTGTCTAATCAGGGGAGTTAATTCTTTCCTGAACATTCGAGAAAGTTTCTAGCGAACTCTGAGCTACGCTGGCAAACCCAAAACTTAAGTCTAGTATCGACAGTAGTAGACCTAGTTAACGTCTGGCCTAGGCCTTTACTGCTGTAGGTATTATTCCAATGCGCAGAGCCTATTGGGAAGATAGGAACTACACTACATGGCGCCCAGCGCGTTTGGAAAGGGCGATAAAACTAACGTAAGACATTTAGAGTAACTCAGTCGTGCTTTCTCACTCAGACCCCTTTTCCCAAATACTCCAAAGACGTCTGGAGTGGGTGAAAGGTAATATCCTCCAAAACCTCGCAGGAGGGAACTCCTATGTAAGGTTCTTGGTTTAGTCAACGTTGAAGGATACACTGTTCCAAAATATTGTGCATCTAATCTTTGTTCCATAAGAAACCTGATCTGCAAACAAACAAAATAACCATCCTGACAGTAAAATGTCAGAAAGTGATGAAGAAAGAGAGGCAGTTAGATTAGCAGCTGAAATAGCAGCAGCTGATACTGCAGCACTAGATGCGGACGGGGATATAATACTCATCCCGGTCGCCAAAAGGAAATCTATAACCTTAAAACTTATAGAAAATGGACTGACACCTAGAGGTGGCACAGTCATATTCGTAATTGAGGCACACGAATATCGGCAGACAGAGGTATACTATACATGGATACATTTTCCAGCAGCAAATGCTGTAACAAAGTACTTCCACTATTACAAAATAGAGGTTCCACCCGACATTTACACTCCTTTCGAGGAGGTGGAAGTACCACTCAAATTCCAAGAGCATTTGCTCTTATTTGATGGCGCCCTAATACATAACAATCACATTACAAGGCTCGGTCCTTTAGGTAGACCAGGAGCAACGTGGCCGGTCTTAGCCGGATACACACCACACCCAGACATCGAAGGGATGTCTACTGGAGAGCTGTTAATACAGCTAAAACAATTACTAAAAATTCATAGACAATTAGTCCAGTATGTAATGCGGACTTCAACAATTCAGCCAGCGATTAAACTTCCACAGCTGACCCCTCACCAGGGGAACACAAATAAAATCACACCACAGAACATCCAATCCTGCCTAGGTAAAGTTCCGGCTAAACGAGAACAAATACCATTCTGGTTGGCACAGAAAATCACCCAAATAGAGGCGGTGTTTCCTGACACCACCCCGCTAGAAAAACACAGGATTCTGACTATATGTCTCCCAATGGGAATCGCACCACACATAGAGGACTGTGATACTTGGGGTACAGTCTTTGCTTCAATCTACACAAAAACGCACGGTGTTCCATCCATTTCGGTAATACCAGATGTGCTAAAACAAATTCAAGATGAATACGGTCCAGAACCAGCTTTAACTCTTGGTATGAAATTACTGAAAGACTTCAAGCAGGTCTCGGCTATATTATTAGCCAATATAAAAGGTGAAGCAGCAAACGTGGCGATCCGCCAGAGGTTAAAAGAGACAGATATAGCAGACCAACCAGCTGAAATTGCCAGAATCATAGAAAAATCCTATGAAGAACTAGGTAGAGATAGTTTAGGTGGAATACCAGTAAAACCGCAACTGACTGAAAGTCCAGAAAAAATATTTTTTAATAATAATTCACCAAAAAAGAACTGGGATGGAAACAAACAATCCAATCCAAAAGAAAAGAAATTCCAGTCCCGAGGAAGGTCTCCTAGGCGAAGGGAGAAATCTCCGAACCAGAGACACAGGTCACCCCAGAGTGACCCCTCTGGGAAAAGATATAACCTTAGAAATAGGGATAATATTAAAAAACCTGATAGATATCAAGACATTGATACACGTCCCTCTCAATCTTTTCAGACTTCCTCGCAGAAATCGGAAAGGAGAGGACGATCAGAACAAAGAGAAGAGCACGCCAAGTCCAAAGACAAGGAACCTGCTCAACAAAAAAAGAAATTACAATTTCCAAAAAAGAAGGTAGCCAGTATCAAGGTAGTTAACAATGCCGAGAATACTGAGGACACAACTGAAAAACGGAGAGTGGGCTCAGACAATGCTAGACAGCGCAGCAGAAGTGAGCATAGCTCGCAAAGTCCTTATGAATCATCTGGAGACAGTGGACACGAATGAATATCTTCAAGTGGAAACTGCAGACACCAGAGTTAGCATACCCCACAAGATATACGAGATAACATTACGTATAGAGGGAGATAAGACTAGGAAAATAAGGGGACTATTTTGGGATAACCTCTCCAAGGGCTATGATATCCTTCTAGCTGAAAAAGACTGGCCACCAGAGTTTGTCAGGGAGTGCCCTCATGGCGAAGAAGTAATTATGCCTGCCTTCTCGAATCAAATCCCGATTCATAAAAAATACACACTTGCTAGAAAGTGGGCAGTGGCCTTAGCACCTGCTTTATATAAAAATCATGTAGGATGGGATGAGGACTCTCCTCCTCACAAAATCCAGTTAAAATCACAACCTACTGCACAAAGGCAGTACCCAATTAAGCAAGAAGCTAAAAAACAGGTAAATGAAATACTAGATCAGCTAGAATACCAGGGGGTGATTGAAACTTGCACCTCACAAATGAACAACCCTTTGTTTCCGGTCTCCAAACCAGACAACTCATATCGTCTAGTTTTGGATTACCGACACCTTAACACATGTTGCAAAACCTTTGCAGTGCAAAACTCACACAGTGCTGCACTAATGAATAACATAGTGCGCAAAAAATACAAAACAACCTTGGACATCTCCAATGGATTCTTTTGTCAAAACATAGCACCAGAGAGCAGATATTTAACTGCATTCTCAGTAAATGGCACTCAAAAACAATTCTGTCGGTTAGCCCAGGGGTACAAGAACAGCCCGGGGGTATTCTCAGCGAGAGTAACAGAATTACTACAGCTATATGATGATGAAGCATTATCTTATGTCGATGACATTTACTTAACAGATGATGACTTGGATACTCACTTGAAAAGAGTGAACACCATAATACTTGGGTTCGCAGCAGAGGGTTACAAATTCAACTTTAAAAAATCCAGAATTGCCCATCTGACAGTCCTATTCTTAGGATATGAGTTATCAAGTGAAGGTAAAAGCCTGGCAGACAATTTCCTAGAGAAATGTGCCGTAATCCAAGCTCCTAAAACACTAAAAAACCTACAGTCAATTCTAGGCTTCCTAAATTTCGGAAGAACATACATTGCAAATTACGCAGAAAGGGTCAAACCCCTTTATGATCTAATTAAACCAGACTTTAAAAGATCCAATTGGACTCAAACACACACAGAAATTTTGAGATCCTTACAAACAGACATGCTAATTAAAACAAAATTAGAAACACGTGATAACACACGCAATCTTGTGATTCGAGTCATCCCAGGGAGATGCGGATTCACATACCTGACCTCTAATGAGGGAGAAAAGGTACCAATTGCATTCAAATCACACTTGTACACAGAAGCTGAACAGAAATTCAGTAATACAGAAAAAATCATTCGTGCAGTTCAAACCGCAATAGCTAGAGAAAAAGACATAGCTGACGGTAGACATATCACAGTCAGAACAGCAGAATCAGCCTTTGAGGCACTAACAACACCGTGTAATTTACCAACAACAACATTGAATCCGGAATGGATACAATGGATGAATTCAATCACAACGGACAAAGTATACTACTACTTTGATCCAGAACTAGAAGAATTAAAAAATCTAAAATATGAAAAGACGTATCCTCTGCCAATCGACATTCTGCCTCTACGACATTACGCCTGTGTAATCTATACAGACGGACATGCTCAACCCTCCGTTTGGGGAGAACAAGCATACAACCCCACATGTGAGATTACAAAAGAAGTGTGGCGCGGAGGTAAACTAAAACCTCTATTAACAAAAACACACTCAGTTGAAACTAATTCAGAACAACAAACTGAAATAATAGCATTGAAAATGGCGCTAGATAATGCGGATCGCGAATTCCCGACACTTATAGTGTCAGATTCATATTACTGCGTCAAATCATATAACAAGGATTTGCAGACATGGATTCAGAACGGTTACAAAGATGACACAGATGCACCAATAAAGCAGAAACTGCTCTGGGAACAAATAGCTCTTTTACAAAAAGAACTACCAAAGACTCACGTGACACACTCACTGAGTCATCAGCGTGATGGCGTTCACGTTGTAGGGAATTCATTGGCTGAAGCAGCCGCAGCGGCAGCCACTAAATCGGCTCCCGTAGTTCGAAAAAAGCGTACATTAAAATACATTGACGGTGAAACAGTGCTGGCAGTGAAAACGTCATCAAAAGGCGACTGCTCAGCGTTACCGATCAACTATCCACTCAATTATACATACATAATCGATGCAAACTCCGTCCCTTTTGCTCGAATCCCTGGAGTGGGGGATAGAGTAATTCCAAACATGGACAGGAGAAACTTGTTAATCGCAGACGCACATATGGGCGAGGGTCTCAGACACCTTAAATTAAAAGATTCTCTGGAAGAATTACAATCACGGTACTGGTGGCCAGGCATGAGCCTGCATCACACCATGTTTGTAAAAAACTGCCCAAACTGCAACAGAGATCGCAGTGGGGAGAGAAACAGTTTAATACCTCGTCGTATCAAGGCAGATAATATCACCAGTAAAAAGCAGGGCTTGCGATTAACATATACAGGCTAGTTTCCACTTATAATGTCGATCCTCGGCACTCGGCTGACGTCCGGACTGTTATACAAAGATTTGCGAGTCTAAATGGCATATACGCTAAGAGCATGTTACGTTTGACCATTGTCTTCCCTCTAGCCCTCCGGCCGGGGGGGAAACATGGCCAAATGAGCACAGCCCAGCGGGAATCTTCTCACTTCCTTCCTGAGGGTACGGGATGGTGTAAAGAAAAAACCAAGGCAGAAAGCAATCTATAATGGAAAGGATATTAGGTTCGGGAGCTGGGTGGGTCAAACATCTAATAAGTGTCCAACGTAGTCTAAATAACTTGCCAAGAAATTCTCTGAAGGGATTCAGTCCGTACGAATTATTATTTGGAACTAGAATGATTATCTCTGACCTCGACAGTCAGACTTCAGTGGTTAAAGAAAAAAGCTTTGATGTCAAAGACCGTTTGGCTATTTTGCAGGACTTAAACAAAACAAGAAAAGACCTGAGCAACATACAGTTGAAACAACAGCCAACAACCACTGAAGAATCACCACCTGTCCCAGCAAGACCTGTCTGGATTCCAAAAGTCGGGGATCTAGTCAGGGAGAAGATCGCGGTAAAGAAGGAATTTGGGCCTTCTTACAGAAAAGCAGTTCCTGTCTTGTCTGTCAATGGGACAAGATCAGTTGTACTACCGCCACTTGCTGGTAAAAAGGAGAACCGAGTTGTATCCATTGACCTGGTAAAACCACAACATGTGGCCGATAACAAACAGTAGGCCAAGTGGACTCCCAATAAGTAGCAGAACACCAAGGTTTGCTACCAGTACAGAGGTCCTAACGAAGAGGCTCATCACATTCGAAACGCCTACAGAAGAACAACAAGGACTATGCAACAATGCAATAGAACTCAGACCTCTGAAAACCCAAATAAAAGCATTTAGCAGAGACACACCAATCTATAATGAAGTACCAGGTGACAATTCAAGAAACAAAAATCCTGAAGCAATTGGAACAATTGACAGAACTGCATCCGGCTACTTCATAAACTTCGATGATTCCTCTGAAAGCCTCAGTGAATCAAAGACACAGCCATCATCAAAATCCTTTAAAGACAAAGCTAAGGAACTTTTGAACCAACTGAAAGAAACATATCTGATTTCTCCATGGATTGAATTTTGGGTGGGTTTTGGTGCATTTATCCTCATACTTTGGCTCATCATGGTATTAACTTTGGGACGCTTCATTGAGGGAAAATATGCTAAAATGGACACAGCAAGTCAGAACATCAACTTGGTCCTCAAACCACACACATCTTCACACGTCGAGAAAAGAGAACTTTCTTCAGCCAACTTCACAGCCAATCCTATACCTGGTGGGGTAGCCTGGGACAACACTGACTATGAAATTTATGGTCCGGTCGAGATCCTGAAATATCCACACCAAATCAAGATCTCCTTGAGTGGGGGGAGGAGCTTGGCGGGCATCCGAGATGGCCGCTTGAGCACAGTGCTCTCCGGACCCTCGCCGCTCCCGGCATTTTATCCTGGCTGAATCCTGATTTCTTGCAAGAATTCGTGTAGGAGACGTTTGGCTGATTACCCTGGCACTTTTCAGTAATCGATTTGGATCTCGTATTCCTGAGATATGGTGCTCTGGACTTTTGGGCTCCGCCCTTGAGGTGCGCCCGGGACGGGGTGCGGTACTGTAGCCGTCCTGCAATTGAACAACAACGGCAGGAGATCTGGCCTTGTGGGTCCCCCCTTCCTAAGTTTCGGTTTCGATTCCGTTCCGACTTGGGCCACGGATGTGGATGTCGTGTTGCGACTGAGACTTGGAGGCAGATCGGCTGTTGGGCTTTCATGTGACCTATTCGCTGGCTTGGCGACCTCTACCCGAGTTGTGCCCCCTTTTTATGTACTTTTGATCCTGTACTTTGGGTGTCGGGCCCGTCGAACCTGGTGGCTTGTCCTGTGACGCATCTTCAAAATGGCAGGCAGAGGGGACAGAGAGACGCGCAAGACGAAAACACCTCTGCGCGGAGCTCCAGTTCAATCAAATGTCATGGACCGTTATACCCATTCTAAGGGGTCCCCCGGAGCTGCCCTGCCTGGTTCTAGTATATCGTCCGAACGAATTTTGGAAGAGTCGGCGGAGCCCTCCCTACAGGATATCATGGGCGCCATCTCGGGTGTGAGGGAATCCATCGGCCTACAGTACGAGGCCTTGGCCCACAAACTTGACACCGTGGCTATTGAGGTGAATCTGATTCGTGCTGATCTCGGCAAGACGAATGAGAGGGTACAATCACTGGATATTAAATCCTCTAGCCTTACGAATGACGTCTCGGAGCTCCAAACAGAGATTGGAAATCTCCGTCGGGGGAACGACTTCATGACCCGTCGCCTGGAGGACTTTGAAAATAGGGCGCGTCGTTGCAATGTTCGCCTGGTTGGTGTACCGGAAAACCCTGAAC